>NC_034592.1:88248669-88255614 GCF_900095145.1 Mus pahari | reverse complement strand
CCTGTTTTGTGTAACATGGGGGCAATCAACAGCCCAATGTCCCTCTTGATGGCACCTAGGGCATGGCCCCCTCGGCTTGCGAGGATTAGGGCAGGCTTTGGCCCAATGACCTTCTCGACCACACCTGCAACAGGTGCCTGGTGGTCTCTGGGAAGAGGACCATGAACTTGGGGTGGCAGCTGGGGCTGGTCAGACAGCCTTTGCCAGCATATTGTACTTCTGCTTGCAAACCCTCTCATCTCTCCCATGGTACACTTTGAAGGCCAGCGCCAGGACTTCTGCCTGGAGTCAGGGGTCCCTTCTCCAATTTTTAAGTTTAGCCTTTATGTCAGAGTAGCTCTGGGAAAAGAAGTGAGTCATTAAGAGCTGTTTACCCTCTGTGTTCTCAGGGTCCACATTGGTATACTGCAATAAAGCACCTTTAAGGCGTTCTAAAAACTGAGATGGATTTTCCTGTTTATCTTGGATAACCTCTTGAAGTTTTTCAAAATTTACCGGCTTTAAAGCTGCTTTTCTCAGACACGCCAAAAGACATGTAACAAACCTGTCCCTGGCTAGAGTACCACCTGGGGAATTAAAATTCCATTGAGGATCCAGGTCAGGTACTGTCTCCGCTCCGATTGGATGTGCTCTGTTTGGTGAATCTCATCTTCATGCACTCTCTCTTATTCCCAAACTCGCTTGCGTTCCTTGAGAAGCAAATTGTTATTAAGTATCATGTGTATATCATGAAAAGTCAAGCTGTACGACTGAGTGATATACTGGAATTCTTTGATAAAGGCAGAGGGATTAGAAGTATAGGAGCCCAATCTCTTCTCTATCTGAGAGAGTTCACTCAGTGAGAAGGGGACGTGCACTCTGACCAGACCATCTACCCCNGCAACCTCCCTTAAGGGAAGGACAGTCGCTGGGTCAGATTCTTCTAGGGATGGAGAGCTTGGGGCTTTGGTCATGGCCTTAGAGTGAGTAATAGGTGGTGTCAAGGTGGGTGCCCAAGTAGAATACTTAGAGTGGCCTGCAGTTGGTGCAGAAGGAGGGGGAGAGCTGGAGATGACAGGCCCTGGGGAGTCTTGGTGGGGGGAAGCTGAGGTAGTAGTATGGGTTCTAAACAGTGCAGAAACAGGCCTATGGCAGAAAGGAGGTGGTTCATAAGCTGGGTCCAGTACCATAGTATCATCCAGTGGGAGTTGTGNAGGGTTCATGGCTAACAGGAGTTGAGTTGGAGAGCAGGAAGAACACATAGCAGGATTGGAACGAAGATAGATGAAAGATTTTGCATAGGTAACCTCTTCCCATTTACCGGCTTGCTGGCAGTATATATTAAGATCCCTTAAAACAACTGGGTCTAAGGTGCCATTAATTGGCCATCAAGAACCATTATTTAGTGAGTACTGAGTCCAGACTTTATTGCAAAAAGATATCAATTGATGCCTTTAAAGGAGGTGTGAACTTTAAGGACTCAAGGTTTTCTCTGAGGACACATGGTTGCCCATGCTGTGGAGGTTCCTGGTATGTTCTACCGGCATCCCGAGAACAACTCAGAAACCAAAAAGGAAATCAGCCAGGTTAGAGTGCCCAAGTCATCACAAGGACCTCTAGTGGCTACCCAGTAAGTCCCGGACTTACTGTGAGAAGTGCTCCATCCTGGCCAGGGATTTCAACCGACCCGCTGGAGGCCTAACCCACTGGGGGCCTGTACAGAAAGAGCAGCTTCCGAGAGCAAGATCATGGGCGGTGTCTCTGCTATGTCGTCTGAGTCTAGCCTCTTAGTCCTTGGGCAGAGCTGGCCAAGCTCTGTTCTGTGAACTGGAGGCTACTCCCTGCCGACAGGCCCTGCTGATAGTGTGCCGGTGTCTGCATGAGAGTTTTTAGCGAACAGGTAAAATGGGAGCATGGAAGCCCAGCCTATAAGGCATGTGGGAATGGCACAGCTGACTTAGTTTAAAGTTTCTGTGCCCCAGTACATCAGCGGGTCACATGGTGGAAATGGCGGACAGTTGCACTCCCCCCCCCCCGGCCTTTGCGTGAGCCCCAGTCATTTCTCAGGCAACCTGAGAATGGTGACAAAGGCTTAATAGTGGTTGATCCCTTCTGACTGGGATTTAAAACCCCCAGCAGGATGTGGGGTTGCCAAGAGTTCTGGCTCAGAGAGGGGAAAGGAGAGTTTCAAGCCGAGCCACTGTGCCAGAGAGAGCACACAGCTTCAAGGCCATGGGAATCTTACCATGGATGTCGTGTTCGGTACCCACCACTGCGTCCACTGAGTGCCCCTCGGGCACACCAGGTGCTGGTGTGGCTGCTGGTTTTTTCCGCTTAATCAATTATTCCTGGGTTTCGGCACCAATTTTATATTTTGAGTGGATAAACCAAGCAGCAAACCAGGCCAAGGTGTTCCACATGGGAGAGGTTTATTATATGTGAATAAGGGAGCGGTGAAGCGGGTAGAAGGGTAGAGAAGAGGAGAGAGAGAGCAAGGAGGGGGTGGCTTCCTATTTTATACAGAAAATGACATCACACCAGTAAGGGCGGGAGCTGAGCCAAGTGGATTGTGGGATTGAAGGTCATTGTCCTGGCAACGCAGGTCAAGGGTCACATGGTTAGGCCAGGTTTGGAGTATCCTGGTGCCAACATTTAGTAATTATTCTATCTCTGTCCTTGTCTCAGAAGTTTATTCCTGCTTTGATCAGAGCACACACCTATGGGATGGTAAAAGACCTGTTTGTGTTCATACAGTGGACGAGGGCTTTGTTTGACTTTTCAGTGCCTTAGCTTTCTCATCTGTACAATAAAAATAATCATACGTGTTAATATTACAGTAGGTTATCGTAAGAGAAAAAAGAATCGGTGTATACAAAGCTCTGGGAACAGTACCTGGCTTGTCAGCTTCTCACCTCTGTCAGCTTATAGTCACTCTTGTTATTTATCTCACCTATAGGATGGTCCTTTGGGGTCAGGTAGCAATTTTACTAATTGCTGTCTTCTTAACACAGCCTAAAGAGCAACTAAGGCTGAAATCGGTATTTGACCCATTAAAACCAGAACAAACATGGCCCCATTCTGCAGGCAGAGGGCTTTGAAGGTGTTTCCCTTCCGAGGTGGACATCAGATGACTCAAAGGGATATGGCCGTTCCTAGGACAGTTGGAATTCAAGAGGCAGTGTCTTAGTTGGGGTTTCTGTCGCTGTGACGAAACACCATGAGCACGCTATCTCCCTTGGTGAGAAGGGGGTTTATTTGCCTTACACTCACAGCACTGTTCATCACTGAGGAAAGTCAGGGCAGTGTCTGCTTCGCTGTACCAAAGGAAGTGCTACCCCTCACTAACCCAATTCAGAGAGGTGCCCTGCTCACCCCCACACACACACACATATGGCACAGCCCCACCACAAGTATCTTAAGGAGGAGATGAAAAGTAAGGTAGGTTACTAAGACTCTTGCCCTGCCCAACACAAAACTATAAATTCACACAATATATTTACTTTTCTGACTACAGATGTGCAACAGTACTGAAAAGTGGCAAAATCATAGCTCAGCTCACCTCGGTGACATTAATCTCCCACCTGGGAGTAATCTGGCACCAAATATCCATTCTGTATTAGGGAGGAAGGCCATGTGGGGATAGCAACTAGCATTGATGAGCCTGGAGCACAGTGGGATATGCCCAGGTCAACATGCCCACCTCCAGGCAACTTTGAGCAAATCATTTAACCGCTCTGGCCTCAGATTCCTCTCCTTTACAATGGAGCATGAATTAAAGACCCTTAGGCTTTGAACTTCAACTCCAAATGTTCTCTGCTTTATACAGAAACGTTCTAGAAGTCAGATTCATTATCTAGAGGATGTCTCCTAGCAAAATCTTAACAGCTGGGTTTGCTGGCTTCTAGGAAACCCACTTCCAGCTTGTTTCTTGGGACCGTTTGCTTGGAACATTGTTGGCTCCAGCTGCATATGTAACAGAGAATGGCCTAGCTGGTTATCAATGGGAGGAGAGGCCCTTGATCCTGTGAAGGCTCGAGGCCCCGGTGTAGGGGAATGCCAGGGCCAGGAAGCAGGATTGGTTGGTTTGGTGAGCAGGGGAAGGGGGGATTGGATAGGGGATGTTTGGAGGGAAAACAAGGAAAGGGAATAACATTTGAAATGTAAATAAAGAAAATATCTAATAAAAAAGAAAAAGAAAAAAGAAAACCCACTTCCCAGACAATAATCAAAAGCCCCTTCTCTAAAACTGCCTCAGTGGCATATGTGTCCTGATATAAAGGGATAATTCTATGTTCTGTCCCATGATCTGCTTTTGCATATGTTAAAATAAAATAATACTTGAAATTGCTTACTATAATTGTTTGCTAATAAACCTAGTATTAAGGTACATGGAGAGCCTACCTTTCTTTTTTTTTTTTTTTTTCAAGACAGGGTTTCTCTGTGTAGCCCTTGCTGTCCTAGAACTCACTCTGTAGACCAGGCTGACTCAAACTCAGAAATCTGCCTCCCAAGTGCTGGGATTAAAGGCGTGCGCCACCACTGCCCAGCGGAGAGACAACTTTTGATCTTGAACTACATACAGACAAGTTCTAACTTGGCAACAAGAGTAGAAGAGATGCCTAACTTCTTTTTCATGCTGTCTGTGTTTTTAGTTTATTCACAAATGTATCTGTACTAAGTTAATACTAACAAAAAGTAAGTGTTTTTATGACACCATCTTTGTTAAGATTTCTATTGCTATGATAAAACACCATAACCCAAAGCAAGTTGGAGAGAAAAAGCTTCCACGTCCATTATTTGAAGTCCATCATTGAAGGAAATCAGGAACCTGAAGGCAGGAGCCGGGGCAGAGGCCATGGAGAAGACAGGAGCTAGGGCAGAGGCCGTGGAGGAGTGTTGCTTACTCCCCTGATCATCATGGCTTGCTCGAACAGCTCTCTTATAGAACCCATGATCACCAGTCCACAATGGCACCACTCACAATGGGCTGGGCCCTCCCACATTAATCACTAGTTAAGAAAATGCCCTATAGGCTTGTCTATAGCCTGATCTTATAGAAGCATTTTCATAATTGAGGTTCCCTCCTTTCCAATGACTTTAGCTTGTGTCAAGTTGACATAGAACTATCCGGCACAAACATGAATATATCATAGCTCTGATGTCTGGGATCTTTGAGAACAAGACTTGCCTGTGTGAATGAATTCCCCATTGATAACTTCCTACAGTATATATTTTATGCAGCCGAGTGCCTCATATTCACGGTCATTCGAATTCAGGAGCATCTGTGTGGCTAACAGCAATAGTGGTGATGAGGGTGCTAATACTGGAGACTTCCTTCATCGTGTTTGTACCCTATCCTACTTGTCTAAACCTTCACAGAGACATTCGCTGATTCCTTGTTCAACCCTCTGACAAGCAGTATGTCATCTTTTACATATGACAAAGTGGAAGTAAAACAGCCTCCCAGGATGGGTATTTTTAATGCCCTAGTTTTTAGCTTCTCTGTGCAGCTTAGATCTGTCACTTACTGTAACAGTTACTGTACCACCTGCGCCATCCCTCGTCTCCTGTTTTTTGCATTCTGAGGGTTGTGCATGGCCAGTGTGACAGTGTGCCTTACAACTGATAATGAGAAAGCACTCACAGGCATTGCACAGAACATAACCCACGATTTACCAAACATACCTTCATCAATAGGGAACCTAAGCTGACAGTCCCTGGAGACTTCTCTGAGAGCTATTGGGACGCAGTTATCTACCCTGCTCACAGGGGCAGGTGAAAGAGAATGCTCTAGATCAATAGATCGCAAGCTTGAGCCGACATCTAAATCCTCTGGCATGCTCATGATAACAGGACACCGGGCCCCACTCAGAACTGTTCATTCATGTCACATTATACTTGTAGTTCATCTGTATGTAGAAGGAAGACTGTGTTGCTCTCCATAATAAATGGAGTCAGGGAACCAACAATTCCCTAACCCATGGCTGGACCAGGCTCATTTATAGCGATTTGCCGGCCTTTGGGATATAGGCTACACAGTGCTCCAGATTCTTATACCCAAAGGCATCAAAGATTTTGAGAATGCCGTTAATTTAATCAGTGAAAGCCATTTCTCATTATTATGCTAATTAGCAAGTCTGCCACACTAGTGTAGCTGTGAAGACATGAAGACTACAACAGCTCCTGTAAAACCTAGCCGACAGCTCCTGTCGTGGGAATTCCTAGACAGAGCACACTGGACTGGATATGACTTAAGTTAGCACAGACTCCTTGACTCATTGGGCCCAACGAATCGGTTAGGATACAGGGAAGCATTTCATTAACAAATCCCTCTGTTTGATCCCACAGACTGAACCTGAGATCATAGAGGAGACCAACGTGGACAGAGTCCACGAGCCCCGGGGCTACGGCAGGGCACGGCAGGTGAAGGGCCACTCAGAGACCTCCACTCTGAGCTCGCAGCCTTCCATTGACGAAGTCCGGCAGCAGATGCACATGCTTCTGGAGGAAGCCTTCAGCCTGGCATCTGCTGGCCATGCAGGCCAAAGCCGGCACCAGGAGACCTATGGCTCCTCTCAACACCTGCCGTACTCAGAGGTGGTGACCAGTGCTCCAGGGACCATGACACGGCCCAGGGCTGGAGTGCAGTGGGTGCCCACCTACCGACCAGAAATGTACCAGTACAGTCTGCCCCGGCCGGTAAGTCTCACCTCCTGTTCACCTACCATCGTTGGGTTTGCTCTCCTCACTAGATTCCAGCAGGGGACCCAGAGCAAGGATTTGGGAATTTAGAGACAAGATGTGCTGGAGTCTTTTCTCATGATCCACAGCCAAGCCTTGTTCTTGGGGGACAGGTTCTTCACATTTCCTTTTCTGCTATCACCCCTGAAAGGGTTAATCCATTCTCCACTCACTGGTGGTTTTCTCCATTTTGAAACATGAATCTCAACTTTATTTTTTTTTTTT
>NC_034592.1:88242624-88247944 GCF_900095145.1 Mus pahari | reverse complement strand
GGGTTCTTTCCAGCTTCTGGCTATTATAAATAAGGCTGCTATGAACATAGTGGAGCATGTGTCCTTATTACCAGTTGGAAGATCTTCTGGGTATATGGAATCTCAACTTTAATGTCCAAAAGATATCAAAGAGTCCTGTGTGGAGGGCCTGTGTGTCCTGGTGGCTAAGAACATAGGCTGTGAGCCACATGGCTTGACCAAGAATCTCACCTCAACCACTTTCTGGCTTTGGAACTTCAGGAAGTTGCTTTAAGTTTCTCTTGGTAAATAAATAAATAAATATGAACAATAAGCTACTTCCTGGTAAGAAGGAAGTTCTTCCTAAGTACACAAGAGTTTATATCCTTATGCAGTATGCTGAACTGGGCATTGCTTGTATGTTATGCAGTCTGTATAATGAACCTGTGAGACTATTCCTATTTTACAGCAGAGGGTGTCCCATCCCCTAGAAGCTTAAGTTATAGACATTTGTGAGTTGTCATGTCGGTGCTCAAAAATACTCAAGTGTACATACCACACTCTATCATTTTGTCTGCCAATGTGTAAGGACTTGAGTTGTCTTCACCTTTGGGCCACAGTAGGTTGTAGCAATACTCACACACATATCTTTTCCAGTTCTTGCTTTCATTATTTTGGGTATCTACCCATAAGACTGAGTACTGAGGCAAACAGAATTGACTCAAACAAAATGACTGACATTGTTTTCTGCAATGGTGTACCATTTTTCATTCTCTCCAACAATGAATCTTTTTTTTATTTCTATACATCTCACTGATGTTGTTACTTTCTAGACTCTTGACAGTAGGTATCCTAATGTGTTTGAGGTAGGTCTCATTATGTTTTGTTTTGTTTTGTTTTGTTTTGTTTTTGCATTCCTACTATGATACTGTGTTAGGTGCCTTTCCATGGTTTCATTTGCCACCCATATGTCTTCTTAACATAATTTAAAACATATACTTTTAATCAACGCTCAGGTCTCAGGAATATAAATTTGCCATTGCCATCAGAGAACTTTAATGGATACATTCAAGAAGACCTGCATTCCTGGGAAATGTCATCAACTCTAGACCACTCAAATCACATTCCCAAAGGTCCAGATCTGAAAAGATGGGGAAAATCTCACATGGATTTACATATCTGCCATTATGAATGCTTTCCCATGTCATCATTCATATTACAGTTTCCAAGGTCACAGTGTTCTGATAATGCAAATGAAGTTGGCACCTGCCTGCCCCATTGGGGAAGAGAACTTTCTTCCATAGATCTATAAAACACCCCAATCTTAACACTTTGCACTTAACTCCTCCTAGGAAGTTGATCTTTGGAAAGGTCCACTCTTATCCTTTCTGTATTGATTGCCACCGACCTCATCTCATTGACTCTTTTTCAGTCTCTTTATGAGGATCTCTCAACTTGACCCCCAGCACAAAGTGGAGTGGCTCCCACCAACCAGATGATCCTAGGACGCAGTTCTGAGACTCAGAGTTTGCATATAGTGGTGGTGATAAGATTCGTTCCTGAGAAATCATTAGCACAGGTCTTGCATCTAGCAAAGACCCTAGACTTGTTGGTTAATAATTAGTAGACTGCTTGGCATGGTGCCAGCACATTAAATTACTTGACAGTATTAGTATTATCCAAATAGTTCTGCTTTGTTGGGCCTATAGTCTATGACTCTTTTCAGCTTTCTGAACCCACATCTCCTTCTGCTCTATTAAGCCAGTTTAAGACCCACCCTCGATGCCCCATCCCAGAGTCCTAAGCAAACTTTGCTTTCGTTTGATGGCAAGTCTCTCCGCTGGCTGCCTGGAAGCTGATTCTAAGAACCCACGGTAATCTCTGGGCTTCAGAGAGAAAGCTTTAGATGATCGAGACAAATCTTCTGATTGGTGACAAGTGAGATGTTGCCATAGCCCTTACACCTAGCTCAGTAAAGCCATTTAAAAACATTGTGGGACACTCGAACACTCAGGCAGCTGTTGGTTGAAATGAGGAGTTGGCACCTATTCTGAGCAGGGCAAATCCATTAGAAAATGGGTGCACTTCATAGGAGTAAAGACTGAAACATAAACCAGCCTGAGGGCAAGCCATCAAAGCAGAACACACTAAAAAGCATCTCTCCATTGTCAAGGCTTCCATCTCTGTCAAGTGCACAAGATTCCTGTCTCCACAAAAGGAGAAGAAAGCCAACAGGATGCAGTGGAGGTGATGATGCTCAACTCAAGACCTTGAAGAGGCCGCTGTGCTGTGATAATGTGAAAATCAATGAGGAAAAAAACACAGTGATTTAGCAAGATAACCATGATTACCTTGTGTCTTGCAAAAAAGAGAAAGTGCTCCCAACTCTGCCAGGGGGTTAATTGGGAGCTGGTGTTCCTAATGAGCCAGGGCCAGCCTCGTGGCATTTACATCATGGGAAAGGCATCTTGGAATTTCTGCAGTGCAGTTTGGGAAGCTTTGATCATATTTTACCTCCTGAATCTATAAAGAAATTGGACTCGACACCTAATGACCAATCCAATTTTGCCAGCAGCCATAATGGGTCTATGCTAAGTGAAATGAAAACATCCTACAACTTCCCTGCTGGTGAGAGAGTAAGGATTCTTAAAAAGGCATCAAGGTTGAAGCACTTTGCCCACCAGACTCTTTACAGAATTAACAGTAATAATAATAATAACACTTGTCATCTATTGAGTCGCCATTGTTGAATGCAAACCAGTCTAAGTGCTGTGTAGACATGATCTCTCCTAACACGTCAACCCTCCTATGGTATTGCTATCATTAGCTCCAAGTACTCAGTTAGGAAATAGGTTTGTCCAATTTCTAACAGTCACTCCTTGATGTCCACAGGGGACAGATTCAAGTCCCCTCAGAAGGCAGCAAAACTCCTCAATACTCAGTACCCAAGTTCCTCGTGGGCCTCATTTGCAAATGTGCCCTACACATTTGCTCCTATGTCACCTCTAGGTCATTTAGAAAGACATAACCCAGACACTATGTGAATAGCTCTCATCTCCCTTATTTGGGGAATAATTATAAGAAATGTCTATGTGTGCTGAGTATAGACTTCAGTTTTCTTTTTTAGGACATTCCATCTGCAGACATTTGAATCCCCAGTTGTGGAGTCCCTGGACCCAGGGGCCATGTGAGCAGCTCTTAATGGCAGGAAGGGGTGAAAACCTATTGCTGCCTAACACTGACACCCACTTGATTTCCATCCTCTGATTAAATGGGAACTGTAGGGATGTCCTTCCAGCTCCAATGAAAATGCAAATATCTACACACGTGGTATATGTTCTTCTCATAAGGAAGCTGACTCGATTTAGGGGGAGCTTTTTCTATTCCTGTCAGTGGCCTAGTAAGGGAGGCAAGGAAGTGGGTTTGACAAGCATGTGTTCCTCCTTCCCCCTTAAAAACAGAAGAGTCCTCTCCCAAACTTTTAATAATAAACCATGCCAACATATCAGGCATGTTTATAGCCACCACAGCCACCGCACCTGGATTCACAATATATCACATTGCTCATATTTCTCCAAATAAAATTTGAATCTGTCCTGAGCTTCCATCAGGCCAGGTGGGTAAGGAATTGGAGGGTATGGTTACTGTCTATCGTGCATCCTGACAATCTCAGGATCCTTGAAGGCAGGGTCACTGTGCTATACTGACACAAGGCTCTTTGCTCTTGCTCGACCCTGAGCCCTGCCCATGAAAATGAGCAGAGCTCTTAATTTTTGACCAAAGCATGCTCCATTAAACTTAGGAATGTCACTAGTCACTGGATCTACAGGAGGGCTACTGCATGGGAAGAGAAAAAGCTGGAGAATGCCTCTCCCTGCCCACTGCATTAGTTATCATCCTGTCACTGTGACCAAATGCCTAAGGGAACAGCCTGAAGAAGGAAAACTAGCTCGTGACTTCAGAGTCTGGTCTGTGTTTTGGGGAAAGAGGAGACTAGAGCAAGATACCCCCAAGGACCCACTGTCAGAAAACTACTTCCTTTGGCTAAGCCCTGCCTCCTGAAGGTTCCATCCCCCCTCACCCCCTTATTTCAGATTCAGCTAGAAAGCTTGAGAACAGCTTTGAGGAGCTGGAGAGAGAACTCGGTGGTTAGGAGTGACTGATGCTCTTCCAGAGGACCTGGGTTCAATCCCCAGCACCCACATCAGGTATCTCACAACCACCTAGAACCCCAACTCCAGAGGAACCGATGCCCACTTCTGACTTCACTGGGCACCTGCATACCTGGGGCATGCAGTCACACAGTACATACACACACATACATGTGAACAGCTTTGAAATCAGGGCGCGATTCTATTCTCTTCTGTGCCTAATGGGACAGGAGGCCGGAGATGTTAACGTAGCTGAGGCCAAGCAGCTGTGAAGGATCAGTTAAGAACAAACCTCAGGTTGAAAGCCATGTCCTCTGTACTGCCCGCCCCCCAGCTCTGAATTACATCAGCTGTGTGATTTTTGACACATCCGTTGACCTCTCTGGGCTTCAGTATTCTCACATACTGAAATAAGGAAAGTGATCTCAATGTCTCTTGCTCTCTTTGTGGCAGGGAGCTTAGACAGTGATCATCCATTGCTCTCGAGCAGGGCTCCATCCATTGCTCTTGGTTGTCTGATAGGTCAGCCATGCGCTTTGTTCCTCCTTGGAGTTAGATTTTAATTGTCAAGCCTCCATCCTCAAATAAATCAGAACGATCTTTCTACATGACTCAGTCTGTACAAAGTTACCTGTAACTGGGTATGAAGAGAGTGGGTGCTTTTCTGGATTGCTGACCTAGGACAAGGCTTTCTGCTGTAGTTTAGGTTGGAACTGTCCCCCAAGCCATGGTACTATTGATACGTGATAGAGTCTTTAAGAGGTGAGGCCTAGTTGGGGAAGGGTTATATTCAGATCACTGGAGAAAGGCCTTTAAAAGTGTTGCTTGGGACCCCGACCAAGACCCTTGGGAGTGGGAGTAAGAAGGTGAAGAGTCAACGACACAGATTCTAGGAGTTGGGTAAGTGGCAAAAACAGACTAGCTTATTACAGGAACTGGGCAAACCCGCCCCCAGCATCTCATTGGCTCTCTAGTAGACAGATGATGGTGCTGTCTTTTTCTCAATGGCTCCCTCTATGGCCTGGTCCAGTATCACCTGTCTCTAGCTGTGCTGGCAGATTCTACCTTGGCTCAGGGAGGAAGTCTCAGTCGCACATGTGCCAGCATTGCACCTGGGCCTGCTCTGCTAAGCTCCTCCTACATATAAGAAGTGACGGAACCCCAATCTCTCTCTCTCTCTCTCTCTCTCTCTCTCTCTCTCTCTCTCTCTC
>NC_034592.1:88227806-88242600 GCF_900095145.1 Mus pahari | reverse complement strand
CACACACACACACACACACACACACACACACACACACCTAAGTCATGATGCACTACCACAAGACCAATGCAATTGGGCCAACCAACCATATTCTGAAGCATCTCAATCTCCGAGTCAAAGTATAAAAAGGAAAAAAAACTTTTCTCGGATGATAAGTAGATTCTCTCGGGTAGTTATAGTAAAGTGAGGCTGACTGGTGCAGCTCCTAGTGAGGACAGCTTAGCTTTGGCCTATGGGTCTACCTTCTCCTGCTAATACAAAGCCCAGGAACCCCAAGCCTGCTCTGACTAGGAAGCTCCTATCCACCCTTTATTGCTATAGTGCTGCCCTTGAGGTTTATGTACCCAGCTGTCTCCTTCTTGGTAGATGCATGCTCATAAGCGGTCCCTGTATGTCTGTGCTCACTCCACAGAGATTGCTAGGGAAGATGGCTTCCTCTGATCCTTCACCCCTAATGCAGGTGGGCCTGAAATACCACCTTCAGTCTTTTCACATTACCATCAGGTGTCTGGGACTAAAGATTTCCCTATTTAATTACACAAAGCCTCTTTCAGCTGTGGAGATCTGAAACCCATTTATAAAGGCTGCCTTCACTTCTGAGTCTCCAGCTTTTCCTGTCCAGAGGAAAACCCCTAAATCCAAAAGATGTAGTCTTGAATGCCAAACTGAGCACAAGCTTAGTTATGGAATTAGGAACTTGGGTGCCATCAATAGTTTTGAATAATAGCTTCTAGTAGCAAAGGAGGAAGTGGGTCCCCACCATATAAGACCTAATAAATGCTGGACCCAGAAATAAAAAATGCATGGACCCAGGAAGGGGACTGTGATGGAAGACAGGGCACATAGAACCTCTGCAACTACGCAGAGGGAAATGTAGGAAGATTTTCTTAGCCCGTGCACACATGGCAATGGCCACCTCTCTGCTGTTTATGTGACTACCAAAGTTCTAAGGACATAGCCCAAGAGTGTGGGGTCTGTTCTCCTAGGTAGTTGTGTGCTTTATGCCTGAAAATGCCTACCAATAAAGGGGACTCCTTTACTGCTCAACAGAAGTTCAGACTTTTTAGTGATTAACTATTAGACAGGCAATATAGGAAGCTTTTCTTGGCTGGCGAGCTATGCTGGGTCCAGAATAGGCCTCCCAGGAACCAGAGATAAAAATAGATGTCTGCCCTGTTTGCTGAATAGCATCAGAGACCAGAAGAGGCAGAGGGGTTGCTAACCCCTTTATTTGGGGAAGGGAACACTTCACTTGTAGAACTGTTGAGAATCGTGGAAGGCACGGCTGGGAAGACATCCAGGACAAAGGTTTTCAATCCGTCCACAAAACTCGGAGTTCCAGGAAGCTCAACCGAGGAGTTGTGAAATAAGGGACCGGTCACATCAGATAAGCTGCCTTTGTGTACATCTTAAGGTCTGTCAAAATGGTTTCGCAGATGTGTGAAGATGGCCCAGTGGATAGAGCACTTGCTGGGTTCAGTGGGAGACTCTACCTAATAAATAAATAGATAAAGTGGGAGCAATGTTGAGGTCACTCAACAGCATTCTCCACTTCTGCCCTTGGGCACCTAGACTTACATGTCAGGCCTGTTCATCCTCTAACTCTGCATCTTTTCTTCTCACATTTTCAATTTCCTTCCTTCCTTCCTTCCTTCCTTCCTTCCTTTCTTTTTTTTCTGCAGTTCATTTTTACTAAGTTCCTCAGATCTATCTCCAAGATTCTTAATTCTCTGTGTATTAGTTCTTAATGCACACTTTAATTCCCTGACAACTGAGAGATTTATCTCATGAACCCTGTTTTACATCTGAAGGTTGTTTTTTGAGTATGCTCTATCATTCCTAGTGACAACCCAATTTTGTCAGTTAATACTTTTTAAAAATGTATCTTTATTTTAAATTACGTGATATGGGTTATGTGAGAACATGAATTTGTTATACATGTGAGTGCAATTCCCATAGGGCCAGAAAAGGGTGTTAGAGCTGAAGTAACAGGCAGCTATGAGCTGCCTGATATGGGTCCTGGGAATTTCACTTGGAGCCTATGAATAGTGTGTGCTCCTAACCACTGAACCATCAGCCCGGGTCAAGTAACGCTTTAAAACCAGTTGTTACAATGTTATTTTTTTATTTTATGTCTGGACAGCTGACACTTGAAAGTGTTTAAAGATCTGTGTCTGCTTCTTTGGTACTGACTTTCATTCTACCCTTCTGGTATACTTCATAAGCTCCAGATTGTAGTACAAGTTCGTATTTAATTTTTAATTGTGCTAATCGTGTGAGCCTACTTTGGGGAAACTCCGCTCCAAAGAGAACTTCCAGGTGTTTCCATCTAGACCTTGGAACCTCACCAGTTCCACTCCCAAGGAGAGGCCAAGGCCTGCCAGGCACAGCTGCCTCCGCTTGCCCGTACAGAGGCCAGGCACAGCTATCTCCGCCTGCCTGTGCAGAGGCCTGATCTCATAAGGACTTAGGCTGCCCCACTTGTCTTCTTGGCAGCCCCATCTTTTACATTTGCTTCCTGCTCACTGTTTCCACATCTGGTGTCAGCTCGCAGTTTTGTTTTAGTTTGCTGAGATGCAGGGGAGGGAGGAAACCAGGGTTGTCCTCCGAGATTTCCCTTATTACAGCTCTTGATTTTCAGGGTGCATTTAAAAAGTGTGTTTTCTCTACGGCCTCACTGCTATTACATGGGTAGGTCGTTTGCTTGTACTGCTGGAGACAGGTGGGAGACCTCTTTCAGCTCGAGGAATCCTGTTCATGCCCTACCCTGGCTGCAGCATTTTATCCCAAAGCTTTGGGGTTTACAGGCCCGGCTTCATGTTCTGTGAGAGTCCTGCTGGCAAGCACGCTGCCCTAAAAAGACAATTTGAGCTTTGTCTACACTAAGAGCATCTCTAGATTTTTCTCTCACTACAGTAGGCCTTGGCCTGACCCTCTCTGATCCTGTCTGTCTTGCCCCTCACATGTGGATTAAAGTCCTTGCTTTGGTGATAGTGCCCATCCCTTATCTGGGAAAGGTGCCTTTGTAAGTTGCAGAGTCTGTGCGTGCACACACCCTTGCCAGTCTTCTCAGTAGCTCTCAGCACAGCATCAATGTCTCCACTTCAAAAGGGGACACTGAAGTCCACAGAAGTCACCGGACTCACCTGGGAATATAAAGTCCCTTCACCAGATCCTCTTGCCCCCCAAATCCATTCCTTCCCCACATTAAGCCTGTGTTCCATGACAAAGGAAGCCACCTCCAATGAGTCATTCATTCCTCTTCCACTCTATCATTTATTGATCTTCTCGTATGTATGGGGCACTATTCCAGGCATGGAATTACTGACAACAGAATCTTGCCCTTAAAACCTCAGATTACAGTCTAGCTGGTGACAGATAATAAATAAGCAAGCAGCCATATAATTTAACCAGAGAGTAGTTATTTCCTTAGACAGATCAAAAAGGCTTCTAAGGGACTGTGGGACAGGATGAACGGTATAAAAGAAGGAGGTACGAGCAGAACCAGGAGAAACTCCTGTAGTACGGGGAAGCCACCAGGGCCGATACTGTGTTTTGTGTTGTGTCCGGAGGAGGGTGTGTTCTAAGGCTGCTGTGGAACTGCAGGGGTCCCTGCAAATCAGCCATGATTGGTAAGACTGTATGTGATGAGACCGGGGATGGCCTGAAGGAAGATCTAGGGAACTCCTATGAGGAAAGAAGGAGAGCCTGGCCCTTGGAGGTGTACTTCCTCCTCAAAGAAGCTATGTGCTGAGTGAATTGGGTTTTATCAACTCTCTCTAATTTGCTTGTCTCTTCACAGGCTTACAGGTTCTCCCAGCTTCCTGAAATGGTCATGGGCTCTCCCCCACCCCCTGTTCCTCCTCGAACAGGCCCTGTGGCCGTGGCTTCTCTCAGGCGGTAACGTGTTCCTTTCTTGGCTTTGTTTGGGATATTTGTAAAATACTTGACACCTCCCCCCACCCCCCCACCCCCACAGGGCTGTTGACTCTGGTGCACACTGCACAAGTAAACTCAAGTTTACTGCCCCTCTTCAAGGTGGTTCCCTGTGACTGGAACATAGAAGAATCATGAAGCAAGTAGAGACACCAGCACACTGAGCAATTTGCATGTCTTTCTAAATAGACAGTCCCCGAGACCCCACAGTCAAAAACACTGGAGGTTGATTGCCCTGTACCTTGATTGCCCATTGAAGATGGGCCTTGAAGATATGAAAATAGTAGGTGTGGCTTCTTCCTGTCATGATTGCATACCCACAATTCCCTTTGCTACTCACAGGGCGGTGTCTCGGGGACGAGGGAATAGGTCCGGGCACCCACTCCCAGCCCTGACTTTCAGAGAGAAAGGTTGGATTCACGCAACTCAGTACGAGGCATTTGCTAAGTCTTCTCTGTTTTTTTACTGATGCAGCCAGCACACATCTTTAATGAAGTGGGACAAGACATAGAAAACCCAGGAGCTCTGGGGAAGGAAGGACTAACTCTGATGCCCAAGGAGATGATGACCCTATCCTGGGGAATGCATAGGTCACTGTCCTGGCCCTGACCTACAGCATACTAGTCAGCCCATCTGTGGGCCACAGGCGTGGACTTTGTGGAGTTTTGCTTTGTTTTGTTTTGTTTTGTTTTTTAATAAGTGAGCTCCCCTAGAAAGAGATTTTGTTTTCAGCTCTGATGGTTCAGGGTCAAGCTGGCTTGTCATTGCCCCATGAGGCCAGTGGCAACCTGGTGGGTGGTAAGAAGCTGATCCGCCAAAGGCCTGCAGTGTGACTCCATGCAGATTGCCTTGCCTCTTGGGCCCCTGCTTTAGCCCCTTCTCTGTAAACTCTGTAGGATTTCTCAGGAAGGGCTCTCAGCAGTGTGTACACGGCACGTCCAGGAGCTTCCCTGAGAAGGGTCTTCTGAAACAGGACTGTGGGAGCAAACAGGCAGGGGAGGGGGGAGGAGAAATGAAGACACCCACACTGGCTATCCCACCCAGTGGTGTTGTCAGATCTCCGTAGCCTCCCTAAGGAGTGAAGGGGGCTGAGCTACTCCTGTTAGTTCCAGATCAGAGGTCCTTTGTGGCAGGTGTCTGATAGCTGTCATCCATCTACCCATTTCTTCTTCCAATCCCCCACCTCCACCTCCTGCACCATCCGCCATCCTCACCAACACGAGGATGTCACTCCCCTTCCCAGAGCATTAGGCCAGGAATACATGTTAGAAGCAAAGCTGTCCATCTCATTGGCTCCTGCTGATGTCATCAGTCCTATGACATGGCCTACCATCCCCAGCTAATACCCAGAACTAATTGCCTTTCTGCCTTTACATGGAAATTAAATATTCTACTATCCAGAACCATCCTTAGAGAACTAACCTCAAACAGGAGGAAAAAAAAAGAAAAAAAAAAAAAAAAAGCCACCCAACCCTACTGCTGCAGGTCTCCAAGCCTCCAGCCACTCTGACACCACCAGCGGTCCTTTTGCTAATTGGGGCAAATCAGACCCAGGACCTCATGAGGATGGGGCTAGAAGGCTTCAGGCTACTTCTAAGTGCAATGTGACTGTCCGATGCCTGAGGCATGCTCACACGGCCCCTCCACCCTGCCCAGGTCCACCTCAGACATCGGCAGCAAGACCCGGATGGCGGAGTCCACGGGACCTGAGCCCACCCAGTTGCATGACAGTGCCTCATTTGCCCAGGTGTCCAGAGGTCCTGTGTCGGTGACACAGTTGGATCAGTCGGCTTTAAATTACTCAGGTGAGCCAGAAGAGAAAGTTCCTTTCCCTGTGCTGAATCCTCCCAGTCTGCACAAACTGCCACCCTCAGGAACCAGAGCCACTGCACGCATGTCAGGGTCCTCTGACCTCACTGGCATCAACCAAAGGAGATACTGGTTTTTACTTTGAAAGAAAGGAAGGGAGGGAGGGAGGGATGGAGGGAGGGAGGGAAAGAGAGAGAGAGAGAGAGAGAGAGAGAGAGAGAGAGAAGGCTGAAACTAGGCAAAATACCTAGTTATGCGAAAGTCAAAGCAGTGTCACTATGTCGTATTTCAGGTTTCTGTTTATTTTACCTTTACAGCGCATACACATAGCCATCCTTCCCCAAGATGACCATCGTCCTCCGACTCTAAGTTTTAGATCTATGTGCCCTATGCAAAGATACATGCTGGTGCTGTGTGCATTTTAAATTCTCACAAATCATATGCTACACGCTTCTTCCTGCACCTTTTTTTTTTTCTGACTCAACAAGTTTGCAGGGCTTCTCCAGAAGGCTATATAAGCACAAGTTAGCCACTCACTCCACCTCCATGTTGGTGCCCTATGACATGATCTGCCACAGAGCATCCTTTTGATGGATAGAAGGGTCATTTCCAAGTTTTTTTGTTTTTGTTTTTGTTTTTGGTGTTGGAATTGGAGGTTTGCACATGTCCTAGTTTGTATGTAAACTGGTTAAATTTTTATTGTATTCATGTCATACCCTCATGGCTAAACCTGCCAGTACCAGTTGCCAACACTTATTAAACCGTGGTTTCCAGGAATTCCTCTGGTGGAATCCATTCTTTTTGATTGCTTTTGTTGAACCTTTAAAACCATAAGTTCTGCCAGGAAGACAGCACTGGTGTGCTCTCCTCTGGACAAGGTCAAGGCTATGGGGAGAAGATGAGGGAGTGGACGGAGGCTCCATAGAGGGAGTCAGACTTCAAAACCTAGAAAGCCGGTCTCAACCACAACACATGATGCCCGCCGTATTGACTAGGCAGGTGATAGGGGCTGAATGAGGCCCCCTACTTCCTCCACAATGACCTGTTCGCTTGCATCCCCTAATCTGGACCAGTGTCAGAGTCCTACCTAGGTTTCCAGCCTCCTGAGCTAGAGTCCATGCAGGCTCAGTGTGATGGGTGCCAGCTGGACTCTCGACGTCCTCTTCGAGGATGGGAGGGTAGGAAAGGGGAGGCACTGCTAACACTGTAAAGCATCTCATGAAATGGGAAAAAAAGGTGGATGCAGACCCCACCCCCTACAAAGAACACAGCCTGGGCCTTAGCCCCACTTGGCCTCTATACCAAATACCCTGAGTAGAGAGCCACCTGCTCCCCTTGGCAGTCACAGTAACCTTGGAAGAGCTCCAGTAAGGAGAGCCAGGTATCCTCCACCTCAGCTGCCCTCCCTGCCGATGCCTTATCTAGAATCTCAGCACTCTGCCCTACATTTGATGGAGTCCCTATAGCCTGAGTCTCCTCTGCCTTATATGGAGCTGTGTCAGAATTATAGCCCAGAGCATGCATCTCATGCCAGTCCTGATTCACCGAGACTTTGGTCCCACCAGGCAGCCAGGTCATCTGTGAAATGGAGTTTATTCGGTTCTGGTTGGGTCAGGGTCTGGATGCAGAGTCCAGCTTCTCCTGATCTCACACCCACTTCCTCTGTGCAGGTAACACGGTGCCAGCGGTGTTTGCCATCCCAGCTGCCAACAGACCCGGCTTTACCGGCTACTTCATCCCAACACCACCCTCATCCTACAGGAGCCAGGCCTGGATGTCCTATGCAGGAGAGAATGAGCTCCCGAGCCAGTGGGCTGATTCGGTGAGACCCTGGCTGATGCTCTCATAAAACTTCCCTTGTTAGGCACACCTCAGGGAGAAAGTGAGATGAAAGACAAAGACCAGTGTCTGGTTCTCTCAGGACCCTCTCACCATGCTGGTGGGTGAAGTGAGTAGTTTTAAAGGAGGTGGAGTGGTAAGGCATGTGACCTCCAATGGAGGAATCTGAAACTTGTCTTCTAGCATATCTTCTAGCATACATCCAACCTCTTCTTAGCAGGGTGGCTTTAACCAGGTAAGTTTTATAGTAATAACTACTATCTGTTTAGTATTTGTTGTGTGTATATGCCAGACTCCATGTTAGATGTTTCATTAAACTGTCATATTTAATCTTCACAACAGTTTGATCAAGAGAGTTTTATGCTCCCCATGGCTTCTCCCATTTTGCAGATAAGGAAACTAAGGCTTAGTCATGTGATATAATGCCTAAGGCCACACATCTAGAAAAAAGCGAGAACCAGAGTTATAATTCATATTTTTCAAACACTTTGAAGTGTTTATTAACTTGTTTCTTTCAGCTGTCACATTCTATAAAAGTTTAGATCAAATGTCAGCAAGCAAAGCCTCAGGAACCCTGAAACCACTGTATGGTAGATCCCAAGACTTCCTCCTTGACTTCTACCCGATCCTTTGTTTATCCTGGTCATTTGACGTCTCCCTTCAATCCACGCAGGAATGTGACACAGGAATTCCCTTCAATCCATATAGGAATGTGATAACTGCCTTTGGCGTTACCAGACATGCCAATGCAAAAAATGATAATAATAAAAATAGCAGAGCCACCTATGATATCCTTAGTGGGTTGTCTGGTCCCTAAGTAAGCTCACCTGATATAGAATGGGAAGGCTACTCCCCAAGAAGAACCTGAACTTTCCTGCACTCTTTGGTCACTTTCAGCATTGGTGGCTGCCTTTGGAATAAATTCCTAGCATTGGGAAACACCTTGACACTGAACTCTGGCAATATCTTTGTCCAAAGCCCTGTGGTCACTATACCCTGCAGCAGGAAGTTACACTGAGTTTTAACAACAACATCAGTGGTGCTCCTATGTGTATAATCCTTCCTGTTGACCAAAGCTTGCATCTTTGGTTTCTAAAATATAAAAATCCTTGCCACATTGCATACAGAGTACTTCTGAAATGAATGTGCTCTATTCTTCCTCCCACTTCTAAAAGATTTCAGAACCTTCCCAAACATCACCACTAGCTGAAGATCAAGTTCAAATACATGAGCTTGTGAAATGTAGTTTACATTCAGAATCACAACAAAGACTTATCAGGAGCTTGTGTGTGATCGATTGGTGATGTCTGTCAAGGAGTAGTATTTGCTGCCCTGGATTCTGGCCAGCACAGCATAATGGTGCTAGCCTACAAAGAGTCTATTTCCTCATCTCCTCCATTCCTGAGACCACCCCAGTTGGGCTGTCCCTTGCTGATTCTAGCCACTAGCATGAAGGCTTGATGCCACAGAGGGGGTTGTGTATTGACTCTCTCTACTTTGGTTCATGCAGTTAGCTAAGTGTGAAATGTAGCAGCTTCCTCCTAACACATTTGGCACCTACTGACCATCCTCCAGTGATTTCCGAACTGTGCCCAGAATTCCAGGCTCTGGGAGAATTATACTAGGCAGAATTATGAGCATGGGACAAGCAGAGCGAAAGTGGGGGTGGAAGGAGCCTGCCTTCACAACACTGATGGCCTGAGACAGGTGGTGATGGCCCCAGGAGGAATGTCCACCACACCAGAGAAACTGCGTGGAAACACTTGACTGGTGTCAGGCTGGAAAAATTCTCAGAAAGAATGGAAACTTGGGCCATAATCTCAAAGGCTTCTTGTATTCTGACCTTGGTTCTTGGTCAGCTCCTGTCACTCATATATTCTTAGCTCTTGTGGCTGGATAAGCAGGACAGTCCAAATCTGGGCTTCCTCCATAGTACAGGGGAAGCCTTCCAGTCTTTGTGTGTAGAGGCAATAGCAGCTTTTTGACCCACTCACCTCCCTTTTAATTTACAAAGTCCTGTGGTGAAATTTAAACCCCAAACTCAAACTTAAGGCATCAATCCAATTACTTCCCTTGAGTGGGTCCTCCTGCCTCACCTGGACCACTGAGGCAGCCTCAGAGACCATTTCTTCCAGATCCACCCAGACTTTGCTGAAGTTGGCTTCTCCTCTGCTGACACCCATGAAGGGTTACCAGCCCATGGTCTCAGAATCCTACCCTCTCGAGGGACCATCAGAGTAGCCACAATCCTGCCGTGTACCCACCCCCATCCCAAATGTCTGAAGGTTTGTGTCCCTCTACCTGACTCTTGTTCCAAAATCGGCACTGGTACAGTGATGGCTTTCGTAGGTAGGCTTTGGGTAGGTGTTTGGTTTGTGAGGGTGAGACACTTGCAAATAGGATTAATGTTCTTATAGAAGGAGCCTCCACACAGGTGCCCTGCTGTTTCAGTCATGTGGGTGACAGGAAAAGGCAGGAGTTAAGAAAGGAGCCTCTCACCAGACACTGGAGTCCCCGGCTTTCATAAGTATAAGGAATAACTGTCTGTTCTTCATAAGCTCCCTAGCCAGTGATATTTTGTTACGGTAGCCTGAAGAGATTTAGACAGCTATCCTGCTCCCTCCTCCCCAATGGCCGCAGATGAACATGTGTGTTAATGGAGAAGGAGGCCAGATGTGGTGGTGTGTGTCTGTAATCCCAGAAGTCAGGAGACAGGGCTGGAGGGACCACCAAGGCCAGCATGGTGCACAGAGAGTGGGCCTGTGCACACAATGCACGTGATGCCTGAGTGGGCATCAGGTCCACTACAGAGGCTCAGCCTTTACTTCTCACAAGTGTGTCCAAGACAATGGGTAGCCGGGTAGACGAGCATTCAGTTGCTTTTAGACAGGACGCTTTGGGGACACAATTCACCCAGCCCACCCCTCTATTCCCCTTTGCTCTTGCTCTCCCTCCTGTCTGGCCTTCCTGGAAATGTTGACCCCACACATTTTCTGTGCCTGCCCCACAGCACTGTGTTCTGCATGCCCCACTGCATCCTCCATGCTCAGTTCTCCAGCCTTCTAGGCAGCATCTGGGGATATAAAGGTCTCTGTGGACCAAACAGCATTCCACATGTGGTACTGTTTCTGGGGGCAAGACGCTTCTGGATTTGAAACTTTTCGTTTGCCTTACTCTTGGAGACTTCTATATAGTTAAGTAAAGAATGATGTGCCTTCACTTTCAATGAACAGACTTTATTTTATTTTTTTCAAGAATGTGATAGTGTACCCATATCGAAAACACTGTAGTGCACGAATTAATTCTCTGTGCTTGGAGTCAGGTACACCTGTGCAAAGCATGTCTTGGTGGCTTAGTGGCTGTTTCCTTAGATGGTCGTGTCCTTTGCTTCATTGTTCTCACCTATGTGACGAGGATAATGACACCTACCAGTAGACTGCTGCTTGCAGAATTAAATGAGATACTGTGTGAAAACCATTAGGGCTCAGTGGATATTAGCCATTGTTGTTAGTAAAAAAAAATTGCAACAGTTCCGATTACTCAGTTGTGCTTAAACTAAAAAGTAAGCCAGGGTCATTCAACTGTGAGCTCCAATATATTACTAATGTTTTCAGCTAAGTTGAAAGACATCTATTTAATTTATCCAGACAGCGTACTTATTGAATCCAAGGCTACTAGCTGTTTGCTAAAGAACCTAACTCCAAGTTTGGATAGTTATGGCTGCACGGTAGCCCGCGATTACAGTTCACCTCTAGACCTCTTTCCGTGACCTCTGTCACCTCCTGCTTCTGTTATTGAGTGTATCTTATGCCTTGAGCTTCCTCCTAACGTGAGTGCCTTCTCTCTCCCAACCTCTTGTGCAGGTCCCTCTTCCTGGGTACATCGAGGCCTACCCCCGGTCACGTTACCAACAGAGCTCCCCCTCCAGGCTCCCTCGCCAGTATAGCCAGCCAACCAACCTTCACCCCAGCCTAGAGCAGGCCCCTGTCCCCTCTGCAGCTGCCTCACAGCAAAGCCTGACAGAAAATGAGCCTCCGGACACTCCGCTGACCAACATCTCCACAGCAGCCCTTGTGAAGGCTATCCGAGAGGAAGTAGCCAAGTTGGCCAAGAAGCAGACAGACATGTTTGAGTTCCAGGTCTAAAGCCTCAACTCTGAGGGGATCTGCACTTGAAGGCTGTAAGGCAGCCAACAGGCTTTGGGCTCCTCTCCCCTAACGGTGGAGGCTCTGGATAATAAATAACAATAGACATGGTCTTTCTCACCCTCGGATTCTAAGAGCCAACAGTGGGGCTGCAGGAAAGCAGGAAACTTGTGAACAACTGGAGTCTGACTTCTGCAGCCCATTGTGGGTCAACAAGTCCCTAACAGGGACCCTGTGCTTGAAATTCTGTTGAGCTGAATGTCTGGACTGTGGGTGGAAAGTCCCCAAGGAGCCCTAGTCGTGAGAGGCACTAGCTAGCCTGCAGGTTCCTGTCCAATGTCCCATTTTCATAAGTCACCAGGAGGGAGAGAATGCTGCTCTGTCTTCAGTGACCTCTGCATGTTCTCTTTCTGTGTTAAAGGCAACACAGGAGTGTGATTAACCACCAGACTGTACTCTCGAGTTGAGCCATGACCACAATTGCTTTAAAAAATATCACCTCTAGTCTATAAGGGAGATACTGACTCTCAAGCCAAGAAACTTGATTCTCTTTGCTTTTAAAGGTTCATGTTCAAAGTCAAATGAATTGGATGGAAATCAGTTCCAATGGCTGTGCCTATAAATAGTCCTGACTCCTTTTCTCCCCCACCTGTTAATTAAAGGCCAAGAAAGAGCGGCAGTGAGCCAGAATGGCAGACTTGGGTTGAAGGGCTGTTTAAGAGGTGTTGTCATTTTGGAAATAGAGTCTCCTGCAAATCAGTATCCAAATGAAAGACAATCGGTGCTAAGAGGCTTGGGAGCCTACAGAAGAGAAGCAGTTGTTTGTGGAGGTTTTGCTTTGTCCATATTGAGGATGGCTTGAGAACCTGGCCATCCGGAGGGAACAATAGATGCATCAACTTTAACAAGATCTATCTCCTACCCAGTGGCGTGAGGCATGCACTGCCGAGTGGTACGAAGCAGACCATGACCAATTCCATTAGAAGTGGGAAAGGTGGATCCACGGTCTTCCCAAGCGGCAGTGTCTGTCCCTAGAAACCTCTGAATGTAGGAAATCTTACGTGAAATTAAGACATCTTTCTTAAAAGTCTGTGGAGTTCACCAGTTCTCCATGGTGGATGGACGCAGGAGGAAACTTGCTGAGCCGGCAAGGATGTTACCCTGGGGAGTAATGTCCCCTTCTCTCTCTCTCTCTCTCTCTCTCTCTCTCTCTCTCTCTCTCTCTCTCTCTCTCTCCCTGGTATGGAGCATCAGCTTGCAGAGTCCTGGGTGGAAACACTGCCTTGTAGCTGTGGGGTACCAGCCACAGATGACCCCTCTTGTACAAATAAAACCGATTTGGGGTACCAGAAGTAAAGGAAACCCTAAGTTTCCACCCTAGCTTTGGGAGCCATGTATGGTGTCAGTGGGTCAGTTTGGTGTGTATTGGGGAACATGGTCCTACCCCACCTTCACCCATGACCCATCTTGCTTCCGCTGTCCCCATGTCCCTCCTAACCCATCTATGCATTGTCTTCATGAGTTTCTTTGGTCTTTACTGAAGGAAGAGAGAGGGGAGGAGGATTGGAACTGATCAGAACAGGAGATTCAAACTGTCAAAGCACAGGACTTCCCCAAGGAGCCGTTTTTACTTCCCTATAGCAAACTGTCCTTTCTGGAATGTTCAGAGATGATAATGTCGTGGAATCCCCAGACAAGTCTCTTGTGGGGATGATGTTAGGTAGTGAGCGCCCTTTTAGTATGCTGGTTGATCTTTCATAGTCTTAGTCTTTTGTTACTTAATAAGAAATCAGCTATAAATAAAATGTATTTTTGTAATTTCCATGTGTATATATGGTATATTTCTACCAATGGCCAGTTATAGTCCAAATCCGAAATCAGCTTGCAGAACACTGTGGCCAGTGCAAGATTTTACTGATAGACTAACGCAATGCCTAAACCCAGCCACGCGGGCATTCGATGCACTTGAATGAACAAAGAGCCAAAGAAACTCAACCTTTTCATGCTAATGGTGTAAGACTGATATCGCCAGCTACATTGCTCCACTTTATCAATAACATCAGCTTTCCATCCATGTGGCGTATCAACACGGGACTTTGTGGATTTGGCAAATTCTTGGAATGTGAGAAAGAAATTTCTAGACCATAGAATATGTATGCTTCAGAAAGACAGTGTCTAAGCTTTGGGCTCCAGTAACTTCCAGAAAGATCATGAATCCAGAGTTAACAGTGGTATAGCTCCAGATTGCTAGGAAGATGAAGCCGCCGCTCACTGGAGTCTTGGCAGAACCTATGAAATGGGGTGATGATATTTTAATCGGGACAATTAAAATAGAGCATGGTAAATCAGCTGCCCTTTTCAGCTAGACACCATGGGTTCAAGAAGTCTATGCAAAGAAAACCTTAAATTAATGAAAACATTAATATGCTCATGTTCTACCATGATTAAAGCCTCCTGGGACTAAGATGTTGTTCCTCCCCTAAAGAGTCTTCTAATCATATAGAGGTAATAGGTCCCCAGATAGGAAACTGAGTTTAGATGGTTAAAATCACATGATATAAAAATGAGATGAGGTTCCACGGGAGCCCAGAGGAGGCAGCAGTGAGCTCAGATCATCATGACCTTCCAGACAGTCACAGAAGCCATAGAGGATCTCAATGGTTTGCAAGGAGGAAGGCAAACTCCAGACAAGTGGAGGGTCGAGCCCCAGCCTGCTGACTCATGCCCCAGCCTGCTGACTCATGCCCCAGCCTGCTGACTCATGCCCCAGCCTGCTGACTCATGCTCCAGCCTGCTGACTCATGCCCCAGCCTGCTGACTCATGCCCCAGCCTGCAGACTCATGCCCCAGCCTGCTGACTCATGCTCCAGCCTGCTGACTCATGCTCCAGCCTGCTGACTCATGCCCCAGCCTGCTGACTCATGCTCCAGCCTGCTGACTCATGCCCCCAGCCTGCTGACTCATGCCCCAGCCTGCTCTCCATTTCACCACGCTGCCTGTACACTTGTTGGGGACACATTTCTTTAACTGTGCCCAGAAATTTAAAAAAAAAAAAAATAGGTAGG
>NC_034592.1:88220518-88227586 GCF_900095145.1 Mus pahari | reverse complement strand
AGGAAGAGGAGGAGGAGGAGGAGGAAGAGGAAGAGGAAGAGGAAGAGGAAGAGGAAGAGAAGATGATCAATTTGGCTGTTTCCAGAGAGTTCCACTGAAGAAACTATGTCCTTAGTTGCCATTGAAGTTTGTGGGGGTAACTTGCTCATTCAGCACCATGGATTAAAAAGGCAATCAGGGATGCTCCTCTGACACTCTGTCATGGCATCGGGTGATCCAGTAGGGTGGGGACATAAAGGCCTGCTGTGTGGCCTGGTACCTGAGATCTGAGATTGTGCAGGATCAGGATGGTAACTGTGAGCTATAGAATGGGGGGACATCACCTCTGGAAGGGTTTGAGGCAGTTCACTGTCCCAGGAAAAATAATGCTGTGCACTCATTATTTTAAAAGCCCAGGAAAGAGCAACAGACAGACAGACAGACAGACAGACAGAGAAACAGAGAAACAAAAAAAGACATGCAATTTCTGAATAATCTTAATTCAAGAAAGGAAATGGTAAGATCTGTGATTCAGAAGAAAGCCTTCTGTGGGGGTAGGTACAATGGAGGGGCGTGACGATTCTTACATCTAAGTAAAAGCAATGTTTCCCTGCCAGGCAAAACTTGAAATGGATCAAAAAAATATTGATTTCATATAAATGAGCCCCATTTTTTCCCTACAGAGTACACAAGTACTCAAAAGTTCAATGAATAATGAATGTAACAGAAAATTTTAAGTTCAAGAAAAGGGTCTAAGCTTAAACCCAATCTTAGAGTTTGGACCTCCTCTACAAAGTACAGTCCAAGACCCCCTAAGGTTTTATGTACAATTTAGCTTGTGACCACCCTCAAAGGTGTTCTAGTCTCAAGGACCAGAAACCTGTCCAGCCTTGTTCCAGCTCAGGGACTGACTGGAAGAGACTGGGACAAATGATAGAAGCCAAATGCAGATGTGGCAAAGGGCAAGGGAGGCATCAGCCAGCCCACCCCCCGCCCCCTCTCTCTCTCCCCTCTGCAGCTCCCATCTGTCTCTCTCAGCACAGGTGAGACACCCTCTTGCTTGCCTGGGCCATCTAGCTTCCCCACTAATGCATATGGAACCAAATCCCGACCTCAGGACTCACACCACACCTTTCCTTCCCAGTGCAGACTACTCTTGAACTAGCATCTTTGAGTCTCCTTACACAAATGCTTGAGACTGGTTCATATCTGCCTGTGGTGGATGAGCCATGCTCAGGGCAGGTGCCCATCCAGTCAGCTGTAAGCAAAGAGACAGGGTTCTGTCATATAAGTATGGTTCCTGGATTGATCCATTTGGCAGGGGCTCTTGTTGAGGGTTGGTACCCCAAGGATCGGCAGGACTCGTTAAAGGAACCTGCCACAGATTGGAACTGACCCTATCCCTAAGATACCACCTGGCAGCCTGCACTCGGAGGGAGGGCAGTCCTCTTGATACCGCCCTCGGTCTGAGTAAGGCATCTCCCACTTGTATGTGAGGTGAGAGTGCACACACCTGATCATCTGGTAGACTGGCCAGACTGCCCCCAGACCCTTCCCTCCCCTACCCACACTACCCAGTTACTGCTGCTGGCTGCAGAAGAGGTCTCTGACTAAGGCCCAGTTAACCCAATGTCATGCTCAGCTCAGCACACAATAAATACTTGTAAATTGAATTGCATGATCTTAGCTTGGGTGCTATCAATGTGGCTCCCGGCCACACATTTGCATGGATGAGAAAACTGACAAGCCTCTCCATAGAGTCTCTCTGAGACAAAATTGGTTTCAAGTGAAAATGGCGTTGCAGTGGCTCTGAGCTTCCGGCTAGAAGTGACACGTTCTGAGAACAGAAAGGGCTCCTGATTGCTTAGGTAACTGTTACAGAATCTAGGTGGCCATAAATACTGAAACGTAGTACTGAAATATACTGAAAAGGGGTATTAAGAAATATAATTGTGTCTGAAACAAATTCTCTTAGAAGATACTGAGTTGCTTGGTTCTGTAGGTTTCAAGAAGAGGAAAATTTCGAGAAGGTAGACTTTGTCCTCAGAGGTCAAGCCCATTTTGATTTAGATGTTATATGTATAGAACATCCTATGATAAATCTAGAAACTAATTGTTTCATCTGCTGGCTTGCTTGGACTCTTGTAAATTATGGAAGGAGGCCATCCAATGTACTTTACATAAATTAACCGTGGCCTCACCTTGCACTCCTTCATCTCTTCTTTGGGTCTAAACTCACCTCCACCCTCACATAAATTAAGGAGAGAAAAGAAAAGGAAATGTACCAAACAAAATCGGAGGAGTGTGGCTGAACTGGAGACTCTGAGGGGTGTAAATATTCTAGGACTTGAGTGACTCACTCTGGCTGGTCCGTGACTCCTCTCAGGTAAAATGGAAATACTAACATCTGTACTTCCTACCTCCATGAGGAGGGTGTGTATAATGTGACTGAACGTGGTTCAGAAAGTGTACTGGAATGGTTGACTATGAAAACCTTCCCTTTTACAGTTCAGTTGGATCCAGCTCCTGCTATCCACTGAATTAATTTGTGTTGTCGTGTGTTCAATGACACAACTTGTTATCAAGGAAGAATAAAGGAATTCTGCAGTTTGTAATTGCCCACGAAAGTCAGCCCACATGGAGTTGCTGTTATCGCTGTTTGTCACCTGTGGTTTGGGGGTTATGTGAGTGTTTCCACATGTGCTTTGACTCTGGGTGGAACAAACCCAGACTGTGATTCTCACAAACCACTTTAGATGCACTGGGCAAAGTACTGAGTGGGAGCTTTGACTGTAGCTGTCGTTACTCCGAAGCTTTGCTTTCTAATTAACTTTGTATGTCCTTTGCCTCTGCCGGGAACAGAGTGTTCATATGCTGTTAGAATTTTTTTATTGTAAAATAAAATGACAAAGGCTTTCATACCCCAAAACCTGTTTCTCATTCCATCTCCTCCAGATGATGTAATAGAATCTCTTTACAGCCCATCCCCACAACAGTGCCTACTGGAGGTTCACTACAGAGCAGTGAAGACCTCGAAGTCCCCTGTGCGATCTCAGAAACCATGCCTACTTAGGCATAGAAATAAATACTCCCCTTTTTCTCAGAAGCAATCGGCGCTCCTGACAAAAGCCAGTGTCTGTTAGGGTGTGCTTTCTAGAACAGAACGAAGTTCCATTAAGGTCAAGGGCTCCTGATGAGTCCCAACAGCAACAGTCTTGGGAGATTGGCTTCCAATAATCACGTTAGCCTACTCTGTGCTACACACAGCAGTCATAAAGCCTGCCTTGTGTGAGCCCTACACAGAGATTGGGGGACTCCTGCCTGCTCTGCCCGTTGCCTTTTGGTTGACTACAAGACAGGGCCTACAGACACATAGGTAGGCCAGCTCCAAGAATGTGACTCAGTGCATGAACAAAGCCAACCATATCCTTCCACTAGAAAATAGCAAGACACAGTCTGTTAACAGCTCATGTCCAAACTGAATGGTCAAGACCCAGATGAGCCAAGATGGGCTAATTCCAAGTGAAGCTCTAAGAAAGGAGGAAATGAGTAGGAAGAAACTGAAACATGGAGAGTAGGGAGAGCAGAGGGAAGAAAGCCTGGCTCTTGTGACACAACAGACAAGCAAATCAACCCTGACCTTTGTCAGTCCAACTCGGCAGCATCGCCCAGCTGCTTTTCACTGCCCCTCCCACAACAACTTGCTGAAATCCTTACAGGTCCTTACAAAAATACCCAGAGACTCAAGGAGTGTTTTTGATCAAGTGATGATGCTACATCTGCCCAGAAGGATTGGGAGACAGTCTCCGAGCTGAAGAAGGCAAATGTACGCCCAAATTCTCCTGGTAGAGCAAGGACAGCAAACTTATTCCAAGATGCAGTGTATTGGCTTCATTTCTGTTGTTGTCATTAAAAAAACAAAAATACCCACAACCAAAACGACCTTCAAGGAGAAAGGGTTTATTCTGGCCCACAGTTCCAGAGGGAGACAGTCCATCATGGTGGGGTAGGGATGGCAACAAGAGCATGAGTCTAGCCCATCACGTATGTCAGCAGACTTAGAAGAAGTAGAGCCAGCTATAAAATTTCAGTGCTCACCCACAATGCCGTACCTCCTCCTGCAACTATCTGCAAACTGTTCACTGATGTTAGTAGACGCTAGACACCAAAGGTGTTCACGTTCCCATGCCCCGTGTTCATCTTAGCACCTGATCTCCAACGCAGGGGGATTTGGAGGTTGAACCATTGGACGTAATTATGTCCAGAGGCCCTCCTAGATAGAGAGACCTCAGGGAACTCCCTCGGCCCTTTCACCATCAGTCAGGAAGCAGGCCTTAGGCAGATGCCAAACCTGCAGGTACTCTGATCTTAGACTTCTCAGATCAGCTGCAAGAAATAAATTCCTGCCATCTATCAGCCACCCAGCTTATGGTTTGGGGTTACAGCATTCCAAAGACACCAGGAGAGTAGGAAGCAAGATTCTGCATTGCTCCATGACTATGTGAAGGACAGGCTATGGTCGACACTGGCTTGCACGGCTGGGCAGCTTATCCTGTCAGCATATGTTAACATATACACAGGCATATAGCCAAGTTTTGTGACAATGAGACCATGTGGCTCACTGGAACTGAAATAAAGTTTGGTTAGGGTGACAGTTTTATTGCCACCCGTCCTCCAAGCCTCTGGACTCTGAAGGGTCTTTGATGAACATATCGGAAGAGCTTCCTTACACCCCTTCTTCCCTTCATACCCTAGTGCTTCAGCCCTGGGGCTGAGGCCTTCAGAGGACACATAGGGTCTGTAGAAGCTGTTCCCCTTGAGGCTGTGTGATACCTGCCTGTGATGGCACTACCCAGATGCTTTGCCAACAGGACATTGAGAAACAGCAGAATCTGAAACCCGGGGTCTTCTAGCAGCTGGGTGCTGAGCTGTATTTCCTAGACTCTGCCCCAACTTGCAGGGATTCAAGAAGAGGAAGTGAGAGGCTGGTTTTAAGCTCTTGGGGGATGTCCACTGTGTAGATCAAGTCTGTGGCTTCCAGAGGAAGGGCTTAGATCGTTCCAAGACTTGCCTTGAGTCTGAACTCTGCCAGGGTGCCCATGCTGCCTCGTATGTTGACATCTAGGGGACTTGGGAACTAAAGTTTCCATCTCTTTAAGGTTTTGTCTTACTGGTAGATTCCAAATTGATCTTCTTGGTGACTCTTTTAGAATGGGTTTTAGTGAAGCAGAACCAGTAGCTAACAGCAGAAACCAAGGGCAACAGCTGAGCAGAGGTTATCCCAAGGTTATCCCAAAAGGAGGGTTACAGGGTTGACTTCCCATGAGGGCCATTCATGTCTGGCTGTGTTCACACACACACACACACACACACACACACACACACACACACACGCGCGCACGCATGCATGCACACACACACGCATGCACACATACACTGATTATTAATATTTTACTTAAACTAAAACTCTCCCGGAGGCACCTTCCCTGTGGCCAGACAGCTCGTTCTCCCTCAGTTGAGCAAACATTTCCTGAGCACCATGTCAGACACTGATGTCCAGGTGACAGGGGTTCCATGGGCCGAGGGGGGGGGGTCACAATATCTGCCCTTCACAGAATTCATGATCCAGGAAGATTGGCCCTGGAGACTCAAAGCCCATCATAAAAAGGGCTTGCCACTTTTCTACTCCATGAAAGAAAGACAAATCAAAATCAAAATCTACTTTCTGCAGACGCTTACACTTGGAACAGGACTTTTAGCACTGTAGTGTCATCTGATGGTGCTACGCTGTTATCCCTCTAAGTTACCTTTAGCCAATGAGGGGAAGACAGCAGAAGGACACCCCCTCTCCATGGAGAGAGAACAAATTGCCAACTGCCAAGAATATACAAAAGCAAATTTCAGAGTGGTCACCACCTGGTAAAATGAGGACAGGGATAAGCATCTTGAAGACTGTCTTACACAGTCCACATCAAGACTTCAGAACCCTAGAGTTCATGAATGAAGTCACAACACACAGCTACTACTTTATCCATACTACTACTATCCATATTAATGGTGTGTCAGTTAGCATTTATTAACTATTGTTGTATGGTGTAGTGAGTGGAATGAGAATAACCCCCATAGGTTCATATATTTAAACACTTGGTCTTCAGCTAGTGGAACTGTTTGGAAAGGATTAGGAGGTGTGGCCTTGTTGGAGGAGGTGTGGCCTTGTTGGAGGAGGTGTGTCACTGGAGTGAGCTTTGAGGTTTCAAAAGCCCATACCAGGTCCAGTGTATCCCTCTTCTGTCTACAAGTTGCAAATCAGATGTAAGCTCTTAGCTACTGCTCCAGCATCATGCCTGTCTGCCAGCCTGCCTACCTGCCTCCATTCTCCCTTCCATGATGGTCGTGGACTAACCCTCTGGAACTGTAAGCAAGCCCCCAATTGAATGCTTCCTTATACAAGTTGCCTTGGTCATGGTGTCTCTTCACAGCAAGAGAAGAGTAACGGTGACACGTGGGTCTGGGTTTTTAATCAGCCTCTGAAATATCTACTCTGTGCAGCACATCTAAGCAGGTGAGCCACTAGATCTTTGTGGTGAGACCGTTCTTTATCGCATTAGTCTGTTTAGCTTTCTGGAAATTGTGTTTGTTTTCTTCTTGGAAAATTTACATATGAAATAAAGCACATCCTCTCAATGGTAATTTTCCTTCCGAAGTGTCAGCAGAGATTTGAGCTTACAGCTTTTCTTCTCTGAGTATTTCTCCAGTCTCCGAAGGAAAATATTTTAACAAGCGTTTATAAAATCCTCAGAGTATTAGGCATGGCTATTGCATGAACTGATGTTGCTTGCTGTTTTGAAAATGATAGAATCCAGCCAGGCAGTGGTGGCACGTGCCTTTAATCCCAGCAGAAGTAGGCAGAAGTCTGTGAGTTCCAGGCCAACCTGGTCTACAAAGTAACAGCCAGGACAGCCAGGGCTACACAATGTAACCCTGTCTTGAATAAAGAAAAGGAAGGAAGGAAGGAGGGAACGAAGGAAGGAAGGAAGGAAGGAAGGAAGGAAGGAAGGAAGGAAGGAAGGAAGGAAGGAAGGAAGGAAG
>NC_034592.1:88217397-88220355 GCF_900095145.1 Mus pahari | reverse complement strand
GAGAGAGAGAGAGAGAGAGAGAGAGAGAGAGAGAGGAGGCTGGAGGTTCAGGGGCTAAAACTCTGGTTGCTCTTCCAGAGACCCTGGGTTTGGTTCCCAGCATCCACATGGTAGCTCACAGCTGTCTGTAACTCCAGTCCCAGCAAGCCAACGCCCTCTGCTGACCTCTGGGGATGCCAGGCATGCTCGTGGTTCTCAGGCAAATACTCATAAAATTAAAAATAAACCTTAAAAGGCAAAGGAAGACAGAATTCTCAGGCTCTAAGTTGGAAGGGGACTGGGTGGAATGTTACACAGTTTTCTATTCCAAAGACACCACAAATATAGGACTCTTGTGTATAAAAAATTGCTTAAGTGGAGAGAGAGAGCTTCAGAAAGTCTGGTATGTCAAATGAGAGGGGGCTGGGCTGGACAGGTAGTACTTCAGTTAACAGCACTTGCTGCCCTGGCAGAGGACTCAGTGAAAGTTCCCAGCACCCACAGAAGGTGGCTCATGACTGCCTGTAACTCTAGCTCCAGGGGATCCAACGCCCTCTTCTGGCCTTGGTAGCTACCTACACATATGTGGCACACACAGAGAGACGCACACATACACATAAATATAAACAAATAATAAATAAATAGAATGAGAGGACATGAAGTGGAGTGGAGAGGTTGGGAAGGATGGAGAGGCCTTTAATATAACTCAATATCTGGACAGAAATCAATGTCAGTACTCGGGGGTGGCAAGGGAAGGTTACACCATTACGGATATTCTTTCTACTTAGTAGAAAGCTTAGTATTATTTTGATTTAAAATCACACATGAGGTGATAAGCCACAAAAAAACTCTTCAGTTTGGGGCCTAAAAAATATTTTACTCTGGCTCTGAATCTATTTTGTGGCCAACATGATCACACTTGAAGTGGATCCCTACTGTGTAATTCATTTTTCTGTTACTGTGTCAAAATACCTAATGTAATCGACTTAAAAGGAGGAAAAGTTTATTTTGAATTTTGGCTTCAGAGGCTCAGTGTTATGAATCAACCCATCCTATTGCCTTGGCGTGTGGTGAGTCAGAGCAACATGGCAGGGCCCCTGTGGTGGAACCAAGCTATTCAGCTCATGGCTAGAAGTGAAACAAACAGGAAAGACAGGACCCCTTTTCTGAAATGTCCCTAATGACCTAAAGCCACTAACCCACCTCTTAAAGTCTCCTCTGCTGTTAACACACTGTCTGTGGAGAACATTCCAGACCTGAACCATAGCGCCCACATCAGAATCTGGGACCTTCCAAATGGAGGTTTGAACTCTGACTTGACCGCATTGTAGCTGTGTGACTTTGGGCAACTTGTGTCCTGTCTCTGAGTCTTCAGTTCATTGAGAAGTTTTCTCCAGAAGAGGACACTGCGGAGGGAGAGACCGAATGCAAATCTTACAGCTGACTGCCTGGCACTTTGCAAGCGTAGTGCTCACTGTAACTCACAAAGTTCTTCCAAGAATATTCCCCATAATGTGGATCTCTTTATTTTGCCAGAGCTGGTATGTCACCCATGGGTCACCTCGCAAAGACCCCTGTACTCAGCGCTACTGACCTATCCTCTCTGGATATGTCTTTTGTCCAAAAACCCAGATGACCCATAAGCCAGCCAAGCAGAGAGGAAGCTAAGGACCCTGGGGAGAGGTGACGATGCTGAGGAAGGAAAGCCTTCTACCACTCACCAGCGTGGGGAGAGAGGGATTGTACGCAGCTCTCCCCAAGGCCCTATATTGTGCTTTTCTATACTTGATGCCTCCCATCACCTCTGGGAGAATTCTTCTGTGCACTCAACTCCCCAGGGCACTCCAGCAACCTCATGGAACAGCTGGCTTTGCTGTATCAACAGGTTGGGCATAGCATCAGGCACAGTCTGCTTTGTTCAAACAGCATGGGTCACAGCCTCAATGCCGTACGGTGAGCCAGTGGGAAATAAGATCCTCTTGAGAACATGCCTGGGCTTCTTACATTATCTGCTCAGGGGCAATGTGTAAGGTTTGGTTTTGCTTCTGTGATGAATCTCGAAGACATCATCACTTACAAGAGGTAAGATTTCTTTTTTTGGCTCTGGGTTCCAGGGGTTAGCTGGTTCTATCACCATAAAACTCAGGAAAGGTTAAACAGCTTGCCTCCTGGTAGACAGAACGAGTGGGATGGGCAGAAAAGGGTCAGAGAAAAGTATCCCTCAAAGGCACACACCCCCAGTCCCTACCTCCTCCAACCGGTCCTCGCCTTGCACCGGTCTGCACCCTTCTTCAATAGTCTATTCGGAGTTAAGTCTCTCGGTGGTTAACTCACTGATGAAGACAGGGACCTCGTGACCCTGTCACTTCCCCCAAACTTACTTTTAAGCATTACTGGTATTGAGGACCCAAGACGTCAGTGAATGAGCAGCCTGAGAGGATGCTTCATATCCAAGCCATAATACTCCATGTAGTTTACAGTAGAGTCCTACAATTGAGAGAGTTCCTGCCCATCCTTGCTTTGGAACCCAGCCCTGGTAGTGTGTTATTTATTCATGATACATTCTCCATCTTTGTCGGTAGATATGGGCTAAAGGGAAAGAATGTGATAGTTTGAAACAACTTACCAATAAATTAACTGAGAGGTCAAGATGCAAGGTTTGGGGGTGACTTGGGTCCATCACAGATGTATGCTTCTTGGTGTGTGTATAAGCGAGGGTTTGAACACATCTTACTGTTAGGTAGGGGTGGTAAATATGAATGAGATGATTATTTTCACTTGTTTGGGGTGGGGAGGGATAGAATCACTATATAGCCCTCGCTGACCTGGAACTCTCTGTGTGTACCAGACTGACCTTAAAATGATAGCAACCCCCATGCCTCTGCCTCTCCAGTATGCTAGGATTACTAGTATGTGCTAACACACCTCTCCAGTATGCTAGGATTATTAGTATGTGCTAACACACCTCTCCAGTATGCT
>NC_034592.1:88209677-88217332 GCF_900095145.1 Mus pahari | reverse complement strand
TAGTATGTGCTAACACACCTCTCCAGTATGCTAGGATTACTAGTATGAGCTAACACACCTCTCCAATATGCTAGGATTACTAGTATGTGCTAACACACCTCTCCAGTATGCTAGAATTACTAGTATGTGCTAACACACCTCTCCAGTATGCTAGAATTACTGGTGTGTGCAACACACCTGGCTTTTTTTTTTTTCCTTTTTGCAATAGGTTCTTATTAAGTTGTCCAGTCCAATCTTGAACTAACTCCATAACCCAGGCTGACCTGGAAAATGTAATCCTCCTGCTTCAGCTTCTTATGCTGCTGTGATTCTGGGTGTGTGCCACCAGGTCTGGCTCTGCGATGTTCTGCATCAGCAGCCTGGGCAGTCCCATACAGGTGAGTCTGGTTAGTTGCTTTCATTCTTTGCTAACTGGACGTTCACCTTGAAACCAAAGCTAAAAAGGGCATATTTTCCAGGGACAAGTAGAACACTCAGCAGGCAGCCACCTCTGGGAAGGACCAGGGCTACACTTAAGTTTGTTTTTGCACTGTGTTCCAACTGCTGCCTCTGTGTCTCTGTGAATCTATGCCGCCATCTAGTGGCTCCCACTGTGAGAAACATGTGAAGAGACCTTAATGCAAAATTCCCAGGAAACTGAGACAACAGCAAAGACCTCAGGCAGCAGAGCCAGGCAGTTTGCAGGCATTACCTCAGTTCACTCGCGACAGTCTGTTATTGTGCACGCTTTCCACACAAGAAGAGAAGAGAAAAAATCAACACATGAGTGAACACGTGGGGGAACCACTCGGGCTTACTTTGTGTGTGCCGCTTTCAGAATTTCGGGGAGTCTACACTGGGATAAGAGTCAATGCCCTGGGTGGGTCTGGGAGTAGAGACATGGGCAAGCTCTTGCTTTGAGCTAGATGATAGTCTGAGCTCTTCCTATACATTAACTTACCTTGTAACCACGTGTGATGTCCATTGCTCCTTCGGCTGGTAACTATGTGTTACTATGTGTCACATGGCTGGAGTGTGCTGGGGTTGTGACCCAGCTGAGCACAGAGAGTCTTAGCTGCTGTTGCAAGCCACCTCTCCAACAGGGGATGTCTAAGGCTCATCCCTAAGTCTCAGTAAAGAACTCAAGCCTTCTATACTTGTGATGTAATAAAGAAGCGCCTGGCCCAGATAACCTTTTGAAATAGCAACACGATGTTGTCTTTCACATTCGTAATCAAGAAACATGCAATTCATTGAGTTACCCAAAAATGCCCCCCCCAAAAAGTCTCACAGTGTTTCAAATACACTAATGATTTTACATAAATAATATATAGTTATCCTCAGCCACCTGTGGCACCTCTGATAAACCAACTTTTCTTCTGGTTTCATATAAGTTAATGTTTCAGTAGGCTAGACCTGAAGTCAGACCATAAGACCAGGAGTGGCAACTTTCCCTCTCAGGCTAGTAGCCATCAGTGTGCTCAAAACACATTTGAGGAATGTGTGGTGTGTGCAGAACCTTGGGCTCGGGGTGTGCTGATGGCAACACAGCCCTCATCCCTAAAATCACCCAGATCTGGGAGAAGGACAGGCAGACGATCCTTCTGTCCATACATAGCAGTGTCAGCACATCCCGGTGGTTGAATGCCAGGAGAGAGGATGTTCAGGGTGCTAAGGGAACTCAGAGCAGAAACTCCTAAGCTAGACTGGGGAGAAGCATCTGGAGACAGTTCCTGAAGGAAATGGTATCCAGCTCCAGAGAGAGAGAGAGAGAGAGAGAGAGAGAGAGAGAGAGAGAGAGAGAGAGAGAGAGCAGGGGTTACAGCTGTTGTGGCTTCTCTGTCTCCTTCCTTGTTCAGTGCCCTGGGATGAAGATGGGCTTGTGTGACTCATAATTAGAGGATTGATAAACGGGCCATACATAACCTCCTGCTGACCTCCATCCACTTTAAAGAATCGAGTACTCACAATCCATGCCCTTGAACCCTAGGTTACTCTTAGAGCTCCTTAGCAGCTAAAGTGCAGAGAAGCTGGCTGCAAAGGGCAAGAGAGCTCAGCAGCAAGATGAGAGGTGAGCCCCTGCATCCTTGCTGGGTTCTGAGTGAGATCCAGAGGAAAGCGTGGGTCATTTTGTCTCCAAGGACTCCTTATTTAGGAACCAGAGACTCCTCTGCTTCAAGTGGCTGCAGCCATAGCTCCTCTTCCCAACATGGACGGGACCAGGGAAGGGGATGTTGACCCAGCCCAGGAACCTTGCAAGAAATGGCTGTGGTAGCCGGGTGTGGTGGTGCACGCCGGTAATCCCAGCACTTGGGAGGCAGAGGCAGGCGGATTTCTGAGTTCGAGGGCCAGCCTGGTCTACAGAGTGAGTTCCAGGACAGCCAGGGCTATACAGAGAAACCCTGTCTCGAAAAAACAAAAAAAAAGAAAGAAAGAAAGAAAGAAAGAAAGAAAGAAAGAAAGAAAGAAAGAAAGAAAGAAAGAAAGAAAGAAAGAAAGAAAGAAAAAAGAAAAAAGAAATGGCTGTGGGGCTGGGTTTCTCCGTGGCAGGTTCTTCATCCTTTCCCTGTGTTCTGAGGACCTCTGTACATTTTCTCTAGGCTACTTTCTATGGCTTATTACCCAAGACCTGTACTATCACCCACAATGCTACGGAAGGAAGCTCTCTCCTAACTGTGCCCCGACCGGGCGAGCCTGAAGCTCCATGCCATGGACCTCCCAGACCCCTGTCTAATCACTGTCCCTCCAGGTAGAGTGTCCACATCACCTTGGATGTGCTGGCGCCTGGTATGGATGGACGAAAGAACTGGCCAACATCAATGGTCCTTTCTTTGAGGTGCCACCTACAGAGACAGAGCCCTGGGCACTGTCTGTTGGGAAAAAAAAGTACTTCCCCCAACTTCCTCCCAGCCCACACCCATCTCCTTGTCCCTGTTTGTGAGGTTGTGGCCTAGGGCTATATAACACCAATGTTTCTACTTCCCTGTGTCTCAGCATCCCACCAGCTCTGAGCTCTTACCTACCATCACTCCCTGCATCAGCAGCTCAAACATTGAGGCCCGTGTCCTTCCTACAAGGACTAGAAACCCCCAAGGATTCCCAGCTGTCCTATGCTGCCGGATCTCTGCCCTGCTGGAGGCAGACTCAGAAAGATCAACATGGCCATGGTTGCCTCTCTGCTCTGTGATAATGCTGACGGAGAAAGGCCAAAGTACCCTAAGACACAACAGCATGCTTGCCTGCAGTGGAACTGAAAACTTAGAGCGGGTGAAAGGCTCTCTCACCCCGCTGCTCCCAGGAGCCAGGTCCTACAGGCACCAAATCCTGCCTGGTTCCATTGGCACTGGGGAAGCACACAAATGATTAAAATAATAAGGCAATGAGAGATGCCCCTTACACCAGAGGACTCTGTCGCCATGACCAAAGGGTCACCCCATAACAGCTGCTTGCAATTCCTAGTGGGTTTCATATTCTGTCTTGCTTGAAACAGTCAGCAGTGGTAGACAAGGGCCTTTGGCCTCCGTGTACAGGCTCCTGTCTCTGCCTTGCCCTTTATCTTGCTTTACTTAAAGCAGACTTTGTTAATCTGGTCAGGTTGCAGGATGTTCCTCCACCTGGCTTACAAGGTCTGCCACATCAGAAGTCAGTAGCAGTGTGCAATCTTTTACCTCCTGTGTCTATAGCTAGACAGCCCCTGGTCAGTCTGCCTTCCCTGTGGACAGGACCAGCTGCTTCCTTCAGGCCTTCTCCCCCTCCGTAACTGAGGGGACACATCAAGCCAGGGGAAACAACTAGCTTCATTCATATATATATACTTCAGTTTGGCCTTGATTGCTCCCAAGCAGCTGTCCCTGTAGCTCAGCTACAAATAAGGCTGTGGTTTTGCCCCCTGTTTAGCTGGGGGTGTGCTAGTGTTTAGTGACATTCTCTTGGGGGAAGGGGAAGACCACCCCACATTGGTACATGTGCCTGTTTCCATAGTGTAAATATTCTCCCTGTGCATCATTGGGAAGAGATGCAATTATGCACTATTCCCACCCTATAGACCCAACATTGTTAAATTATCTCGAGCATAGATAATAACAAAGAATTAGGAAGTTCAGAATTGTCAACATGTGTTGCCATTTTTTTTTAAGTTTTATTTATCAGTATGTGTATTTGTGTCCACATCTAGCCATGTGCACCATGTACATGCAGTCCCTGAAGAGGCCAGAAGAGGGCACTCGACCTGTTGCCTGACCCTCCTGGGCCTGGGATGGCAGAGCTGTGCCACCACTCTGTTGTAAATTGATACAATTTAACTTTAGCTTTTGAGACTCGTTCTTGCTGTGTGGTTCAGGTTGGACTTTGATTTATTTATTTATTTATTTTTACTTATTTTGTTTGTCACACCTGTTGTGTGTACACCTGCATGCAGAAGAAGGCATCAGATCCCTTTATAGTGAGCCACTGTGTGGTTGTTGGAATTGAACTCAGGACCTCTGGAAAAGCAGCCAGTACTCTTAACTGCTGATCCATCTCTCCAGTCCTGGACTTGGGATTTATTATGAAGTTCAGACAGACCTCAGACTCCCAACTCCCTGTCTCAGACTCCCAAAAAGTTTGTTAATGGTGACTACATTTGATAAACAGCTCGTAGAATTCCTGAAAACTGGCCAGTTGGCTCTCCCACACCTACCTGCAGCTGACTCTTCGACTCCTTTTCAAGCCTAGGCGGTTGCTTCCGTCATGGTCTCCTTCATCTGCCAGGCATCTTTTTCTTTGGAGAAACAGCCTCTTCCGGTCTGCCTTGTCTCCAGAGAAGCAATCGTATGATCGGCAATCGTGTGATCCCACAGCGCTGGGGTGAGTGAGTAATACCAGAATACTGTCAGTCGGTTCCCAGTCAGCCGCTGAGAGCCTCTGACTTTCCACAACAGCTCCAAGCACAGACAAGTTGGTACTTGAGATGTGCAGCCTGCAGGAAATGAGGCCACTTTGGCGGGTGTGAATGAAGTCTGTGTCTGACTGCAGCAGTTGTCTGAGGAGGGTAGGTCCGGGCTATCTCAGGGACTCAGAGCAGGAGGTTACACCCAGTGCTCTCGACCTGACTGCTGTGTGTGGGCACTAAGGGGTCAGGGCCAAGCAAATGCCAGGCATACCGTCCTCTATGGCCTGCTGTGTCACCTAATCAGTTCAAGAGTACCAGGAGAACACCTGGGAGGGGTCAGAATTTCATCTTTGCATTGTGTTGTTACGCACAACTTTTTACAGCTCCTAGTTTTGGGGTTTGTTTCGTTGGGTTTTTGGAGGATAGTGTGGGGGTGTGGTGTGTGGTGTGTGTGTGTGTGTGTGTGTGTGTGTGTGTGTGTGTGTGTGTGTGGTATATGCCCAGGTGTGTTAATATGTACTGAATCTGGAGGAAGACATCAGGTATCCTGCACTATTGCTGTCTTATTCCTTTGGGACAGGGTCTCTTGCTGAGCCTGGGGCTAGACTTGCTGGCCAGCAATCTTCTTCAGCCTGCAGTTACAGGCACCGTAGCTGTTCCCGACTTTGTGTGCATGTGCTCTGAATCCAAACTCAGGTCCTCATATGTACACAGCGAGCAATCTTACCCACCAAGCCGTCTCCCCAGCCCCTGTTCTGGTTGGTGTGTTTTGGTTTTTGAGACAGTGTCTTGCTCCATAGTCCTGGGTGGCCTGGTAGTGTGTGGAGCAAGATGGTCTTAAACAAGCTGCGATGCTTGTGCCTTAACCTTCCAAGCCAGGCCATGGGAACCACTATCTCCTGCTCTCTGAGGTTTCTGCAGCCATGCTCACTGAGGAAGAAGCATGTAGGGCAGCCTTAGCAGACCTGGATTCTGTGCTAGCTCTGCAGCCCCTCATCCTATGCCTGTCGGGAAGTGACCTGACCGGGGAGCATTAACTTCTTGTTTAGAAAACTTGCTGAGAGAGACCTATCCCACAATGTGGTGGGAGGGATTAAGTGAGATGTCTGTCCACTGCAACACCTGAGCACTTAGCAGGAGCCACTTATCTGAGTAGCCCCTGAGGGCTTTCTGGACTCTGGACTCTCTGGAGGTAATGGGTCACAGCCTCTACCCCTCCTCCCCGATACGGAGGCACTTCGTCTCCATCTGAGCTCTGTACCTGGTTTTCCTGGCTGATTCTCATTGCCCCCAGCAGTCCCCTGTCTGAAAGTCTAAAGTTTTCACGGAAAACAAGAACTTCTCTAGTAGCACGTAGCATACCCAGACTCAAGTCTGTTCTCTTCCAGGCACTGGGGGAATGGACCCAGAGTCACTGTCAGGGTGCAAGGGTCTTATTAGTAGAACAAAGTTTGTCAACTCAAGGAATTTCCTCTTTCACCCTTTTGGCCTGCATAGTGTTTTAGAACCATCGGAATGAGTTGCTAAGATTGAGAAACCAGATCGCCACCTGACCTTGTGCTCACACGCCAGCTTTGGCAATGACAGAATGACTGGTTACTTTGGGGAAATATTCCCTTGAACACTGAGCTCAAGCCCTGCAGCTAGCCAGTCCCACCTAGCCCCACAGCTCCAAGGTCTCCAGCCTGGCGTGCTGGAAATACTCAAGAGATTTGAGGCATGCTCGTAGGCATGCGGATCTGTGTCCCCGGGCTGGGATTGCCACACAAATCCTTGTACACACGTCTACGTGTACAACTTCCAGGGTTCCCACCGCCCCATTAGTTCATCCCCCAGCCTCTGTACCCACATACCACACAGGCGATCCCCACTACTTGAGGTGAGTCTTCTATGCCTCCCTTCAAGCTGGTCTCTCTCTACTGGGTGCTACATAACCTGTGCTGTCGCGTGACTATTTCTGTCCCCTCTGAGATTCATCTTGGAAGCTTAACTCTCAGTGTAACTGTGTATGATGGAAAACAGGGCCTTACAGGGGTGTTTAGGTCATGGGCCCACCCCTCTTTCATCAAATTAATGCCACTATAAAACCGGTTTGCCAGAGTAAATTCCCTTTCCTGTGAGGCCCTCCTCGCCATATGAGGGAGAACCCGGTGCTCCTCCCTCCAGATGATTCAACTTCAAAGTGCCACCATGAAGAAGGAGCCCAGGCTCCTAACCTGCTGGTGACTTCATCTTTGGGTTTCCTGTGAGAAACAGCTGCCTTTCATAATTCACTCAGTCTGTGGAACTCTGAGGAGACAATGAAAACGCCATCTTTTTTGCAGGCTCAGGCACACACAGCATCTTTCCACTCTCCCCACCTCCATCACTTTCTGCTAGGTGACCATCCTCAGACCAGAAGCACGCGGCTGTCTTCCCATCACAACCAGCCTTCTCTTGCCACTGCCTGCTCTGCTAACTTTGACTCAGGGCGTTTTCCTTCTCAACCAACCCCAAGGAGTGACCAAGCACCCGTCAGCTCCAACTGACCCGCTCCCAGCCTCTCTTGGAATCACCCTTTTCAGGCCTTGGTCCTACTGCTCAACCAAAATTGCTCTTAAAGAGATAACTAGTGCAAATTGTGTGTGCCAAATCTACAAGTGGACCCTTTGCTTTACCTTATTGCCATATCAACACTATAATTTTTTAATTCAAAAAAGTGTTTTAACTTTTTTTTTTCTTTTTTTGGTTTTTCGAGACAGGGTTTCTCTGTATAGCCCTGTCCTGGAACTCATTTTGTAGACCAGGCTGGCCTCGAACTCAGAAA
>NC_034592.1:88194916-88208920 GCF_900095145.1 Mus pahari | reverse complement strand
AGGAGGAGGAGGAGGAGGAGGAGGAGAGGGGAGTGAGAGAGAGAAGAAATACAAGAAAAAGAGAAGAGGAAGAGGAGGAAGAAAAAGAGCAAGATGTCTAGATTATATAAGGAGGACCTCTTGGAGGAAAGGCAGCTCAGCCTCTGGGCTGGAAAGTTCATGGTTGGGGGCAGGGTGTGCCAGGTAGGACTAGGGGATGCTGGAAGTTAGGTCTGCTTTGATATGTAAAATATGCACCTTAGACCCTTGTACCAGGTTTGAAACCAAACATCTGTATGTGCATTTGTGTGGATGGCCATGTGCCACATCACGTGTGTGGAAGTCAGGTGACAGTTTTCAGGAGTGGGTTCTCTCCTCCCCATCATGTGGGTCACATGGATCCAAGTCAGGCTGTCAGGCCTGTACCTTTACCCACTGAGCCACCTTGCCAATGCCGCGACAGCACTGTCTGTCAATGTGGGTCACTCTGCTACTAGATGCTTCCTTTAGGTGATGTTCACAACTGACTCAGGGCTAATTGCTTTTTATTCTTCCAAGGTTCTTAGTCTTTTCCTCAACTCAAGCACCTTCAGCCTCAGAGCTAACCTATAGCAAAAATGCTGGGGACTGAAAGTATCACAGGGTCAAGATTATTATTCCCTCCTCCTCCTCCTCCTCCTCCTCCTCTTCCTCCACATCCTCCTCTTCCTCCTTTCCCTCCTCCTCCTCCTCCAGATTTTAAAAATGTTCAATGCATATTTAGACATCTCGGGGAAGAGGCCCAAGTTTGAGTATGAAATTCATTCATGTTTTGTTTATACCTTATACACATAACCTGGGAGCGAATTTAGATATTTAAATACTTTTGTCCATGGAACAGAAGTTTCATGATGAAAACTTAGTCATGCTCATTGTCAGACTTTTAGATTTGGGAGCATTTTGGACTTGAGATCATTGGGTCAGGGATGCTCTGAAATTTGTTCTATTTTCCCTGCACTCATTCCTGTGGAGGTTTTGTGCGGTCTTAGATATCCACATCAGTAACTCCCTAGTTCATTCTTCAGCCCAGGCCTACTCTGGATCTCCGGGCTCATACATCCCATAGCTAGACAACCCTCCATTTCATGCACATCACACTAAAGGACTCATCTCCCCCAGAACCTGTCCCACTCAGACCACAACAACTTCTGGTAGTTTCTGGATACACACACTGCGGGCAGCATTCTCTCTTCAGTATGGTTACTGATCGCTAACTGCTCTCCCTTCGTCCTTGACTGTACCCTTGATGTACTGACAGCTAGAACAGTACAGGTAGAACCGGTAGCCCCACAAGTCAGATCCTGTGACACCTTGGCTGAAAACCTCTAAGGACTCTCCTCTAGTCACAGAGGCCTTGTGACCTGGCCATGGCTCTAAGACCCTACATGAACAAGTGCCTCTGCGTTCACCCCTCTTCCCTCACCCCTTCTGCTCTGCCATGTCACCTGTTTGTTAGGATTCACCAGTGCTGGCATGCACCACTGTAAGCCCTTGTATTGGCCCTTCTGCCTGGAACAATCCCACATAGGGCAATGATCTTCAATCACTTCCCCACATTGTTTAAATGCTACCTCTTGAACAAGCATGGTAGTATGCAGTGTAGCCCCAGTACTTGGGAGGCAAGTGCAGAAAGATTTGGAGTTCAAGGTCAACCTGGGGTACATAGTTTTGATCTCAAAACAGTAACAAAATATGCCATATCTCCAAAGAGACCATATTTGAAAGCCCACTCTGTCTTCCTTGGGATATAGTCTGGCTGTCCTTACTGCGTTCTTCCTTTCCTTGTTTGACATGTCATTCTCTGTGATTGACATGTCATTCTCTGTGATTGACATGTCATTCTCTAGGATGCCTTCTTGTAGTTCACTCATGTTTTTCCCCATCCCCAATTCCAAGTGTGTACGCAGGGGTCTAAGTGTTTAATAAGTGCTTGATAAATACCTCTTAAATGTTATATGTGATTTTTCTTAGAAAGACCACGTCTTTAAAAAGATTACCAGAATACTGTGGTTCAAAAAATATTTTTTGAAGAACAAATTACTTCTAAAAATGAAAATTACTGAGATGAAGGGCAAATCAAGTTCTAAATTTAGTTCTAGGGTTACCTATCTGGCTGACAGCCAACATCAGGACCAGGATTTATTGCCCGTGCTTTGAGTCTCTTGTATATACTGGCCAGCCTGGTATGTCTGGCAGTGGTAGTGTTGGGTCCACTCTTTGAGTCACAGGAGACTCTGAATAGCAGGCCAGACAACAACTGTATATCCCATGAAGGAGAGTCCCAGCATCAGCCCAGAGGAAAGAGGCTATGAGATTTACCATGCAAGTGGGCACTGTATGTGAAGGATGTGCTGAGAGCAACAATAACAGTAGTAAATACAGAACAGAAAATAACCATCTTTGAAATGACAACAACTAGGACACATTATCTAAGCACTAACACCTAAGGAGGCAGCTGCCCAGCTCGGGGGGTGGGGGGTGGGGGGGGCAGCTCCTCAGGAGCAGGAGGCCGACTTTCCAGGTTGCCTGCTCCTCTTCAGTCCTTGTAATTTTTCATCTTTCAGCGCCTTCAGGAATTTATCTGTAGGAGAGCAAAACAGACTCAGCTGTAGCTGGGAAGGTTTTGGGTTTTCAGGGTCTTCCTATATAGCTCCAGGCGGCTCTGGAACTCTTGATCCCTCAGCCTCAGCCTCCTAAGTACTGGGATTCCAGCCATGTACCACATACACTCCGAGAAGCAATTTACTAACTTCCAGAGCAAGCTTCTGAGAAGTAATTGTGCAGGACCCAAAAATCTCCTAAAAGCCCAACCTTATCTAACTCACACAACTAAAAAGGCCAGTTCTGGGGACCTTTTCCTCCTGTGGCTATGTGTGTATCCTACGGGGTATCAGATGAATGAGAGACCATTCCAATGGCCATGCATACCTAAGTGTATCGTTTTTTGTTTTTTTTTTTTTTTTTTCACACTTCACCCCACTGTGTGGCAGAGAGGACCAATTTAACCTGTTGTGCTGAAGAGGTGAAATTATCTTTCCAGAGCCATGTGCCTTCCTCTAATAGTCAAATTCAAGCCTTAGAACAGGAGATGCAATAGGATAGCCTCAGGCTACTAATTCCTGAGCAATTTAACTAGTCCTTCTGGAAATATGGCTGGCTTTGACTGCCTTACTGTCCACACACCAGAGGATTCCTGCTTTACATCAGCACACTTGGTCTGCTCTGGTGTAGAGCCCCCAAAACCTCAGACTTTAGACCAGATGTCAAAGTCCAAGATTTTGTTGGAGGGTTTGGGGCCCAGGGAAGGGCAGAGGCCAAGGCTCCTCAGTGAATGACCGTGGGCCTTCAAGGACTGGGCAATTCTCCTTCCACCCACAGATCCCTGCTTAAGATTTGAATACTGTAGGTTAATGACTCTAGAGATAGGGAGCTTATGGCGGGTGGAGCTCTAGATTACAGAAATGTAGTCTTACTGGGTAGGACTGCTAAATTTAGGAGGAGAGTGCTTCTGGTGTTAAGAGTCAGTGTCAAATTACTTCAAGGGCTAGCCCCTAAGGGGTGGGGTTTAAAACTAAAGGGCCTGATTAGCTCAGGTGTGTGGTGTGGCAGGGGTCGGTTGAAATTCAGCACGTGGGGGTCTGAACCTCTGGAGGACAGATTTTTGGGGGTGAGACTCCTAGGACTGGGGTCACATTCTGGTGCCTGACTCTAGGGGGGGGCAATTAGAGCAGCTAGGATTAGGTTCGTTTGTCAGTCACGCACAGCGCTGGGAGTCGAAGCCATCCCCAGTGATTGTGAGCAGCTCCAGCTCCTTAATCCGGATCTCTAGCTCGCACAGCTCCTCGGGGTGGGAGGCGGAGGCGAGCCAGGGGGTCGTGGAGCCGGGGACCAGGGCCGAAGTTGCCATCTCGGGGCCTGGAGGCGGCGAGTAGAAGAAGCGCAGAGGCTCGTAGGGAATAGAGGCCAGGCCGGACGGCCAGGGCGGAGGACACGGGCGCTCGCTGGGGGGACCCAGGCCAGGCGGCGGCGGTGGCACCGTAACTGGGGGTGCCAGAGGCAGGGATCGGACCCCCACTACCCCTGCCACCCCGGCCGCCGGCGTCCCGCCCGCCTTCAGCGGCACGAAGAGCTTCTTCCAGATGTTAAAGTCGCTCAGCGGAGACGACGAGATGCCCCGGTCGTAGAGCGACGGAAAGTAGAGGGGCGGGGCCGGCCGCTGGCTCATCTTAGGGTTCTGGCTGCCGCGACGCCCCTTCGGCATCTTTTGAATGGGAGGCTGCGTGAGAGGAACCCCGCGCCGGGAGACGCGCGCCAAAGCCCCGTGTCTAAGAGTTCGGAGATTCCACAGGCCCCGCCCCGACGGAGCGCGGCCCCACCCTTCGCTCTAGCCACGCCCCTGGGAGGCGGAGCTCTGGAGAGCAGAGGCCCCGCCCCACGAGTCAGCTTGGGCAAAGCTATCATTCTTGACCTCTTTTGGTGCAGCTGCTGCCCTGCACTACCCGCCCCAAAATAGAGCAGGGCCCTAGACTCCTCCCAGAGCCTTAAATTCTTTTCTGCTGCTCTCACATACTAATACTGCACACGGCTGAGAGAGAAATTCAGCCTTTTATCAGGGAGTGGAAAATATTTCCTAACAACCAGATCCTTTGTCCTAGCAAACTTGACTCATTATTTAGAAACTGAAAATAAATGTGTGGCTGACTTCATTCTCTACAGAGAGAGAAAAGGAAAATTTTCTGGTAAATTTAGAGATGATATGGAATATTCTGAAAATGGGGAAGCAGTCTGGGTTTGTAATGACCCTGAGGCAAACAACTTTTTTTTTTTTTTTAATGAAATTCAGTTTAATTCTCTTCTGAACACATAAGTTATCAGGAGCTGACAGGCAACAAAACACCAAAAGGAAATTATCATGGGGCCCACCTCAAACACCACACCCATCCCTGAGAACTGGATGTTCTGTCCAAGAGACATGTAGAGCTAATAGTTTTATGTAGAACTATTAGCCAGTAACTAAGGAGGAGTCAATTTCCTTTGGGCTGCTTACTCTTTTAATGATCACCTGCAGAAACCAGCAGAGAGGGGTGGGGGTCATGGAAGCTCAGGCTCAGCTCCGTGAGCGAACGTTGTGTATACGTATATGTGCTAAATACATGGGGTGGGGCAGCAAAGGATGGAGTCTGATATCCAGACTGCTAGTCTTGGGCAAGCAGTTTGACTTGGGGGAGAGGCTGGTTGTTTGCTTTTGTGTTTTGAGATAAGGTAACCCAAGTTGGATTAGAACTTCCCATGTGGAGCAGGTCAGCCACATAATTCCAGCAATCCTCTTGTCTCTCTTACCTGGTGGCATCAGAGCCGAGCATCACCAACCACGCCTAGCATGTTGCTGGACTTGTACACCTTTTCTCTCTTTCCTTTTTAAGTTTTATTGTGTGTGGAACTATGAATGTGTGTGTGCACTCAGATGCCCACAGAAGTCAGGAGGATATGGGTGCCGCAGACCGTATCAGATAGGGGTTTTCTGCAAGAGCAGTCAATGCTCTAACGGAAGAACCCATTTCAACAGCACTGTTAAGTCAGTTGTTTGTAAAATAGGTTTAAGCCCCTCCTCCACCTCCTGCATCAAAGAGCAAAGGCTATTTTATGACTCAAACAAGAGGAACCTGAGCTAAATGATGAAATATAAAGTAGGTGTGCCCAAGAGCAGCTTCCCCATTAATGAAATATTTATATATGTCAGCTGCCCCTCATCTAGGTGCTTGCAGATGGTCACTGGTGAACATGGGCACATTCTGGCTTGTGAGTCACCTTTCCCTCCCGCAATAGCTGCATGACTTGTTGTTTTCTAACTCCAATACACTGCCCTCACGTTCCCTTTTCTGTCTTGCTTTTAAAATTCTTTCATCTGTGACCTCAAGACCTGTTTTTAAAAGGGACTCTGTGTCCTACCATGGCAAGGCTACGGCTGCCTTCCTGGCCTCTGATCTTCAAGTCCCCCTTCCTGGAAGCAGGCTGGCTCTTTCTGGAGGTTGTTTGTGCCATAATCTAAGGGCCATGCTATTCAAAGAAACACAAAACGGCCTTTTATTACTAATCTGAATTAACCATTATGCTGGTGTGCACATGTGGGCAGGGGTACTCCCACCTCCTTCTCAGTTCCCACTATTTCAGAAAAAAAAAATGTTCTCAAAAATGCAGTCCACCCTTTATGTTTGTTTTCTAGGTAGATGTATTTGTGGAGGTAGCAAAAATAAAATAAAATAAAATTAAATTAAATTAAAAATTATCAAGTTAATGAACTTGAAGTTTGAGAGCGAGGCCAGTGGAGTAGAGTATAAAGGCGCTGGAAGCGCAGACACCTCATCAAGGGGGAACCAACAAGCTGTGCTGACTTTGGCTGGCTTTCTCCAGCTAGGCTCCATGCCCCACGGTTTCCAGAAACTCCAAAAATAGCACCGCCAGCTGAAGTCTAAGCAGCCCAAAGCAAAGCCTGTGTGGCAACCTTAAGAGAACTGAAAGCTTGAGAGATACATCTGGAAAGTGCGGAGCTCTACAGGATGCAGTGAGGCAACCCTACCCTCCCTACGGTGTGGGTGTGGCGGGCGGCGAGCAGGAGGTGCTGCTCAGTGTTCTGGCTACAGTTCTTTTCCTTTGCTTTCCTTCCTTCATCCACGGAGGCTGGAGAAAATAAACTCTGGCTTTCCCCGTTCCTCTTGCAACTCACATCCATTCTTGTAACACTTTCTGGTTTCAAGGTCCAGATCCAACCAGAATATACAAATAAGAAGACGGACAGTGGGGGGTTTTATAAGAATGATTTTAATTTCCTAGTAAGGAAAACTGAAACACGGTTTTCCTGACATCTCTTTCTGCCTTGGATGCAGTGCCAGAAGGTCTAGAGAGACTGTGTTTGTGAGGGAAAAACCCAGGAATACCACCAATATAGAACAGCCCAATCAGGGTTGGGCAACTGAACCACAGCTAGCAGCTGCTTATTTCTGGATCGTATGCAGCAACAAAACAATCAGATTTGATTGCACTATCTGAAGTTGGGTTGTCCGCAGCTTGTAGCTGAATACTGGAGAGAGGCGCAGTTTCAAGAACAGATTTATTTTGTTTCACTAGTCCTCGAATAGCTTCACTTGGGTGACACTCTGGAGGAAAGAAAACATGGCCTGTTCTTTACGTTTTGGTTGTGGGAGTTTTCGTTTGATATTTTCCAAAGACTGAAATGACGGATGTAATTTCCCAAAAGGTAACGGAAGTTTCTGTTATTAGAAGGGAGGGACCAGAACCCAAGTGACAAGGAGCCAAACCTCCCGGAGCAGTAGGTCCCTTGGGCATAACCGACGCCGCCTAGACTTGCTGTTCACAGCCTCCTATAGCACAGGGCTTTGTTCCCATCAGCTACCCCTTTTCACCAGTAACTATTTCAGCCAGGTCGCTTTGGTTGCAACAGGTAGAAACTTGGTCAAATAAGTTAAAAACTCAGAACATCGGAGAAGGAATTAGTAAGGGAAGGACTCACTGAATCCTAGGGCAGAGCTGCTTAAACCCAATAGCCTAGCCGAGGAAGTGGGTACCAGCTGTGATCTATATCTGTAATCTGCAAATACTTGATGGATTTAGGTATAGGCAATACTATTCATATGGCAAACTGAGAAGAATTACATGGGCCAGCATGCTTACCGTACTGCCGGGCACAAAAGAAGCCCTGGGGTTGTAGCTGAGACTTATGGCATAGGCCGGAAACAAAAGCTTACTCAAGAGACCAAGACTGGAACTACAAAGTCTCAAGGTCTGCCTAGGCAGTATGACAAAAACCTACCTCAAACTAAAACAGGAGTTGTAGCTTATTGTGAATGCCTTGGCAGTGCACAAGAGCACAAGGCTCCAGGTTCAATCCCTCATACAGTGGGAGTAGAGGTCTCAGGCAGACACTGCACTCCCTGTTGAAAGGTCATTCATTAATCACCAGTTATTACTGGGTTCATACTAGTAGAGTTTACAAATTACAACTCAAAACTCCAGGTGTAGCCCAACCTACCACCACAGTCATATAAAGGTTTCCTGACAGCTAGATTAGCTGGAATTTAAGGAGTCAAGAAGAGCAAGGCCAAGAAGAGCAATGTCCCCACCCACCCACCTGGGTGCTAATCACAGAGACTGAATACCCACTCCGTAGACTAGGAAGCTGGAGCTCCCAATCATCCCCTGCAGGACATAAGCTGGCCTTCCCCTTTGCCAGGGGCTCTGGACCTACCCGGTGGCTGGGGGAAAACATTCTTGTTTCTAATCATTGTAAGCACTCATCCAGAAAGTAAGGCATTCAATATGGTCATTCTTACTCCCATGTAAAAATGAGTGTATATGAACAGGGAGCCTTGGATGAGATTAGATTATTTGTCAAAGAATTTTATTTCAATCATGTAGGAACCCTGGGGAGGAGTTCTCTGGTCAGCTCCTCCTTACGTCACTCAGTGTTATAAATATGGTGTGAGTTTCTGTAAGCCAGAGGCCTCTGTAGCCCTAACAACCCAACTCTCTGGTATGTTAGGCAGCTTTTATGGCTGCAATCAAAATGCCAGAGAAAAACAACTAAAAAGAAGAAAGTTTTATTTCTACATAGGGCCTTCTGGCTTCTGCAAAGCTTCCACTGTTAGGGATCTTTTAAGTGATAAGACACTTCTGTTCTCCTTTGTAAACAAAGGTGGGAACTGATTTCTTCAAAGCATGGAAGTGTCAGAGTCCTATCCCAGGAGTTCTTCCAAAGTTACCCTGCAGCACATTGAAGGCTGGGCACACAAGAAGGGTAGAGGGTGGGAGACCGCAGAGCTCAGCATGAATGGGTCTCCTTACTGCCTTTAGTAGTCATGAGCCATTCAGCCAACTTTTCCAAATCATTATTTATTTTATTATTTTATGTATACGTGTTTGCCTACATTCCCATGTACCATGTGTGTGCCTGGTGCCAGTGGAGATGGTACCTATGGGGAGTAGAGTACATCTGATCCCCTAGGCATAAACAGTTGTGAGCTGCTAGGTGGGCACTAGGAATTGAACCTGGGTCTTCTGGAAGAGCAGCCAGTGCTCTTAACCACTGAGCCATCTCTTTTTCCCTGTAGTTCCAACTCTTATGCAAGGTGAGATGGTAGTGCTGATGAAGACAGACCCAGAGCTGGCAAGCCCGCCACCTGCAGTTGCTCTCATCACAAAGTCAGATCAGCAACACTTTTAGACAATACTGTCTTCTTAGCACAAGTAGCCCTTAGTTGAGAGCCATGTAGCACTGGTTCAGATGTGTTTACAAGCAACAGAAACCAGAATATGCTAAAAGGCTTTGAAGGCTGGGCAAGATAAATCACCTGATCCTACGAAGAAGGAAGATATCTACATCTAGACATTTGGTTCATTGGGAGTCTCAAATCTAAAACAGAGAACACAGTCAGGCAGGCACAACATTAAATCGTGGTATTGCCTGCCAGGTATACAAGAGACATCTCCCCACACCTTAACATTTAGTGCTTCTAAGGTCAAGTTGGATATTGGTCAGCTTTCTCCAGGACATATATGAATTCTGTTTACGAACCCACAGAATACACCTCTGAACACACAGCTCATCTCCTAAAGACAGCCCAGCACTGAACAGTCTGACAGTTTCTAAGAAACCAGATAACCTGATGCCTACTTATGTGGCCTTAACAGTGTTGCCTTATGGGTCTGGGCTCCCACTTCATGAGCACAGCTCATTCAGAAAGAAACAGTTGCCCTCCTTATCTGGGAAGACCCAGGTTCTGTTTTCAAAAAAATACCTTTTGGTGCCAGTGAGACTGCTTAATGGGAAGGGAGCAAGGCTCCAAAGCTCCTTGATTTCACATAATAGCCGACTCTACCTTCTCTCTCTCTCTCTCTCTCTCTCTCTCTCTCTCTCTCTCTCTCACACACACACACACACACACACACACACACACACACACACACGTGCCAGGGGAGGAGGGAGAAAAACACAAATGTAACTTTCAAAAAAGGCAGGTTCTCTGTGAAGCCCTGGCTGACCTGGAATTCACTCTGTAGACCAGGCTGGCCTCAAACTCAGGGATCTGCCTGCCTCTGCTTCCTGAGTGCTGGGATCACCATGCACCATAGCATCCGGCTTACAAACGTAACTTTTTATAATGAATTAAAAACAAGCACACCACTCTACCCTTCCCCCAGTGAACTTTTGCCATTGTGCTCCGGGACTCCCAGTTTTATACTGGAACCTGGATCTGTAGACCGACCTCTGGAGCATCACAGGTCCTAGCTTTTTGGACTCTTGGATGCCCACAACATTTTAAACATTCATTTTCTGTTTAAATGAATTAAATTCAGTTGTTGTTTCTTAGAACTCATGTGGAATATCCTGCTTTGCTCAGCCAGTTGCTGAGGGGGGAGGAAGGCTTTGGAGGAAACAGCTATAGCTGACAAGAAGAAGAGAGAACCGAGAAAAAGCTCATATAAAGAAAACCACTGACCCAGCATAGGATACTAGCAACTCAGGCACTAGGAAGGGAAAGTGCCCATGCTGTTTTGTTTCTGTGGCTACATTGATCACACTGAGGGAGCTGTTGGTTACATTTCTACAACACTAGCCAAGTTTTCCCACTGGCTGAGATTTTACTTTCAGAAAAAGCATCATTGTTGCATAGTTCAAAATAATACATGACACATATGATTGGGCTAACAGATCCATCAAGAGAGTTCATGGTCCCCAGAGAGATGGTTCAGTGGTTAAGGGCACTTACTGCTCACCACCGGATGTTCTCATTGGTTTGTAGACATACACGTGCAGACAAAATACCCATATAAACGAAATAAATAAATCTTAAAAAAAAAAAAAAAAAAATAAAAAAAAAAAAAAAAAAAAAGGGTGAAGGTGGAGGCTGGAGTGGTGGTTCCATGATTAAAAAAGCACTAGTTGCTTTCCCAAAGGACCTCGATTAAATTCCCAGCACCCATATGGCAGCTTACAACTGATTGTGACTGCAGTTCCAAGGGATCAAAACCCTCACACAAACATATATGTAGGCAAAACAACAATGCACATAAAATAAAAATAAATCATTAAAAGAAAATTTTTAACAAGTTTTCTTGTTAAATATTTTAAAATTTAACATTTTGTTTTGTCTTTTTAAAAATATAGTTTCTGAAGTTAATAAAGAAATCCGGGCTGGTGAGATGGCTCAGTGGGTAAGAGCACCCGACTGCTCTTCCGAAGGTCTGGAGTTCAAATCCCAGCAACCACATGGTGGCTCACAACCATCCGTAACAAGATCTGACGCCCTCTTCTGGTGTGTCTGAAGACAGCTACAGTGTACTTACATATAATAAATAAATAAATCTTTAAAAAAAAAAAAAAAAGAAATCCCTTCTTCTGCAAGGGTTAGGCTAGGGCACTGAATACAGCCAGAGTCCCAAGCTCATAGGGAGTTAAGTTTATGTATCTTGTGAGATGTTCTCCAGCACGTACAGGAAAATGGCCTTCTCCTTTCCCAGGAGAAAGGCTTCCAAAGCCTGGGTGTTTCTCACTGTGCTGACAGCCCTGACGAACGATTGTATATGGACTGTGCTGGAACACCAAGAAGCCAAAGAGCTGGATCCAGGCAGACAGAACAGGTTTGCTGGCCTCTGCTATTCATGAAAACACTTGGACATCTCAAATGGCAGCCTCATAGTCTGGTCCCACTACTTCTTCCCTATGGAATGCATGCACTACATTCATGCACACCCACAGGGTCTTCCTCTTATGTGACATTTAAAATAAGCACACTGAGACATCTGTCAGAGTCTAGCATAGTGTGTATTATTCCAACATGTGGAAGAGAGTCAAGATAATCTGCTTTTTCGAGATCATATAACTTTAATTATTATTGGCAATTACATTTTTCTAGTAAAAGCTAGCAGAGCCCAGGGAATATTCAGAGATGTGGGACAATTCAAGTTGTGGCCACCAGTACTTCTATAAGAACAGACAGACTTTTGTGTGTTTCCTTTCTTTTTTGTTTTTGTTTTGAGGGTTTTCTTTTCTATTTATTTATTTAGAGGCAGGGTCTCTCTGTATATCCTTGGCTGTCCTAGAACTGGCTGGCTTCGACCTCAGAGATAGGCCTGCTTCTGCTTCCCAAGTGCTGACATCAAAGCATGAACCACCACCCACCTGTTCCTTTCTCTTTTTCTTTTCTTTTCTACTTGAGGAAAGCTCTTACTATATAGTTTTAGGTGGCCTGGAAACCACTATGTAGGTCAGGCTGGCCTTCAATTTATGGCCATCCTCTTGCCTCTGCCTCCTGAGCACTGAGATACTAAGCATACGAGGCAAGTACCATCACATCTGGTTCAGAGCTTGTGTTTCATTTCTCTGCATTTTCTAAAGCTGAAAACACAGCGGTTCATTCACTGCTTGAGCTGTGGCTGTGGCTTAAGGGTAAAGCACTTGCCTACATGCTCAGTGATCTGGGCTTCATGGACAGCGTTGGTTGGTTGGTTGGGTTTGCTTATGTTTTTTTTGTTTTTTTGTTTTGTTTTGTTTTGTTTTGTTTTGTTTTTTCCAGACAGGGGTTCTCTGTGTAACCCTGGCTGTCCTGGAACTCACTTTGTAGACCAGGCTGGCCTCGAACTCAGAAATCCTCCTGTCTCTGCCTCCAGAGTGCTGGGATTAAAGGTGTGCGCCACCGCGCCCACCGCGCCCACCGCGCCCTGCGCTTTTGTTTTTTTAAGCAAATGAACAGTCACTGCCCTTAACTGACTGCTCAGATCTGGAACATTCACACACCAGCTCAGGACCCGTGAAGATCATGAAGGCATTTTGAACGCGTCAGAGTGGTGAAGAGAATCCTCCCGGCCCACTCACTCCTAAAGGTACCCTCTGATCTCACTCTTCAGCTACAGTGCAGGAACCAGGGAGCTATCCCTGAGGGTTGCCGGGAACTCCCTTAAGCAGAAACTGAAAGCCAGGCAAAGGAAGATTATATCACCTACAGGTGTTCTACCCTCCTACTTCACTCTGCAACCGCAAGCGGGCCCTCCCGGTGTGCATGGTGCTCTTCCACACTGCTGAAACTCCTCCCTCTTGTCCAAGATGTCCAAGTGAACTTTATTGTTTCTTAATGAATACAGCTGGAAAATAACAGAGGCTTTAGACTGCTGCAGCAGCAGGAAAAAGAGAGACAGACAGACAGACAGACAGACAGACAGACAGACAGAAAGGAGGCATCCAGGACTTAGAGATGACTTAAGAAACAAAGATTCAAAATGGCCACCAGAACTGAGGTCCCCAGCAATGCTGACTTCCCCAATGATCCATTATTTTTGTTACACAAGTTAAACTGGCAGCATCTGTATGTTACTTTCGTCACTTCTAATAGGTTCATAAGGGCCTCGCCATTACATTCTGAACGTTTCCAACACTGTTGATACACTTGCATTCCTGTGGAGAGACACACACATATGGTAAAAAGCCACACAGTGGACAAGGAAGAGACAAGCTCCTCCCCTACTTCATCCCTCCCCATCTGTGGCAGGCAGGAGAGCTGGCCTGCAGTCACCAGAGTGGGAGAATTAGCCATGTCCCTTACCAGTTGCAACACTTGGCAAAGTGGGCCCTGCACCTCACTTGGACAACAGGGTAGGGCTGACCCTGGTGTTAGGGGGTGGCTGGTGAGCTTGCCTGAGGGTGTGTCAGCAGGAGAGCCTTGGGCTGGCTGACCAGCTCAGATACCTCTCAGGCACAGATCCAGGGCTTTGAACTAGCCCACACCAACATCCATCCCATTGATGAACTGCTGCAGTGTGTAAAGGGGCTGGTCCTACAGATCCAAAACTATAGGATCTCCATGACACAGGGCAACAACAGGATATCCAAGAGGAGTCCCAGGGAAATTCCAGTATTATTGAGTAGCAGAAGTCAGAGGACTTGTACTAGATCAAGTCATTTCAAGCAAAAAAGCA
>NC_034592.1:88192785-88194786 GCF_900095145.1 Mus pahari | reverse complement strand
CATTTTCTACCTTAGCAGTGAATTAACATGGTCTTCAATGTGCCCCCCTCCTCTGTCCCATGTATTCCAACACTTTGAACATAAAGCCTAGATTTTCAGCTACACACCAGGAATTCACATAAAAATCATCAGATACTCCTATTTTTAAAACTAAGTAAGGACCTTTGGATGGTCCTTAATTAACTGAAAGGTTTCTCCTTTCTACCATGAAAGACAGTTTTTATTGTTATCTCTTAGAAAGGTTTGATCTCACATTCCAGACTACACTGAAATGGTCATCACTCCTTACCATCATTAATCATTAACATGTATATCTTAGAGCTATAACCACTAAAAACAAAGGGCATAGCTGCTGGCTTCTGCCCTGTCTACCGTTTGCTAAGTTCTTACATGGAGATCCCACAGTCCAGCTGACCTGTGAAGCAGGTGATATGGACTTGTGCATATTACACTCCTTCTCTTCTCAAAAAGGCCTTGCTCTCTGAGGCCACTGTCCTAAGCATCTGCAGTGTGGCTTTGCAAATGAATAATTTTCCTTATTATTCATGTGACATTTAGTATCCTCTGAGCTCATCCCAGGTCCCCTCAGGACTCCATGTGTACAGATTTATAAACAGTCATTTGGAACAGGCAAACAGGCCACNGTAAAAGTTTGGACAAATACCCTTTCTTCATCTTTGCATTTCTATCTCAGACCCTGGTACACTGGGAGGCAGGCACATTATCACTACTAAGAAGCCCGAGTTTTGGAATCAGATGAATTTCCAAATTCCAAACCCANTGTTGGCTGCTTGACCTTTGNCTGTTGTGTTATNTGATTCTCCATTTTCTCATCTGTCACACAGAAGNTTGNCNNAANGGTTATGTGAGAAGTGCCATTTTTGTATAAAGTATATAGAAAATGCTTAGTGCCCAGTACTTGGTGACCAACTGGTGTTAACAAAGGGCAGCCATTACTTGAGGTTTGGAGAGGTCCAGNTTTCCCAGGTTCTNATCCCTGACCACNCAGGAAAACAAGAGGCTCTTACCGGATACAGCATAGAGACAGGTATCCTGGCTAGGAGAGCAAGTGATGTTTGTTTTGCATGAAGAAACCGGGTCTACACAGTGGTAGCATCTGAGGCTAACAGCTAGAATCAGAAAGAGACTCTGTTGAAACCAGCAGTGTCTTAGATCCTGGCAGACCTCACCGTCATCAGTGAGCACAGGCCCAGGTCAGCTTTCTCATTTTTATCTTTTAACTAAAACGTTGACAATTTCATACTTGTCTGCAATATATTGTAAGCACATTCACTCTCTCCCTTTGCCCTGCCTTACTTCCTCCCCCTCCTGCTGAATCCTTTCTTTTCCCCCAAATAGTCCCCTTCCTACTTTCAGATGTGACTGAATTTAATTAGGGTAGGGGAAGTTCAGTTCTTTCCCTACAGGACTGCCCTGAGGTTCAGCCACCATTATGATTCACACAGGAAGTTTATGACTGGTGGGGGGGGAAGAAGTAGGGCAAAAGTAACTCAGGGAGTTGGTTTCTTCCTTTTTTTCAAAATGGGTATGCAAAACTGGGCTAGCAAACACCCTCACTAAAATCACCTCTGTCTTTTACCTGAGTGGAGGTGGTAACTACCTTTCATTCCATTGGTGGGAACTCAACTTCACAATGTGACTGAACTGGTTAGTTCAGCACAAAGGGGAAAGAGTCAGGAAATAGGGTCCATTATCAGCTGATCAGAGAACAATAAAGACATTCCTCATACCAACCAACCAATTACTTCAGAGGAAATGGGGGTGGGAGGAGTCATCTATTCTTCACCTTTGGAAGGAAATATGTTAGGTTTAAACCAGGGGCTAATCAGAGCATGCTTCCCTCCTGTCTTAAGAGACACAGGAGCTCCCTGTCCCCTGTGATTCAGAGGTTCCTCAGGCTTGCTCCTCAACCCCAGACTTCAGGAGAAAGAGAGACTGCATGTCTATCTCAAACAGCCTCGATCCTAGCTTCTCAGTGTT
>NC_034592.1:88185934-88192774 GCF_900095145.1 Mus pahari | reverse complement strand
CAGAGAAGCCAGAACAGGGACCACCCCTCACATTAACCAGCTCTGGGAAGTAGGGATTCTGATTCCTTGCCAATATGCATGGAACACTCCCCTCTTTTGGTCGAGAAGCCCAATTCTAATGACTATTGGCCTGTGCAGGATTTAAGGGAGATAAATAAGCTGATGGAAGACATCCATCCCACAGTTACAAACCCATACACACTGCTGTGCTGAGCAGCCTCCCTCCAGGGCAGGTGCATACAATATACACTGTGCTCGACCTGAAGGGTGCCTTCTTCAGTTTGCCCCTGGTGCTCCAAACCCAGTCTCTATTTGCCTTTGAATGGCAGGACTTGAAGAGAGGCTTCAATGGACAACTGACTTGGGCATGCCTGCCTCAAGGATTCAAAAACTCACTCATCGCCCCTTGGTCTTGCAAACTTTATATGACCCAGCACAAGGGAAGGCCTGGGCCAAGTAGTGGGAGTGGGTGTGTAGGGGAGCAGGGGCGGGGGGTGGGGTATAGGGAACTTGCAGGTAGCATTTGTAATGTAAATAAAGAAAATAATAAAAAAAAAAAAAAAAGAAAAGAAAAAAAAACTCACTCACTCATCATCTTTGACAAGGCACTAAATGAGGACTCTGGTCAGTACTGGCAGGTCCACCCCCAATTAACTGTGTTCCAGTATGTAGATGACATCCTGATTGCAGTCCCTGACTTAGAGACCTTCGACAGGAGCTGAATCAACTTGGCTACCAGTGTCTGCTCAGAAGGCACAGCTTGGTCAACAAGAGGTCACATATCTGGGGGTCCATACTCAATGGGGGCTAGGGGGGACAATGCATGCTACTGGATGTGTGGAAGCAAACCACTCTTAGCTCCCAGGTCTATCAATCCAAAGCTGAGTATGGAAATTTTGAGATCTACAGGTGGTGGAGTGCCAGTGTTCACCTAGAGGGCCAAAGGATCATGAGAAGTCATCAGGGCCAAGAACTGCAGTTGCACTCATCAAAAAGTCAGATCAGCAACAACTTTAGACAATACTGTCTTCTTAGCACAAGTAGCCCTTAGTTGAGAGCCATGTAGCATTGGTTCAGTTGTGTTTGCAACCAATAGAAATCACTATAAGCTAAAAGGCTTTGAAGCCCTTAACTGACCGCTCAGATCTGGAACATTCACACACCAGCTCAGGACCTGTGAAGATCATGAAGGCATTTTGAACACGTCAGAGTGGTGAAGAGAATCCTCCCGGCCCACTCACTCCTAAAGGTACTGTCTGATCTCACTCTTCAGCTACAGTGCAGGAACCAGGGAGCTATCCCTGAGGGTTGCCGGGAACTCCCTTAAGCTGAAACTGAAAGCCAGGCAAAGGAAGATTATATCACCTACAGTTGTTCTACCCTCCTACTTCACTCTGCAACCGCAAGCGGGCCCTCCCGGTGTGCATGGTGCTCTTCCACACTGCTGAAACTCCTCCCTCTTGTCCAAGATGTCCAAGTGAACTTTATTGTTTCTTAATGAATACAGCTGGAAAATAACAGAGGCTTTAGACTGCTGCAGCAGCAGGAAAAATAGAGACAGACAGACAGACAGACAGACAGACAGACAGACAGACAGACAGGAGGCATCCGGGATGCCTTAGAAACAAAGCTTCAGAATGGCCACCAGAACCGAGGTCCACAGCAATGCTGACTTCCCCAATGAGGAAGTTTCCGCATTGTTTGGCTCTTCTAATCCATCAAGATTTTTGTTACACAAGTCCCACTGGCAGCATTTGCTTTGTACTTCTGCCTTAAGGTCTAATCGGCTCGTAATGTACTTGCTATTACAATCCGAAAATTTCCAACACTGTTGATACACTTGCCTTCCTGTGGAGAGACACACACATATGGTAAGAAGCCACACAGTGGACAAGGAAGAGACAAGCTCCTCCCCTACTTCTTCCCTCCCCATCTGTGGCAGGCAGGAGAGCTGGCCTGCAGTCACCAGAGTGGGAGAATTAGCCATGTCCCTCACCAGTTGCAACACTTGGCAAAGTGGGCCCTGCACCTCACTTGGACAACAGGGTAGGGCTGGCCCTGGTGGCAGGGGGTGGCTGGTGAGCTTGCCTGAGGGTGTGTCAGCAGGAGAGCCTTGGGCTGACTGACCAGCTCAGATACCTCTCAGGCACAGATCCAGGGCTTTGAACTAGCCCACACCAACATCCATCCCATTGATGAACTGCTGGCGTGTTTAAGGGGCTGGTCCTACAGATCCAAAACTACAGGATCTCCATGACACAGGGCAACAACAGGATATCCAAGAGGAGTCCCAGGGAAATTCCAGTATTATTGAGTAGCAGAAGTCAGAGGACTTGTACTAGATCAAGTCATTTCAAGCAAAAAAGCANAGACAAAAGGGTATACTGTGGGACACGCTGTGACACATTANAGCTTCCACAAGAGGGAGGTTGCAAAGGTGGAAGGTGGGTATGAGAAGAAGAGATGAGTGGGATTGGAGTACATATTGTGAAATTTACAAAGAACCATGAACAAAAAGAAGAGGAAGAAGAAGAAGAAGAGGAAGAAGAAGAAGAAGAAGAGGAAGAAGAGGAAGAGGAAGAGGAAGAGGAAGAGGAAGAGGAAGAGGAAGAGGAAGAGGAAGAAGAAGCTGCCATCATGCAGGTATAGTTCTGAACCTGTCATTCTGTGTCTTGGAGCTTAGCCTATGGTAATAGAGAGGATTGGGCAGAAAAAGGCAACCCTACTTGGGTATGAAGGGAAGCAAGCAAGTGATGGTACACCTCCAAACGAAGACTTTTCCATAAATCTAAAGTCTTGTTAGAGCCAATAGAGTAGTGTGTGAGTGTGTGGGTGTGTCAGTGTGTTAGTGTGGGTATATGAGTGGGTGAGTGTGTATGTGAGTATATGAGTGGGGGGTGCGGGGGAGTGTGGTGTGGGTGTGTGTGGGTGTGTGTGGGTGAGTGTGTGTGTGTTTGTGACTGTATATGTGGGTGTATGAGTGTGTGTATGGGTATCAGTGTGTGTGAGTGAGTGGAGGGAGAGTTATAGGCAGCTATACTTGTATTAATACTTCTGTTCAAGAGGGAAGTGTGGCAATGCCTACAAACATTTATAAACACATGTTGTCTCTGATCAATCAATTCTACTTTTACAGTGGTGTGAAAGACACATTATTTTTAAAGCAAGAAATTGTAAAAACAAAATCTATCCATGAAATCTGCATATTATGCAGTGATGGAGAGATTAAGATTATGTCAAACCTACTAAGGAGGGTTAATATAAAAAATGGAATGAGTCAAAATACATTGTATGAAAAGAATTCAAGAGAGAGAGAGAGAGAGAGAGGAAGAGGAAGAGGGAAAATAGAATGATCCTGGTACCCAGGGGTGGAATTACTACATTTTCTACCTTAGCAGTGAATTAACATGGTCTTCAATGTGCCCCCCTCCTCTGTCCCATGTATTCCAACACTTTGAACATAAAGCCTAGATTTTCAGCTACACACCAGGAATTCACATAAAAATCATCAGATACTCCTATTTTTAAAACTAAGTAAGGACCTTTGGATGGTCCTTAATTAACTGAAAGGTTTCTCCTTTCTACCATGAAAGACAGTTTTTATTGTTATCTCTTAGAAAGGTTTGATCTCACATTCCAGACTACACTGAAATGGTCATCACTCCTTACCATCATTAATCATTAACATGTATATCTTAGAGCTATAACCACTAAAAACAAAGGGCATAGCTGCTGGCTTCTGCCCTGTCTACCGTTTGCTAAGTTCTTACATGGAGATCCCACAGTCCAGCTGACCTGTGAAGCAGGTGATATGGACTTGTGCATATTACACTCCTTCTCTTCTCAAAAAGGCCTTGCTCTCTGAGGCCACTGTCCTAGGCATCTGCAGTGTGGCTTTGCAAATGAATAATTTTCCTTATTATTCATGTGACATTTAGTATCCTCTGAGCTCATCCCAGGTCCCCTCAGGACTCCATGTGTACAGATTTATAAACAGTCATTTGGAACAGGCAAACAGGCCACGGTAAAAGTTTGGACAAATACCCTTTCTTCATCTTTGCATTTCTATCTCAGACCCTGGTACACTGGGAGGCAGGCACATTATCACTACTAAGAAGCCCGAGTTTTGGAATCAGATGAATTTCCAAATTCCAAACCCANTGTTGGCTGCTTGACCTTTGNCTGTTGTGTTATNTGATTCTCCATTTTCTCATCTGTCACACAGAAGNTTGNCNNAANGGTTATGTGAGAAGTGCCATTTTTGTATAAAGTATATAGAAAATGCTTAGTGCCCAGTACTTGGTGACCAACTGGTGTTAACAAAGGGCAGCCATTACTTGAGGTTTGGAGAGGTCCAGATTTCCCAGGTTCTCATCCCTGACCACCCAGGAAAACAAGAGGCTCTTACCGGATACAGCATAGAGACAGGAATCCAGGTTAGGGGAGCAAGTGCTGTTTATTTTGCATGAAGAAACCGGGTCTAAACAGTTGTAGCATCTGAGGCTAACAGCTAGAATCAGAAAGAGACTCTGTTGAAACCAGCAGTGTCTTAGATCCTGGCAGACCTCACCACCATCAGTGAGCACAGGTTCAGGTCAGTTTTCTCATTTTTATCTTTTAATTAAAACGTTGACAATTTCATACTTGTCTGCAATATATTGTAAGCACATTCACTCTCTCCCTTTGCCCTGCCTTACTTCCTCCCCCTCCTGCTGAATCCTTTCTAGAGTATGTGGATTCCAGGAGAATGACAGTTTTCAAGCTCAGAGGTTAAGGAGCACGCTTTCCCCCAACCTGGTGACTGCACCTCAGGTGCATTTCTTCCATACTCCCCGGTCACCTTCTAGAGTTCTCCCTCACTCCCCGACTCATTTCCTTTCTCAAATTAAAACAAATCTCCTTGCTTTTCCATGCCTTCTGAAGTCCCCTCTTTTCCCTTAGACCCTGCCATGCTCTCTGATGTTAAATAAGAAATCACCTTTGACACCTTTCAATACTAAGAACCAAAGCTCCTTGGAAAGCTACATCCTTCATGGAGCTTCTTTGAGGCTGATGAACAAGCAGGGCTTCAAGGACTGTCCAGTTGGGAACACAAAGTCCAGAACCAAATTCCTTTGCACCATCTTTAGCCCTCTTAACCTTTTATGGCCTGCCTCTGTACTTGACCAAAGAATTTGGAATGTACAGAGTGAACACTGGTTTCTAACCAACCAGAAGGCTATGAATATAGCCAGAGAGCATATGAGGTCCCCCCTACTTCACGTTAACCCCCTACCTAAAGTTTTCACCAATGTATTCCAATAGTGTCTTGATTTATAACTTTCTTGGTTCTCTTACTATTTTCTAATTTTGTCATCAAACTGCTTCCACGTTGGAAGCTGGCATTTAGGGTAGTCTAAATCTGTGTTCCTGGGCTCCAGAAGAAACCGTCTCTTATCCCCTTTGAGATGAGAGTCCTGATTTTGCTTTGATAGTAGTACAGTACCTAAGACAGAAAGTACAGGAAAGGCTAACCTAAGTATTTACAACAGCAACGGGCTACCATCTTTGCAGTCAGATTGAGAATCCATTTTGGTGCCGGGAGGAAAACTGACTTTGCCATGATTTATTGAATTCATTGAATTAGCTGCAGAAAAATTAGCTCGAACACAGAATTATAAGACATAGCCTATATGATTAATAAAACAAAACAACAAAACCACCACTTCATTTGAAAAACAAAGAAAGAAACAAGGAAGAGACTGAGGGAAGACAGAGACCGCAAAGGCCTCTATTGGCTATCTGGCCTTTTAGAGAAAAAGTTTATATGACCTTTAGGATAGGATATGATCATTGAATTGCTTCCTTCTAGGAGAGACCAAGGACCAGAAGTATAGACAGATAACACAAGACAACAGGTATATACTAAACTCTTGTGGATTGGGCAATTTGATCAGAGCAGAAACATTTAAGCCCTGATTCCTCAATTCAAAAAACAACAAAAAGCTTTTTGAAACCCAAGCAATGACCTTTAGTTCTAAGGCCTATGACTGTTTATCACCAGGAGACAAAGGAGATGTTTCTAAAGGTTGAGATCATCGCTTCTGAGTATGGCCAGGAAGCAAGCTCTCGGTTGTCTATCAACACTTAAGCCTTTACAGGTGTGACAGGTCATTTACAGGATGCATTTTGATTTGGGAAGGTTCTCTAACTCAACAACAGTACTGAAACATCAGTAACAACAAAATAAAACTCCCCCCTCCTCCCACCCCTGTTTCGCATGCAGATGACAAGAGGTACATTGAACTACGGAAGGATACTCAACAATAAAGTGGCAGAGTCCATCAGAACTCTACCAGGCATTTCTGCTTTATCTCCTTCAGCATCAACATGAGAAACCTAAGGATGCCATTTCTCTAGAGTCCTTTCTTTGTGCTAGGTATAGATACATACATACAAGAAGCAAAGAATGGGGGAGGAAGGGTATTGTGTTAGCCTAGTTGTTTAGGGTCAGTTTATAAGATCACCCACAGAAATGAATTGGTCTACTAGCTGCAGCCAGATTTCATGAGGCTTAGGGACAAGACTTAGGATGGAAAGGACAAGGTCAATGCCAATGCTGGGAAATTCTGTACGGCAGACATATCCCTAGCCAGCACATTCAGTGTTCCAATGTCTGTGAACCTATATGCTAGGCCTTTCATACAATCGTTACAAATAGCAGGCTCAAGAAATGTCATTCCCATTTTGGAAAAAAAAAAAAAACTGAAGCTATGATATTAACAGTTTAAGACTGTTTTAGTTCAAGACTGGTTTAGTCAACATGTTTTCTAAATGCATTGAGTTGGGAAAAGTAAACAA
>NC_034592.1:88183506-88185439 GCF_900095145.1 Mus pahari | reverse complement strand
AAAAAAAAAAAAAAGATTCAGTCTGTAATTTTTCTTCTCCCATACCTTTAGCCTCACACTCAAATTCTCTGAGGAAAAGGACAATGTATATCCCAGACTGGTGTCAGGGCAGCTGATGGTCTCAAACCCATCAGTTCCCAGACAGGTGCAGATTACTGTGGTGGGCTACAGGAAGAAGAATGAAGGATGAAATGGATGTGACAGAGATGAACCCCCTTACAGCACACCACGAGGGTTACCAGAAGCAGACAAGGGAAGGGAGCAAGGAAGGAAGCCATGAGATGGAACACGCAGTGTGCCCCCTTGGACAAGTGACTTTGCTTCCATCCTCTCCACTGAAAGTGACAGTCTCCCTGACCTCTCACAGCATGGTTAGCTAGGAACAAAGGAGATGATCTGGCATAGTCCCTGGCGTATGAGCAGTCAGGAATATAAATTAGTCAGCTACTAACCCTCCAATACTGCAGGAACCTTCCCTCTCTACCCCTCATTGTATTGCTGTGTCTTTCTCACGCCCACCCTTCCCACCCACCCCCAAAACCCAATAATGGCTAGGGTGTTGTAAAAATATGACATGGGCAGAAAAATAACGCTTGCTTTTTATAATAACACAAAGTGGGTGTTTCCATTGTTTCAAAAGAGTCAGAACCACTTTCTTCAGAAGCCAAGAAAAGTGTCCCCCAAACATGGAGAAGTAGCTAAGGAAAGAGAATCCAGGAAGTGACCTTCAGTAAGTGGAATCAGGAACTCCAGGGTCAGGCTGAGGTCACATTGTGACATGCTACTTCTGGGTATTATTACATGCATTCAAAATGTCTTGTATTATTTATAAGTTTATAACCCCCTTGGGATTCAATTTTTTTCATTTGCAAAAAATGAGATAGGTACATAAGCTGCTAAATTTGCATGAGGGTTAAATAAGTAAATACGCATATAATACTTAGACTAAAACAGGCATGACAGGCAGCTTCAGTTTGCTTAGATGCAGCTGCCACCATCAGGAGCATTATCTCAGTAGCACAGGAAACTGGGCGGGGTGGAAGGACAGAGATCAGACGGCTGACCTCAGAGTGGGCCCACAGGTGTTAGAATGCAGCCCAGACCGCTGCTGCTGCTGCTGCTGCTGCCGCTTTCTCCTGTAAAGGGAATAACCCTGTTCCTCACTGAGAGCCTGGGTTTTAACAGGAAGGCAAGCTCCATTTCACTTCCTCAAGGAAGTTCAGAGATCTCAGGCTGTCAGAGTCAGGAGTGGCAAAAGCCACACCCTCCACATCAGAGACAGCCCAGCTCGCCCTTTGAGACCTGTAAAGAAGGTGCCTCCACGTACACTCCTCGTCATAGTCCTTGCTACTTGCTGCCTGTCTGCACATCCCTGGCATTAATAACTTGAATAAACTCTTACCCAAAAGGACAGTCCACCCAGTGTCCCCCTCATAGCCCACACCTGAGATCTTTCACAAAGGACTTGTGTAGCTTTCTAAGGGTGGATGACATCTGCTGGGATCCCAAAGTAGTATGTGGAGAGAAAAAAAAACAACTTGATCTCTCCACCCCTGTTAAAACAGTTCTGTAAACCAGGATTTAGATGAGGCAGGCACCCCAAAACTGGCACACAAGCAGGACCNNGAACANGNGAAGAGGAGANACTNGANGNCAGTNCCNCCAGCCCAGACNAGCAGAGGCCCGAGAAAAAGTAGCATCATGGCCAGGGGCAATTCAGGGCGTCCTGGTCACTCACCTGTGGAACAGAAGACAGCCAGAAGCAGCAGGAGTAAGATGAGTCCCCTCTGAGCTCTCATTGTGCTGGGCCACCAAATCTGGAATGAATAAGAGTTGTCACTGACTAAAGCTACCTTCTAGGGATTTCTGAAACCACCAGCTAGAATCCAAGGAGGTCTTGGGAAATGCACAGAAGGCTAACAGAACAGGCAAG
>NC_034592.1:88175067-88183495 GCF_900095145.1 Mus pahari | reverse complement strand
GATCCATCTCTCCACCCCTGTTAAAACAGTTCTGTAAACCAGGATTTAGCTGAGGCAGGCACCCCAAAACTGGCACACAAGCAGGACCTAGAACATGAGAAGAGGAGAAACTAGAAGCCAGTACCGCCAGCCCAGACAAGCAGAGGCCCGAGAAAAAGTAGCATCATGGCCAGGGGCAATTCAGGGCGTCCTGGTCACTCACCTGTGGAACAGAAGACAGCCAGAAGCAGCAGGAGTAAGATGAGTCCCCTCTGAGCTCTCATTGTGCTGGGCCACCAAATCTGGAATGAATAAGAGTTGTCACTGACTAAAGCTACCTTCTAGGGATTTCTGAAACCACCAGCTAGAATCCAAGGAGGTCTTGGGAAATGCACAGAAGGCTAACAGAACAGGCAAGAGACTTCCACTGGGGTAGGATGCATAAACTAAGGGCAGTTCTCAGTAGGGCTCAGGTAGTGAAGAAACGTTCATCCTGAGGAGAAGAGCAGCTCTGCAGGAACTCCTAACCCACTTCTGACCCTCCACGTGCTCGTGCCCCTTAAGAAAATTAGTCCATAGAAGCCAGTGTTCATGGCCACACAGGGAATAAATCTATCCTCCCCTGGGCCTGGGAGGATTATCTTGCATGCTTAAGACCCTGGGTTTCATACTCAGTACTGCAAAAAGAAACTACTCATCAGAGTCATTTGGTCTAACGAAAATGTGAGACAACCGATTCACGTAGTAGCTTCAGCTTCAGTTCTCATGGCCCTGCCCAAGGTACTGGTTGACAAGAGTACCCTTTCCCTAAGCCAGGCCACTGAATAAAGGGTCTAAGCAGACCTCTGGAAGGCACGGGAAGGCAGGCATGTGTGTGCACAGAAGGGCTGTGTGTAAGCAGAAGGCGTGTGTACACAGAAGGCCGATGTGTACTTTAGGGAAGAATGTGGCTATTGGGTAACGTGGATAACTAGACCTCACTGCACAAACGCAGAGGTGGCTAGCAACAAGCAATAGGCAAGCAGCCAAGTATGGAAATGCCGGGAACCTTCCTATCAGCTGGAAAAACAAAACATAAAAAACAAAAACCAAACCAAAAACACCCAAGGCATAGAAGGTTTCAAACCTTCCTCCATGCCAACTTTTGGGAGTAGATTTAAGAAGTATATACCTTGGGACCCACTCTGAAACAGGGAGGTGACACATGGTCATTTAAACCATGGGGCTCTACATGGTTTTCTCCTTAGACCACAGGCTAAGGCTCAGGACTGGCAGGCACAGGGAATCAGTGGTGGGCAAAGCTACCTATGTCTTCAGTGTTGAGAAATGTGAAGTTCTGGGTGTGCCATCAGCTTTGTGTCTTTGTGCTGGCCACAGTCAGAAGAGCGAGAAACTAAAACAGGCAATGTTGGCCCTATCCATTGAGTCATGCTGAGCCACCATGGGGTGTGTGGACTTCAAGGGCCTGGCCATATCCTTACAAGCTGTGTTCCACCTATCCCCTCAGTGTGCTGTCAGCTTCCTGCTTGGTTACTCATGCTGTGAGGGCTCTGAGTACAAAGAATGATTTACAGACTCAGCTTAGGCAGGGCTTAGAGAACTACTGCAGGGAGTGAAGAGAGGGAGTGTTGACCAGAAGTCCTCAGACAGGAGGGCTGTTACCTCCTTTTAGCCTTGAAGCAGGCAGGTTCAGACCTTGCTGCCACTAAGCACAGGGCCAACTGGAGTGGTACCTTCCAACTTGTCAAGACAGTTCTATTGTTTACACTTGCCACTGCCTGCTGAGAGACTCTTCAGATAGTCCAGAGACAGCATCCTGAAGACCCACCTACAGGCTCCAAGAATGGGGTGGTGGGGGATGGGCCTCCCCCCTCTCTATAAGCTCAGAACATTATTAAACTTGAGGGCTTTGATCAGCACACTTTTGTCTTGGCCTTCTGTCCTTGTTCGCCTTCTAATCTCTTTCAGCCCCAGACCGCCTTTCAGGAAGTACCCAGTTCGGGTGTGGCCGCAGGCAGGCAGGCGGTCGCACTCAGAGGGGCTCAGATGCCTTCAGGAAGGATGGACCGGATGGGTCAGGCATTGGCATTAGGGGAGGAGGGAAGGCAGTTCTGCATCCTAAAAGACACTGGGAAGGTATTAGATCAGCAGGAGCTTCTAACGGAGAAACCTCTCCTGGAAAGGTACCCAATGTAAATAACACTGTGGGAATACACACAGCCCCTTGCCCACGTGTGCACCGTGACGAGGCACAGCAGGAAGAACTGGAAAGACTGAAACAAAGATCAGTTCAAAGAGGGGGCTTCTAAGTCTAGTTCAGAGTTCTCGGAACACAGTCTTGAGTCGTTCTCGGGTTGTTCTGGCCACTTATTTGCTGTGTGTTACCTCTGACCTTCACTCTGGCTCCAGTAAATGTGGGACCTGCTCAATGTACTGCAAGGGACATTGTGTGGTTAAAGAAGCCACCCTAAAGAGGAGAAGGAGGAGCTGTCACTTCCATTGAGACTAAGAAGTCACACAGTACCCAAGAGTAAGAAACCAGGCAGAGAGGGGGTGTTGGTGGGAAGTGTGAGGTTAGCCACCTCAGCATTAGGGAGCACTCCAGTGAGAGAGATCTGAGCTCCTCATCTAAGGTAGTCCTCAGATTCTTAGTTTGCTTCCTATGCCTGGCTGGTTGCCTACCAGTAGTATCTCTTAACAACAGCAACAACAATAATAAAGGAATGATGATGATGATGATGATGATGATGATACCGATATAGTAGCAGCAGTAGAAGTAGTAGTAGCAGTCAATGTATGCTTCGGAAAAGGAGTCGTTGAGCCTTCTGGACACGTCTTGTAAATGGTACCTGGTTTAGATGGCTTGGCAGTACTTCTTGGATTCTCCCAACAGTTAAACTGTTACAACATTTTTCATTGAGTGTTTTGGTCTGGGAATTCTGAAATGGAGTTACTAAAATATAATGATCTATGGCTATTGAAAAGGAAATGTGTAATGTGAAAATTTTCCCATGGTTTCTAATTATAAAAACCATTTTAGAATGGACTTGGGGTGGGGGGAGGCAAAACATAAAGGACTGGGAAGAATGACGGGTGTCTCCTTGCTTGGCTGTTACTCTCCACATGATCTCCAATGCAGCTTCAGGCCAGTGACCATTTCACCTCCAACGCAATGCACCGCACCAAGCATTCTACTCTTGGAAACTTGGTCGTGGCTTCGTTTTGACATCAGTGCACAAGGCCATTTGATAGATACACACATGCACTTCATGCGCAGCTTCTTTTTATCTTTCTATTACCCTACCTGATTGGATAAAAAACATATACAAGCTCTCTGAACTGGCTACTTGAGGTAAAGAATGTTTCTTGTTTACATCCATGTGGTGTGTGTGTGTGTGTGTGTGTGTGTATGTGTGATGTGTGTATAGATCCCTATGTCTGGTCTGAAAACAGTTATTTAATCATTCTCCCATATTTGGGAAGGATGAGGCCTGGATGAGTTTCCAGTAATCCTAAAGAGTGGCACTGTATTTTAATATCAACTTGTCTCCAAATTACATAACCTCAGAATAGCCAAATTGTCTATTTCAGTTTGTAATTTGTAAAGTGGCTAATAATCATTTTCTATGGGAATGAAATATAAAAGTAAGACTTCAGCAGGGCCTGCCTGCCGACACAGGCAGTGATCTCAGCTGCTTGGGAGGCTTAGACAAGATCACAACTTTAAAGCCTGCAGGACTAGAGTGAGTTAAAGGACAATGTGAGCACCTTAGCAAGACCATAACTCAAAAATTTAAACAACAATCACCAAAAAAAAAACCAACAACAACAACAACAAAAAAAAACAAACAAAACCAAAAAGAAATTTTTTTAAGGGCTGAGGATTTATCTGTCAGTGACAGAGTGCATGCCAGGCATATCATACATGAAACCTAAGACTGGAGACCCTGGGTTCAATCTCACATACACACACATACTTTAAAAATTCAACACAGACTAGAATGTCAAGTGGCACTTTAAGAAACAAGCATGAAGATTAATATACAATTCTGGAACTTACTCTGATCTAGGCTCAGACCTGACTTGGAAATTACACTTTCAGTCTCTGAATTTCTTTCAACGTAAATAAACTAATAACAGCTGTTGAAACCAGGGGAAATGCTGGAGGAACCAGGACTGTTCTGCTTTAAAAACTTGGAAGGGGACACCGAGAAAGGGAGAGGGGATTCAGTCTCCATATTTCCCAGGCAGGGTTCTAGGATCAATGAGGGGTACACTTTGGATCTTGCAGGTAAGTGCTGTATCAACTGAGCTACATCCCTGCATTCTAGCTGTTCTAAACACAATCCTTAACTGCCTTGCCCCACGAGACACTCTGCAGAATGAGCTCATCAGACAGCAATTCCTCTAATTGTTCTCTATGACAGTGGAAGTCATAAGAGTTAAGATGCTACAAGATTCCTTTAGAAGACAGTGAGAGATTAAAAACAAAACAAACAGGGCCTGCAAGAAGGCTCAGCCGACTAAAGGTGCTTGCTGCCAAGCCTCACTACCTGAGCTCAGTCAGGGTCCATGGGGTAGAAAAAGAGACCCAACTTTGCAAGTTGTCCTCTGATCTCCACAGAGTTTCAGTGGTACATTAATACCAATGACTAATGAAATAAATGTAGCTTTAAAACTTAAAGAAAGTCAAAAGACGGCTATAGTTAAAAAAAAATCATTTTATAATAAGTCCAACCTGAAAATTGCTTATTTATTGCCACTCAAGGGAAAGCCAAAAGGGACAACAATCTTGACTAAGCTGCTAAGTTGCTGTAATGTTGTGGGTAGCAAATACTTTTGTCATACTGGTAGATAGAAAATGCAGTGTGACTGTAATATGGTAGTCCATTAAAAAAGAAAGAAAAAGAAGAATCCTGCTTCCCAAATACAAGTTTAAAAAACAAACAAACAAACAAAAAACCCAAAAAACCCACATTAACTTATTTACTTACACTGACATGTAAAAAAATCCAAAGAATCAGATGGAAAGCTCCTGTCATATTACATAATGATTTATGATGGAGCGCTTAATGAATTTTCTGAGGGCATACTTACTGTTGTGAAATAGATTTGGCCACAGTCACCACCCCTCCCCAGCCATCCCTGAAGCAGGACCGTAGGAGCCCACCGTGAGCAGATGTGTGGTGTCTGAGACTACAGGAATGAGGGCTTGAACGCTGGTTCTCAATTTCTTTGACCATGATGAGTAGGACCAGTGGACTCCACCCTGGAGTCTGGGTAGGCGTAAACTACAGCACAACAGTGTGCTTTGCTCACAGTTCCCAAGTGCTGCAGATATTCCTAGAAGCCACACTGAGAACTAGTGGGGTGCAGTGACCTAGCTCAAGGAGTTAAAAATGACTCTCCCAGCTGGGCTGTAAAATGAGCTGTTAGTGTTAATTAAATAATTAGAAGAGGCTTTCTTCAGGGCCCAGGTGATTACACCACTTGATATGACTTGTTACCAAACAAAGCTTGATTGCTAGGTAACTTCTGTTTTGGGGGTATGTATTACATCCCAAGGATAGTGTTGACATTCCTGACATACCAATGTAAGTAACCCTTACAACAGTAGTATATGATAAATGCAATCTCTTCTTGCACTTAAGCAACTGAGAGCCAAGGAGAGCTAGTCCTAGGACAGCAGCGACCAGCAGGCACACCCTGACCCTAAGTCTAAAAATAGGCAGGCTCTAGTGGTGGCTATAAATGACCCTAAGGTTATGTACATTACTGTGGACGGTTCCGTTGTCCCAGTGTAATCAGAGTGCCCAGAAGGGAGAGGAAGTGAGCTCAACCTCCCTGGGTCACGTTGTCAGACTCCAGCAAACAGAAGCAGAGACAGGAGATAACACCAGGAAACAGGCAGGGGCAGGAGAGAAGAAGAACAATACAAACTCAGGTTAATATTGCTAACTTTGAGAGCAGGNAGAGCTCTATTGGCCACAGCATACTCATAGCCTCTAGAAGCTAAGAGTGCTCAGGAACAGACACTTCTCAAGGAAATCAGATCTGGGGTCTCCAGTCACAAAGGTGTCATTCTGCCAACACTTGAATGAGTAAGGCCATGGAACCTTCAGGGCCTCCAGGAAGATACCAGCCNGCNTTCTTGATTTTAGCTCAGTACGTGGACCCTAGACAGACCCCAGTTAGATGAAAGAACTNTAAGATAACTTGTGTTGTAAGTTAATATTTTATTCATTTGGCAGCAACAAAAAAATATATAAGCTAAGCATGATGGCATGTGCTTACTGTCTTCAATATTTGAGTGGCTGAGGTGGGAAGGTCATATGAACCTGAGAGTTTTAGATCCATTTGGTCAATAAAGTTAGACCCTAATCCAAACAAAAGCCAGAACAACTCCCTCCCCCCCCCCCCAAAAAAAAAACAAACTTCCTATAGCCAGCAACCTCGTTACTGGAAAATGGCGGGTCAGCATTCAAGCATAGTTAATTCGGCTTCCAAAATAAATGCAGCTAAGGAAAAAAAACTACAAACAAACACAAATACAAAAGAGCCTCCACGATGTCCTCCCTCCCCCCTCTTTTCTTTCTCTTACTCTTACTCTTATAATATGAAGAAGGCAAGCCAGGCCACCATGCAGCACTACCACTGGGCCACATCCCCAGCCAGATTGAATGAAGATTTTAACACCAGCAGCTTCCACAGGATTCACAGACACCTTCAACCCTGGGTTGACACCACAGAGAGCTTGGGCTGATGTACTTTAAGGCTGAGCAGAGCTTAAGGAATGAAGCTGCAGCAGCATCCTATAAGAAGTTCTGAGCGGGCCAGAGGGATGGAATTACCTGATCCAAGACAACAGGGCAGTCTCAAAATCACTTTATCTTGCTTTTACTTACCGAGGTCTGGGAGCTAAGTGGCTTAACATAACCCAGTGTTAGCAGTCTCCTGGGCCTTACAGGCTTGGACATGCTCAGCATACAACAGACACCCAAAAGTCATTTCTTCAGTTCAAAGCAGTAATTACATCAGCAGCTCAGGACAAAGCAAAACACCATCACAATGGAAAGGCCCCTCCCAGCCACCTGGTGGCTCCATAAGCACTTGAGAGCTCTTGAAATCTCACAGATCTGCACTTCACCTAAAATGGCCTCAGTCTCTTTACTACTTATCTCAGGGCCCCAAATCCCTGGCTCATCCCGGTATTCCCACCCTAAAGTCCATTTGATTTTGTTTTTGTTTNCCTTCTACTTCTTTCAACCCGCCCAGTGAAAAGGAAGGTTTTTCATTTATAGCNAAGTACATGCCAGACGTTTTTCAGCATGGTTAGGGCATAATGAGGTAACTCCTTAGTCTTCCCAGAAGGTTAACAGCAAATGTTGTGAGCGCCCTCAACTGTTGTTCTGACGTGGTCATTCGGTGTGTCTGCCCAGAAGAACTGGAGAAAAGGGNTCCTGAGGTGGGTCTCCGGAACATAGGCTCTTTTCCATATTCCTGGGTATCAACCCTGAGCTACCTTGGTGCTCACCACCACCCTGTGAAATATTCCTTTCCCTTTACTCATGAGAAAATAAGAATTAATAGCTGGCTTTCGTCTATCTACGAACGAAAAGAAAAGGTTGTTTTCAAAGTCCGCCCTCAAACTGCAGGGTGGCCGGGCCCATGCACCAAAGAAATCCGCTAGAGCAGCTACAGATTTGGACCTCGGCAAGAAGAAGGGCAGTGAGTTCCTCTAGGCTGAAGTTACCCCTGGGGCCCCTGGAGACCACATTCTCTGAGAGGCGGGGGCTGCCCTGGAATCCGGCGGCGCCGAGGGAATGCCGAGCTCCAGCATCACTGAGTAGAAAGCAGAATGCGGGCTGCGGCACGAAATCGCTTTAAGAAAAAAGCTGCCCGGAGATACAGGCCTGAGAGAGGCCTCCCGAGGGAGAAGGAGCAAGAACACCTTACCGCACCCCCATCCCCGGACGCATGCGCTTCCGAAGCACCCCCACCTCCCACGCGAGGCTCCGCTCCGACAGACTTTGAGCCCTTGCTTACCTGGAAGCTAGGAGTCAGCTAGATCCGGTGCTGGACGCTTTTCTGCTCCCCAGTGCCTGCTCACTCTCTGACTGCTGGCAGTGACCAGCACTGCAACCTAACTCCACTGGCCACGCCCAGGAACTGATGGCCACACCCCCACCCCACCCCCGTGTGCATATCTCCCTGTCACTGCCTTTGCCTCTTGTCAGAGAGCATTTGGCTGCCAGGACCAGACTCTCCAGAAACCTAGGATACAGGAAAGGCTTCCACTTCCCTCTGATCCCTTACTCCTAACTAGGGCATCCTAAAGGCTCCCGACTTTCCCTTTCATTAAAAAAACAAACAAAAACAAAAATAAAACTTTTCCAAAATGTTTTTGTGCCCATGTTTGCTAGTGCNCAGAGCTATCTCTTGACACATC
>NC_034592.1:88173878-88175056 GCF_900095145.1 Mus pahari | reverse complement strand
GCCATCTGGTAATCTCTGGTGTTGGATGTTCTAGCTGTCTCTGGCTGGAGCTTGTTCCTCCTGTTATTCTTTAGCCTCTGTCAGCACTCCTGGGAGACCAACTCTTTCCTGTGTCCCTGGCAAGCTGTGTCTCTGCAGGCAAGCTCTCCTCTTGCAGTGAAGGTGCACAGAAGTCTGGAACTCAGATCCACCTCCTGATTCCTGGGGTCAGAGACCTCCCTGGAGGCCGACTCTCCTCTGGCAGGGAAGATGTCCAGGGGCCTGAATCTCAGCTCTGTCTCCTGGCTGAGGATGAAGGCCTAAAGGGAACCTATCCAAGAAGCTCTGTTGCTTCTGCCACCCATATGCTCTCCTGGGTAGACTGGTCTCAGTGCTCCCAAGATCCTGGGTGTGCTAGGGCCTGCCTTTGTCCTTTGACCCTGTTGCTGCTAGCACAAGGCCCTCTGGGTTTTTTGGAACTGATGTTGTGTTCCACTCACCAGTGATCTCAAGGACCTGGCTGTGCTAGGGTGCCTGCAGCATGGAGAGACCTCTAGGGACCTTGGGGACCTCCACCGAGATCGTGCCGAAGATCAGGCTGATGTACTTTAAGGCTGAGCATATAATAACAGATAAAGCTGCAGCAGCAGCATCCTATAAGAAGTTCTGGGGCTGGAGAGATAGCTCAGCAGTTAAGGGTCCTGAGTTCAATTCCCAGCAACCACATGGTGGCTCACAACCATCTTTAATGAGATCCAATGCCCTCTTCTGGTGTGTCTGAAGACAGCTACAGTGTACTCATATAAATAAAATAAATCTTAAAAGAAGAAGAAGTTCTGAGCGGGCCAGAGGGATGGAATCACCTGATCCAAGACAACAGGGCAGTCTCAAAATCACTTTATCTTGCTTTTACTTACCAAGGTCTGGGAGCTAAGTGGCTTAACATAACCCAGTGTTAGCAGTCTCCTGGGCCTTACAGGCTTGGACACGCTGTACCTCAGCATACAACAGACACCCAAAAGTCATTTCTTCAGTTCAAAGCAGTAATTACATCAGCAGCTCAGGACAAAGCAAAACACCATCACAATGGAAAGGCCCCTCCCAGCCACCTGGTGGCTCCATAAGCACTTGAGAGCTCTTGAAATCTCACAGATCTGCACTTCACCTAAAATGGCCTCAGTCTCTTTACTACTTATCTC
>NC_034592.1:88162722-88171248 GCF_900095145.1 Mus pahari | reverse complement strand
GAATCAAGACAAAATCCTGTTGTGCATTTGAAACCTTTTGTGGACTGGTCAGGGACCAGAACTACGTGAAGATGTGATACAGAATTGTCCTTATCATTTGGAAAGACTCATGACAAGAAAGAAAGGCACAGGGGAATAATAATTTTAAAAATAATAAACACCCTGAGAGGTTGGCCTCCTAAGGGAACAAGAAATACTCTGAGCATCGGTCCTGATGCTGTAGCATCTCAGACCTGCTTTGTGCCAAGCTGGAGAAGGAAGCATGAGGGAGAAAGGAAGCAATTATGCAGGCAGAGAGGAAGCAGTTATCCAGCCACAGAGGTTTATGTTGTGTTTTTCTTTTTCTTTTTTAAGTCTTTCTGCCCACAGGAACATTTCCTGGTGGGGTTGTTGTTGTTGTTGTTGCTGTCGTCATCATTGTTTGTTGTCCCCTGTAGTGTCTATCCTCCAAAACATAACCCATTTCCCCTGCAGTCTGGTGAGTCTGTATTTGCTGTATCCTAAATGACAAAGGAGGGCAGGATGTCCACTCTTTCCCTAGCCTAGAAACAATTACGGAGTCCGAGCTATAGAAGAAACACAGAAAACACTTGTAGACCAAAACAAAGAGGAAGAGCTGGGAGTCACCAGCTAGGACACCCTAAACAGATTTGTGCTGTTTGTGCTTTTTGTCCTCTCATAAAAACTTTGATTTCTAGGATGNGATGGGCACAGAGCACCCTACTGGGCTTGGTACCGAACCATTTTAAAGACTTTCACCTAGTCTCAGGAGACTCTGGTCCCCACAAACTCACCATCTTATGTAGGAACAAATGGCCCATCTATAAAGCAGCATGGCCTGAGGAGGGGACTTNCCATCTCCCCATCATTCACAGGGTGAAGGCTAGAGTTTTTGAGCCCAGGGGCCACCTGGACCAAGTTCTATAATATCACCACGTGGAAATACCTGGTGAAGAAGCCCCCTGTTTGGATGGGACATATTTTGTCACCAGCCTGGATGCTCCCTGCACTTCTTCCTCTAAAGTAAGGTCAGTCTGGGCGCCCTGCCTTGCTCTCCCCTTCTGCTCCTGAGGAGGATCTCTGTCCCCCTCCTTATGTTCCTACTCCTGCCATCACTGCCCCTGCCCAGCCAACACAGGCAGAGGGAGAAGCAGCCCCGACTCTCCTGACTCCACTTACAGTCTACCTCATACTCAGGCCCCAGAGGGCAGACTCTACTATGGCCTTATGCCTTGGGGCTATGGGGACCCCAGATGCTNGGGGGAGACAGTTCATGACATATGTGCCATTCACCAGTAATGATCTTACAATTGGAAGTTACAGAANGCCCCATTTTCAGATAGAAGATCTGTTCTCACAGGCCTCTGGATCCCACCATGCTGCCTCACCTGCCCACCTGGTCAGCAACTGCTCCAGGTCCTCTTCATGACAGGGGAGAGAGAGAGGATCATGGGAGCCACCTGGAAATTGATTCTGGAGCAAATGGGCTGCCCACTCAAGTCCAGGCTGATATTGATGCAGCCTTTCCTTTGACTGGTCCCAAGTGTGATTTTAACACTCCTAAAGGTAAAGAGAGGCTCTGGGTCTATCGCCAGATTCTGATGGGGTAAGGGGGATTGGAGAGGCTGCCAGATGGCCCACAAACTTATCTAAGGAAAGCCAGGAGATTCAGGGAAAGAATGAGAGCCCCAGGGAGTATCTATAAAGTCTTTTTAAATCCTATAGGACCTACACTCCTTTTGACCCATAAGCCAGAGNGCACCANTTAGCTATCAACATGGCCAAACTGCCCTTGACATCCCTTGGAACCTTCAGTGGATGGACAGTTGTGGGGTAAGCAACTGAATGAGTGAGTGGCCATAGCTGGGGAGGTTTTCAGCCACAAGGAGACCCCCAAGATTCGAAAGACAAAAAGGACTGGCAAGTGCTGCTTGCTGCCAGGAGCTGCAGCTGTCCTGATGAGAGAGAGCTGAAAAACCTAGNTGGCAGAAGGGGCAAAGGTAAGCCCACCCCCACTGAAGAAAAACCCTGTTCTCCACTAGAGAGGGACCAATGTGCCTATCACAAAGAAGAAGGCCATTGGAAGCATGAGTGCCCTAAAGAGTCAGAGAGAGCCAAAGGTTCCAGGATTAGAAGNACCAGGTGATGGAGGTGTCAGGGCTTCCCCTCCATGAGCCCTGGGTAACCCTAAAGGCAGAGGGGAGGCCCACAGACTTTCTGGTGGACACAGANGCACAACATTCTCTTTTGAGACAATGCCTGGGCCATTGTCAAATTGGAAAACATGGTTGCAAGGGGCAACTGGAGCTATGCCCTATCCAGGGACTCATACAAAGAAAGGTGGACTTGGGAGGGGGATGGGCAACCCACTCATTTATTGTCATCCCTGGATGCCCATATTCCATGCTGGGAAGAGGTCTCCTCCCCAAAACAGGAGCCCAAATCCATGTTGGCCCAGAGGGAGTGGAAGTACTGTGTAAGAATGGCCCCATCCATATTCTGACCTTGGCCTTAAAAGAATANAAGTGTTCCCTCAACCAGGCCCATCTTCTAGACTGTTACTCCAGAGGTTTCTGGCAGAAATCCCCAAGGTCTGGGCAGAAAAATATCCAATGAGACTTACCCATCATCAGGCCCTNGTTCTAGTCCAATTAAAGGCTGGNGCTANCCCAGCCCAAATTAGGCAATATCCAATGCCCAGAGAAGCCAGAACAGGGACCACCCCTCACATTAACCAGCTCTGGGAAGTAGGGATTCTGATTCCTTGCCAATATGCATGGAACACTCCCCTCTTTTGGTCAAGAAGCCCAATTCTAATGACTATTGGCCTGTGCAGGATTTAAGGGAGATAAATAAGCTGATGGAAGACATTCATCCCACAGTTACAAACCCATACACACTGCTGTGCTGAGCAGCCTCCCTCCAGGGCAGGAGCACACAATATACACTGTGCTAGACCTGAAGGATGCCTTCTTCAGTTTGCCCCTGGTGCTCCAAACCCAGTCTCTATTTGCCTTTGAATGGCAGGACTTGAAGAGAGGCTTCAATGGACAACTCTCTTGGCTTGCCTGCCTCAAGGATTCAAGAACTCACTCATCATCTTTGACAGGGCACTGAATGAGGACTCTGGTGAGTACTGGCAGGTCCACCCCCCAAATAACTGGCCACCCCCAATATTCCACCTAAACAAATTAAAAAAAAAACAAACCATTAAACCTAAAAGTGATCCACCAAATCCTAAAACTATTAGACAATCCATAAAACCTCTAATAATTAAACCTAACCCACCATAAATAGGTGAAGGCTTTAATGCTAACCCTAAACAACCAGTTAAAAATAATAAGCTTAGCCGGGCATGATGGCGCATGCCTTTAATCCCAGCACTTGGGAGGCAGAGGCAGGCGGATTTCTGATTTCGACGCCAGCCTGGTCTACAAAGTGAGTTCCTGGACAGCCAGGGCTATACAGAGAAACTCTGTCTCAAAAAACCAATAATAATAATAATAATAATCTTAAAACAAAATATAATTATTCATTATTCTACACAGCATTTAACTGCAACTAATGACATGAAAAATCATCGTTGCAAAAAAAAAAAAAAATCTTGATTGCAGCCCCTGACTTAGAGACATGCCAGGAGGCCACATAAGACCTGATACAGGAGCTGAATCAACTTGGCTACCAGTGTCTGCTGAGAAGGCACAGCTTGGTCAACATGAGGTCTCCCATCTGGGCTCCATACTCAATGTGGAGTAGGGTGAACAATGCATGCTACTGGACGCCTGGAAGCAAACCATCCTTAGCATCCTAGTTCTATCAATCCAAAGCTGAGTATGGAAATTTTGAGATCTACAGGTGGTAGAGTGCCAGAGTTCACCGAGATAGCCAAATGATTATAAGAAGTCATTAGGGGCCAAGAAGATAAAATAGAATGGATCCCTGTGATGGACATGGCTTTTAAGACTTTATGAAAAGCCTTATGGCCTTATGGGAGGTGCTGGCCTTGGTTCCCCCAGACATTCACACACCTTTCCACCTGTATGTGGATGAGAGAAAGGGGATAGCAAAGGGGGGGTTCACCCAAACTTTGGGACCATGGAAAATACATGTGGCTTATTTATCTAAGAAGCTGGACCCCATGGCCCAAAGATGGGTGGCCTGCCTCTGGATCATAGCTGTTACTGCCCTGTTAGCCAAGGATGCTGATAAAATAACCATCGGGCAAGAACTTGTCATCACTACCTCCCATTCTATTGAGGGGACCCTCAAGAATCCAGCACCACTGGTGCACTTTCAGGCTCTACTTTTTATGCCCTTTGCATAAGATATAACCCATCATCTGTCCTCAACCCAGCCACCCTGCTACCTGACCCATCCTCAGACGGGCAGTATGATTGCTGGGGCTCATCCAGAACACCAGGCTGGACATGACTGGCATGCCTAGGTCAGACATGGAACATATCTACTTCACATATGGAAGCAGTTTTATCCAGAAAGGGGTGGTGGTTTTTTGGATAACTGCTTTGCCACCGGGAACTTCAGCCCAGAAAGCTGAACTAATGGCTCTAACCTAGGCTTTAAAACTGACAAAAGGGGCCATAGCTAACATCGACACTGACAGCAGATATGCCTTTGCTACAGCTCATGTACATGGGTCCCATCCATACCAAGAGAGGGGATTATTGCCTGCTGAAGGAAAAAAACCATCAAAAATCAGGAAGAAATACTTGCTTTATTGGAAGCATTATGGCTTCCTCTCAAAGTGGCCATAACTCATTGCCCCTGGCATCAGAAAGGGACATCAGAAATAGCCCAGGGGAACAGACTAGCTGATACAGCTACAAGAGAGGCCACCCCAAGCTTCCAATGCCAACATCCTGGTAGCTTTGCCACCTGCTCCTCCCAGCCAAGGAGTTTACAGAAGAGACGGATGGTTGCTGACCTCTGAAGGCTGCACCATCCTACCTAAGGGGTTTGCTAAATAACTCATCCACCAGATTCATCAAGCTTCACACCTGGGTCACCAAAAACTGAAGGAATTGCTGCAAGGGGCAAGGTACAAAATATTTGACTTAGGATACTTGGTTGTTCAGGTAATCTCATACTGTCCCACCTCTCAGGCTGTGAACCCCTCAAGGCCCTAATCAAGGAGAATCAGGGGTCAATGGTTAGGGGCTAATTGGGAAATAGATTGTACAGACATAAAACCAGGAACACATGGATATAAGTATTTGCTAGTTTTTATAGATAACTTTTTCAGGATGGGTAGAAGCTTATCCTACAAAGACTGCCAACACAGTGGCAAAGAAGCTTCTGGGAAACATCATATCCAGGCATGGTTTGCCTACCCTGCTTGGGTCTGACAATGGGCCAGCATTCATCTCTCAGGTAACTCAATCTCAAAGCCACTTGGAAATTACATTGTGCACACTGAACCCAGCATTCGGGGAAAGTACAGAGGATGAATCAGACCCTGAAGGAAGCACTGACCAAATTGACCTTATGCCTTATAAAAGGCTAGGAACACCTGCTATATTTTAGGTCTTGCCCCCTTTGAGATCCTATATGGGAGGCACCTCCCATGCTGACTAACCTCCAGTCGGATATCTTAGCTGAATATGATCAACAAAAGTTTTTAAGATCCTTGGATGCCCTCATAGGGTCCAGAAGTAACTCTGGCCTGCCATCTGCCAGGTTTATGAGAGGTAATGAAATCTGGATTAAGAGACATAACCACAAGACTCTGGAACCTCTCTGAAAAGGACCTTACACCATAATCCTGACCATGCCCATGGAAGGAATGTGGCTGTAGATACACCACTCCCACATTAAGCCTCCCAGGAGGGAGACAACCCAGCAGTTGAGATTCCATTGGAGGAGACTTCCAGATGAACGGCCACAAGAGCAACGGAAGGTCGCCCCACACCCTGTCTATCCACCAAAACTGCAACTCTAGTTTTCCTGACCCTGCTGCTTGCTGCTTATGCTTCTCCGCACCAGGCACTCTCTCCTAAATCCAGCCTGGCAGTTAGTTAATGCTGCAACAGGTAAGACTGCCAACTCTACCTCCCACTTGGCTTCCCCAGGTACCAGGATCCATGACCTTCATGTAGACCTGTGTGACCTAGTGGATGAGGGATGGGACAGCCCTTTCCTGGTTACAGTTGCAACTCACCCAGGGCCAAAAGGAACACACAGTCTCAGGCATTTTATGCCCGTTGAGGGCACTCTCGGTATAAGAGCCAAAGTCCTTTTTCTGTGCGACATGGAGATGAGAATCTACTGGGTGGATAAGCTGGAAGCCCCCCATCAAAGATGTCCTCATCACTGTAACCTGGTTTGAGGATACATAGACACTCAGAGTCTGGTCCTGCATAAGAAAGGACGCCTAGCCTCCTAGGAGAGAGACTTGCAGACTTTGTTCTGAGCCCCCTTACTATCCGGGTACCCCCAAGCAACAACCTCATAAAATTCACAGCAGCTGGCAAGAAGGCTGGTTGGACCCTCAGCCTAGTGCCACCTCTGCAACTGCACTGTAACCCCTACCACTGCAGGATCCACGCTGCTCCCAGAGAATGTTTGGTGGGTTTACCCCCATGCATTTATGGCCTGGTTATAAATACGACTGATGGTTTACTGGGCCTTTCATCATTTTGTATACATTGTCTTGTGTATCTCCTATGATCTAGTCTCTCTTTTTAGAACTCAATGCTCATAAATTCTAAAACCCAAGGTATTTTGCTACTGATTTCTTGACTGCCTTTTGAGAGTCTTTTCCCTTATTCCCTAACAACCGAGTGTTCTCTGGTGTGCTAGCTAATGTTATGTTAACTTGACACAGGCTAGAGTCATCTGAGAGGAAGAAATCCCAATTGAGAAAATGCTTCCTTCCATAAGACTGGGCTACAGGCAAACTTGTAGAGAATTGTCTTAATCAGTGATTGATGTGGGAAGGTCCAGCCCATTTTGGGTGGGATCATCCGTGGGCTGGTAATCCTAAGCTTTATAAGATAGCGATCTGAACAAGCTGGGTGGAGTGGGAGAGTAAGCCAGTAAGCAGCACCTCTCCATGACCTCTGCATCAGGTCCTGCCTCCAGGTTCCTGCCCTGTTTTGAGTTCCTGTCCCAACCTCTTCCAATGATATGGAAGTGTAAGCCAAATGAAAATAAGCTCTTTCCTCCCCAGCTTGTTTTTGGTCATGGTGTTTCATCACAGCAACCGTATCCCTAAGACTTTATATGTACTCTCTTGCACATCCAACCACACCTTCATACTCACATCCAGCCTACTTCTGGGCATCTCATGTCCCTGAACTCCGAAGTACAAATCTCATCTCCAATGACAGCTCTCCTACCATTTGAGTTCTCATAAAGCCAGAAACCTGGGAATCAATGTTTTCTTCTACTCCCCCATATCTACTAACAAACCAGGCCTATTTACCATTTAGGCACTGCAACTTCACCCACAGTTCAGTCTGCTCCTATTGACACTGCCCTCAATTTGCATTCTAGGCCCCTTCTCCACATTACTGTTAGAGACCCAGTTTATTTACCTCTTTAACATCTTTTTGTTTAGTTTTTATCATTCTTCCCTGAATACATAGGACAGGTTGCCAATCTGTAACTATAAAGTGACCTTAGAAATAAAGCGTGGCTAGCATGTACCACACAGCTGGAATCTCAGCACGTGAGACAGAGGTACAGGGCCAGTCTGAGCTACTTGAGGTTTTTGTTTGTTTTTAAAAAAATATATTTAAAAAGGTCTTGTGTTAAAAAATGGAAAAAGAAATCTGGAACACATCTGGATCTGGAACATTGTTACCATCATGCCAAGTCAGTCCTGAACTAGTTGAGTTTTCATTAAGAATCAAACCATTGAAGCTGTCTTCAATTTAGGCATGTCTCATCCAGAGGTTCAAATATGTGAAAGAAGGCCTGTGAGCAAGAAGTGGACTTTGTTCCAGTAGAGTCTGGTTGGGGCAACATTGATGTCAATGGTTAAATTCCATTTATTGAGGGGCTAGAGGGACGGCTCAGCAGTTAATGGCACTGACTTCAGTTCCAGAGCCAGATGATTCGATTTCAAGTCTCAGAACCCAGAGCATCCAATACCACCAGTGGCCTCCACAGACACTGGGCACCCAAGTGGTGCACAGATACACACAGAGGGCAAAACACCCATACACGCTAAACGTTTTTATGAATAAGAATTTTTGCAATGTAGTTTACAGACTAACCACACCTTAGTGTGATGTGGAGGTTTACAGTACAGCTAATTCCTATTCATAGAAACAGCCTCCTGAAGGGAGTAGGGAGGCTCATGAAACTCCTCAGATGCTACAGTCTTTCCAGTAGTGACAAGCGCCAACAGGCCCCAAAAACCTGGGCGCTGTCCCGAGGCAAAAGTTCAAGGAAACTCAGTCTCCTGGAATGGTGGCATTTTGTATAACGAATGTTCCAATGTCCTTGCTTTAGTTGGGAAACAGATCCATGTGCCTTCCCTTAATACATAGCCATATCAGATTC
>NC_034592.1:88146464-88162337 GCF_900095145.1 Mus pahari | reverse complement strand
AATCCTCGCTCACCTGCAACCAGAGACCCGTTCCCTGCAGATCAGGGACCCCAGAAAAGTCCGTCTGCGGCACTCAGAAGATTCAAGATTCTGAAATTTATGACCAAACACCTCTCCCAGTGGTTATATACGCAGTACAAACTTGCTAGAAGAGACTCTTCAAACACACAGCCACCTTGAGTTTCCTAGGAACCCCAATGTTTGTGAGTCCTCCCCCAGGGTTGCTATGTTGTTCCTCTGTTGCAGCTGTCAATCATCCATGTTCCTTTTAGTAACCCTGATAAATGTTGGCCCAAGCTGAGCTTGGATGGATTTCTTTGGTCTGTTATTGTCCTTGCTCCCAAAAAGTAAAACAAAGTCTGTTGAATATACCAAAAGGCAAATTTTGAAGGGAGGCTAAGCCATCTTGAAGAACTGTGACAAACATTAGACTGGGCTCAGGCACAGTTGGGCCATCACCAATGCACTAGAAAAAAAGATACAAGGAATGACAAGGAACTGTGGGGCCAGCTTTGTCATGGTTTCTTAACTGCTGCTTTATTGGGAAAGTCCTTTTAAAAGGGGTTGATACTAGGGTCTGAATGAATGTTGTCTACATCCTGTCCCCTTCCCTATACTAATCCACAAAGCATATTTATGAAAATGTAGGACATTAGGTTGTTATTAACAACTTCTTTGCTTGTATAGCTACACTTTTTTTTTTTTTTTAAGACAGGATTCTACTCTGTAGCCTAGGCTGATCTCAAACTCACTGTAATCCTTCTGCCTCAATCTACCTCTCAAATTTGGGATTACAGGTATGTGCCACCATGGCCTGGCTATATTTTCTACTTATATTATAATCAAAGGTATTTTATTATGGCGGCCTAAATTAAAAGGGTTGACTATTTTTAACAAAGGTAGCCTGAAAAGCATTTCGAGTCTGATAATAGTCATGTTCTCACTTAACAGTGGGAATATAGTTTAAGAAATGAGTCACTAGGTGACCGTGTTGCCAGGTGACTCTATCACTGTACCAACACCACAGAAGGTATTTTATACAACCCTAGCCGGGATAGAGGAGAACTTGCTCTGGAGAGTAAACCATTCTCCACTCCACTTTTCTAGCTTTTAATAAGTTACCGGCCTTCACCCACAGGTTTGCAGGTTTGTCACTTCCTTTCAAATTCTCTAATCTTCAATCATTTTAGACCACCCAGAGTTCTCGGGAGCTCTAACAGGTCTAGTCTTCTCTTTCAACGTTGTAGGCACACCCTGCTTTGGCAGTGGTCATCATGATGTCGAGGACACATTTTTGTCAAGTCAGGTGATTACAAGGGTATCCAGATCTGATATTGACCTTTCTTGAAATATTTGTATTTCCTTCGATGAAGCAGACAACTTATGTCCCACCTGTTCTTGTTCTGAGGGTACAGCTATGGGAACGGCTGACTTAATAAGCAGTAGCCATCAGTGATGCTCCCGCATCAAAGTCCTTAATGTTAGTTTCATTTCTAGGTCAATCACTTGATGACAACTTACTGTCAACTTAACAGTAGACTGTGTATGCTTTGGGCCATAACAAACAAACAAACAAAAAAACATGAGATTTAATCAAGCACAAGAGAAAAATGATACATACAACAGATGTGGTACACAGAAGATGAGGCTGCCGCTGGCTTCTGTTGAAACACCATGTGACTGTACTCTTTTATGAACAATAAGTAGGAAAATGACTTGGCATACTCTGATCTGTCTTCATAAAAGGGTAAGTTTGCTCCTGGTACCTGAGAGCAGGCACTTAGACCTGAATATGGCGCTCTCATTTTCTCCAGGACTGAACTGTTTTAGAGGAATACTGGTGGAGAACAGAAGAGTGTAAGCAAAGTCAGCAGTCAGCTCTGAATGGGCCTGCTCTACTCAGGCTGTAAGCCAGCAAGCACGATAGCCACCTTCCAGCATAAGAACAAAAGCTCAATACTAGTCTATGGGAAATAGGCACTTACACAAAATTGTTTTTAAAATAGGAGTTTTTTGACACTTAAAGGATTTCATTCCAAACTCTCAATTATATAATTACAAAACAAAATCCATGTTTCACGAGAATATCCTAACCCTAACATAAAATTCAGATCACTTACCACAAAGTTAGACAAATGTATAAAGAAACAAAACAGAAAGCATATTTACAAATTTAGACTACATGAGACATTGTGAAGAATCTTTAACAACACTCTATGTACTTTTACAAACTACATTTAAAATGATGAATCTGTAAATAATGTGGGAACGGTCATAGCATAAGAACTTTAACCTTTAAAGCCCAAAGTTATGTTGAAGACTTTAAATTAAAAGTAATGATAAAAAATTGCAACTCAGGTCGGTGTGACAAAGACTTAATGCAAGGATAGATTGTCTAAGTAAGGGCAAACTATCCCTATTGAACTTAGTCATTTAGTTCCCCATGAGTATAAAATATTAACAACCATGAAGTGGATTAAGCTAATTACAAATTTTGTTAGTTTCTAAACAACTAAAAGGGGTCTTTGCACAGTCAGTCATACAGTCTCTTTCTACCCTTGTGTGGGTATTTTTGTTACATATAAAATCCTCATCCAAAACAATTTTCCCTTCACTTCTGTGTTTTGTTTTTAAGCAGAAAATATTTTTAAGCAAAGGGACACCTGTTCTCTAGCTCTCCCATTGAGCCCTGGAAGGGAAAACAAACAATTCCCATTTGTTCCTCTACCTACGACCACAACATAAAGCAAAGTGATCCAGCTCCTAGTGTAGTGTCATGTAAAGCCTGTGTCTGGGACAACATTTCATGCTAGTCTCCTGCTATATGCTGAGCACAATTATTTACATTATTGACAGATCTATTCAACAATAGTGTCATCCCAGAGCTTCCTTCAGCAGCACCTAAAACAGACGAGAGCAGCGGCGTCTGCGAATGGGAACATCAAAGACCCTCCTCTGTCTCTCCTCCCCTTCACCCTCATCTGACTCGTTCTCATCCTCATCTGATTCATCTGATTCATCCATGTCTGCCGAGTCATCATTTTCTTCTTCCTCCTCCTCCTCAGCTTCCTCCTCCATCTCTTCATATTCATCAGGACCCATTTCCTTAAAAGAGAAAATCTTCTGATGAGAAAAATGTCCATCAGTTCTTACAATAATTCTATGGCCTAGACCACAAGTAACTAGACATGCTCGGCACAAGTTTTCACAGACCTAAACAACACAATCTCATGATGCAAGACGCAGCATGTTAAGTAATGCTCAGTATGCTTTTAATGGTAAACACATCTCACTCAGGCAGTGGTTGTTCTTCACATAGTAGTTGGTAATTCATACACAGAGGTAGGCATACTACCCACTAGTAAACCCACAATAAAGTTTTAATGAACTTATAGTAATATGGCTTATTAATTCTTTATAAGTCTATCTGCTTATGGACACACATGTGAAAATATTAATCAGATATGATCTCTAATGGTTAATTTTTATGCACAGTTCCTAAAAGGTTTTTTATTGAATTCCAAAGACACATCTTAATTTAAACATCAGTAGCCTCTACTTTTGAAAATGATATATTTTATTTTTTCAGTTGCTTATAATAACAATAGTCAATAATCTTCTCTTGGTTCCTGTAGTTGGATACCTGGGAAGCACTTAATGGAATACTTCTGGCTTCAAGTCTCTTATGATGCTACAGCTGAATGGTGACTGGACCCAAGCTTCACCTCAAGGGCTTCTTCACTCCCATGCCTGGTACCTGGACTGGGATGATCCAAATATCTGGAGCCTGGAGTGGGCACTTCCTTCATCCTTGACACTGGATCTCTACATGCCTTCTATGGCTGCTTCATGGGAACTGGACTTCTCACACTAGTTCTCAGGACACCAAAGGCACATGTTCCGGGAGAAGGAGAACTAAGCTAAAGGCATACTGCCCTTTCAAACTCAACCTCTGCCACATGTCACTTTGCTGATTCCCTAGAGAGGTGCATTCCTAAGACCATTCAACACCATAAGAAAAGGGAGACTCTAGGACAGGAGAGCTGAGGAGCATGCAGTGTCAGAGCATGCAGTGTCACCTGGAATGCCATTCTGTTTAAGCAGGCATCTCCAATCAAGTTGTGGCATTGACTTGGCTGCCAATCTTCTCTTACACACATCTGAAGACTCAATGAAGTGTCTGAACAGCCAGGGTTCAGCTGCCCATCTGAGTACTGAGAAACTTAGTGCATGATGTCAGCAAAATCCCCCACCATGGCTTTTACTGCATTAATATCATTAGCACTACTCTGGTCCCTCCTTTTTAAGACAGGCTCTCATGTACTGAGAATGGCTAGTCTGACCTCATTTATAACTGCTCTCCCCTTGTTCTCCACACTCAAGTCTCCTTGGATCAAACACACTAAGCCCACAGTTGCCTAAGAATTCTTATACCAAGTATTTCTTTGGCCAAATATTATTCCACAAATCTACTTGGCTCATTTCATCCCTTCTATATTTCTACATAGATATTACCAAGGCCTTTCCTAACACATCTTTAGAACAGAGCCCAACAGGGACTCCCTTTAGCCCCTGCTTTTTTTCTACCACATTTGTTACTTGACCCAAGAGTTCATATTCGTTTGTTTCTCCCAATTAAAATATAAAATCCAAGGCAGGGGTTTTGATTATATTGTGTGCTACAGTACTCAAGACACTTGTTGAGAGCAAATGAGAATGTAGGAGAAAAGAACTGTGTTATGTATGATTTATTATAACACAACAATAACAATCAGAAAACATACACAAATGTGACTTTTATTTCATTATTTTTAACTTTAGATTATTTTTTAAATCTAAGGAATGAAGACTTCAAAGTTTTGCAGGAGGGATGGGAAAGGCTTTGGAAATCTTAAAACATGATTATCAGGTAGTATGATTATTATACTAATGAAGAAAACAAGAACTACTAAAGGAATCAACTGTGGTTAGAGAGAGAAATAATCTGATGATAGTGTACGATCCAAACAGCAGATAAAAGAGGAGCAGAGAAGAATGGACATAAAGAAGCATTCAGAATGTTCATAGTGCCCTCAATCAACAAGCACCATAAATGCCCTACACAAGGACATCAGTAAACTAAGCAGAGAATATTTACAGTGACAAGCAAGTATAAAGGAAAAGAAATTATGAAGCCTAGCAATTGCTCAGACTGGTGGAGGACAAAAAAAAAATGTAAAACACAAGTCAACTTCCATATCAAGTAGGATAATAGAAGAAAGGTCAATAAACATAACCCTTTTGTCTTTTTTACGTTCAGTAAAATAAGTCACAATTCTCATTTTTTCTAATGATTCTCCATTTTTGAGAAGAATACTTTCTGTAAAACAGGTCAACTACTTTTTCTTGTAGCTGAGCAGAAACTAAAGCTTTAAATAAATAAATACAGTTGAGAGGGTTGAACATGTAAAGGGTTTATTTATTGTAATTTTAAAAGGAACTGATACTTTTATAAATGTCCTATTTGAATTTCTGATATGGTACATACTGACATGACCATGTAAACAGGTTCTTAGGCATCAATGGTTTTTATACATCTAAGGAGGTGATGAGACCCAAAGGCTTGAAAACCACTGCCTTTAAGTAAAGCCCATACTTTACATCCACTGAAACAAACGTTAAAGACAAGCAACAAAAGCAGCAAGCTGACCACGCTCAACTGCCTGCCCATGCATACCTCAATGCTCTTAACTTAGGACAAGGAATGTTATTAAAGATGAATAAGAATTAAAGAACTATTTCCATAAACAACAATCCTAAGCACTGGCACACAATTATATAACTTCAAAATGCATGAGGCAGATCTAACAAGAATAAAGTAAGCAATGAACAAAGCCATTAACTAAAGATTTCAACAATCTCTTCAATGGCTGAAGTAACAAACGTTTAAAAAAAGGACAATAAATATACAGATGACTTGGCAAACACTGGCAAACAGTCAGTCAGCTTGGCCTGTCATAGAATAAATTCTCACATGGTAGAGTAAACATTCTTTTCAAAGACACAAAGATCATTTATCAAGATATAGAAATTCTTCACATAATTTGGGGTCATAAAACATTAAAAAATATTAGCAATACAAAGTAAGTTCTCTAACCACAATAATACTAAAACTCAATAAGCAAAAGATAACTAAAATCTTCCAAACACTTGAAAATTAACATATTTCTATGCAGTCTTAAGTCAGTTACAAGGGAAATCTTAAGTATTTTGAACTAAATATTAACCAAAATATAACATATCAAAATTTGTACAATACAGCTAAAACAGTGCTTAGAAACAGGAAAGGTCTACAATCAGTAATCTATACTTCTACCTTTAAAAGCTACAAGAAAAGTGAATTTAACCCAAGGTAAGTAGAAGAGAAATAAAGACAAGTACACCAAGAGCTGAAATAGAAAAAAAATCAAACTACAGAAAATCCATCAAAACTAAATGTTGTTCCTTTTGAATGATCAATAGAAATGTGGCTTAAAAAAAAAAAAGATATAAATCACCAATATTAAGAATAAAAGAAGGTTATCTGACTGCAGCTCTTGTAGCCATTAAAAAAGATATCAACAGAATATTTTAAGTATCTTTATGCTAGTAGATTCAACATTAGATGAAATGAACAAATTTCATGAAAGGCACAAATTACCAAAACTGAAACAAGATGGAATAGAAAATATATGTATTAAAGAAATTAAGTCCATATTTTAAATTTTCCCCATAAAGCAAACTCCAGTTCCAGACAGCTTCACTGATGAGTATCAACCATTTAAGGATGGGATGGTACCACGCTCATATAGGTTCTGGGCTAACCAAGAATGGAAGTCTGGTCTGGTGTAGGCCAAGAATGGAAGTCTGGTCTGGTGTAGGCCAAGAATGGAAGTCTGGTCTGGTGTAGGCATGGTGCACACATCTAGCACTTGGGAGGCTGAGGCAAGAAAACAGTGAGTTTGAGGCCAGTCTGGGCTACATAATGATACACTATCTCAAGCACTCCTCTCATCCCGTTCACCCAAGAAAGAAAATGGAAGTCTATTCCAGAGAGTAGCAAGTTCTCCATGCTGAGAACAATGTTACTCACAAGAGTGGACTAGTATAGGTCCTTTTCACCACACTGCATACAGTGCACAACGGCTTAGCATCATTCTTATCTTTCAAGCGAGAGATGAGAATGGATCCTCTTCCAGGAAGGTTATTGGCTTGTCCACTTTTCTAGAATTACCTCAAACCTACCCACTCCAGGAGCTGGGAGGGCATCTTCTAAGCATTCAATGTCTACAACGTAGGTGCATTCTGAATATACTATTCTCAAATCTAGCAGAGTACTTCACACACTCCAATCATTTTACAGCCCACGACTTAGGGCTACTGCTGTACCTATCACAAAGTAGCCTTAAGAATGAGATTGGTCAAATGTGTCTGGTTGACGTGAAAAACAATCCCAGAAGACTGATAAAAGCATATTCCTACCCAGTAAGTCCTCTATGGAAATCTCTACAGGATACTAGCTTATTTTACTAAATGGAAGTTTTAGTAAAAATACTGTAGGAAATTGTTTTCCAATACTTGATGACAAAAGTCAATTTTAAGTGGTCTGATTGGTGTGAAGATGTGAAAATCTTCTAATACATTCAGGCCACATAGCTACTATTGGGAACAGTAGAAAAAAGTTTAGTCTGCAAAATGGATAATAGTAGGAGGGACTAAAATAAGCGTATTGTTCATCTCCCTTTATATATTAGTACAACCCTAAGATACTTCCTCAAAATGTCTACTTTTTTTTTTTTTTGGAGGAGGGACATCATTATAAACTACTTGTCTACCTAAACAAAGATGGTCTTAGAATAATTCTACAAAGTCATATATCCAGCACTAGAAAAAAAAATTAACTTACCAATCGGGCTATAGACACCCTGAATGTTGGACATGCCATGTGGAATCGGGGGATGGCAACATTAAAGACCTTGTCCTTAAAGTACAGAAAATGGAAGGTGTAATACCCTTCCATATAGCCTGATGTTGTAGAAAATGTGGTGCAGCTTGTGTATTCGTATATCCGACCTGGGCTAATAATTGGAAATTCACCTGCAGAGAAAACAGTAACAATAAACCAAAATATAAAATTTACTTCTTCCTTTTAGTGACTACATTCTCTGGATGTTCTGTAAGTAGTTAGAAAGTAAACTGCACAATTAGGAAAAAACAAAACCCTAAGAGGATTACAGCAAAGTGCTGACGTGGGCATCATGGGGGGCTGCCCCTCTTTGACAGTTTTGAGTCAGATTTTTGAGGGCTGAGACTTTCTGCACATGAAGGGCAGAGGACAATGTGTGGGGAATTGTCTCCCTTCCATCACGTAGGTCCCAGGGATACTAAGGTTTGGTGGCATTTGCCTTTGTCTGCTGAGACCCCATCAGTCCCTGGCATTTTTTTATTCCCCAAATTCTCTACAGGTTAGCAGGTGGGGAATAGCTAGTAAACAAAATTTAAGAGGGACACTTCCCCCCTCCAAAAAAAAGTTGTTTAAATCTTTAAAACACAAATAGAAAAGTGTCACAGTTGAGACAGAAGCTAAAGGTAATATAATTCCTATAGCAGCAAGAGACTAAAACATAAGGTTGTGAGTGCATCCCTAATGATCATCTGGATACACATCAGTTACAGAGGAGGGTCCTCATATCAGCAATCAAATGACAAAACATACAACATTTCAAATACAATTCCTTAGCACTAGATTCTCTCTCTTTTTTGAGATTTATTTTATATTGCAGTCAGAAGTGGTGACACACACCTTTAATCCCAGCACTCAGGAGATGCAGGCGGATCTTTGTGAGTTCACGTCCAGCCTGGTCTACATAAAGATTTCCAGAAAAGCAAAGCTACAATAAAACCCTGAGTCCAAAATTAATACATAAATAAAAATAATAAAAACTTATATTTAATTATGTGTTATTTAATGTATGTGTGTGTGCATATGTGTACCTGAGTACAGGTGCTCACAGAGACCAGAAGATGTTGGATCCACTGGTGCTGGAGTTACATGTGGTTATGAGCCACCTAATATGGGTGCTAGGAACTTAACTTGCGTCTTCGGAAACAGCAGCATCAATAATAAATATGTGCTACTAATTTGAATATCACTTCTAAAATTGATAAAGATTATCAATATAAGTATTATTTTCTTACTGTCCTGTGCCTCCTAACTCAAAGAACATAACAATTACAATCAAAAAAAAAAAATTAAGAACACAAGAATAACAATCAGGGAACCCTAGATAATCCACAGAAAGGGAAATCCCTAAATAACTGAGTTTGCTCTGGCTTTAGAAAAGCTGACATTTCAGGGACTGAAATGATAGGCTAAAACCTCCATTAATTACATTTATACATAAACTTATAAACAGTCTACCCTTTCTTTGAAACAACCGACCAAGAATGTAAATCTTGGGGACATACCAACTACTCCAGGTCCCTGGACTTCTTCCACATCCCCTTTAGCGTTTGTTATCCTCCAGTAGCGACTGTCCAACTGACAGGCCTTCTCAGGAAGAGCATCCCTTGACATTTCAATCCTGGAGAAAAGGGCAGGGCATAGATGTATTGTCTTCCTTTTTTGTTTAAGTACTACAGCACTTGAATTAATACTATGAAAGACTTCCAAAGAAAATTAATAAATCTAACCCAAAGTCCACGTTAGTCCTAAGTTCTCAAAGGCACTGCTTTAATTAGGCTAATTCCATGCCCCCATGAAAATGCTTTCACTGAATTTATACATCCATTATTCAGTAAGAACCAACAATAGAAGGACTACATAAATAAATGCAAAAACAGCGGAAGCAACTATCTTTGGCTGCTCAAATAAATATTCATTTGGCAGACACTTTCTAGATTGAGTGTCATGAAAAACTTCTGAAGAACTCATTCATTCATTCATTCATTCATATAAACCTATGCAACACGATATTCTATAGCTTCTAAAAAGCTCAAAGCAAAATGTCACCAATTACTGGAATTATACTTTCATTTGTGGAATTATACTTTCATTTGTTTCTAGAGGCTAACATTTTCTTTCTCTAGGAATCTGCCTCTATTTTCATGCTAAGTACCCTGTAAGGGCAGGAAGGTATTTCTATTTTAATAAAGTCTTAATTTTAAGCAGGATCTAAGTAAAAACAAATATCTAAACTATGCTTGGAGCATGGGTTATCTTTCTGCCTAAGCATAGAACATTCCTAACTACAGTAAATTAAAGCATTTTATATTTAATCAAATCAAACATTTAATACTATGTGTGACATATAAGAAACACTGCATAAATATTTATTACATTTTAAAATTGAATATAGATAGGCCATATGAAAATTTAAATGCATGGTTTTCTGTATGGCAATGAACTAATCAACTTCTAGATTACATTACAAATCTAAAATTGATCTTTGACAATTCCAATCTAGTAGTCTAGTCCCTGCAGTATCTGAAACAATCATTTATACTCAGGACACATGCAAAAAAAAAACCAAAAAACCAAAAAACCATAACCTGTAAAAGTCCTTGTGAACACTGTATTATAGAAAATTTATTAACTTTTCTGAAAACTTCATCAAGAAACTATTTTTCAAAGTGTGCCTTAGCAGGATGGTAAGGTGGCCCAGTGGATAAAGGCATTTCTTGCCAAGCCTAACAACCTGAGTACCATCCCCAGGACCCACATGATAGGAGAGAGCCAAGTCCTAGAGAACCGCCTACACATGCACACGCAATCAATTATAAACGTAATTTAAAACATTCAAGCGTACTTTAGAGCTAGGGAGGTAGTTCAGTGGGCACAAACATAAGGACTGATGTTTGGAGCCTCAGAACCTACTTAAATATTGGATGGGCATGGTTGCCTACTTATAAACCCCATACTCATAGGTAGCTGATCTAGATGTATGGGCAAGCTCTAGATTAACTGCAAGACCTGCTTCAAAACCTAAGGTAGGTGGTGACAGAAGAAGACAGTTGTCAACCTCAGGCCTCTGTGTACACATGTACCCACAGATATGCAAACATACACACTAAAAAATAAATATAATTTTTGTTGGTTATGTTTTTCCAGACAAGATTTCTCTGTGTAGTTCAGCTGTCCTAGAACTCACTCTGTAGCCCAGACTCAAACTCAGAGATCCACTTACCTCTGCCTCCCCAATTCTGGGATTAAATAAGTGGGTCACTACCACCTGGCTTTTTATTTTTTATTAAAAGATAAATAAAAATAACCCTTAAATGCACTTCATGGCTAGGCTGTAGCTCAGTGATAAGAGTACTTGCCAAACATGGACAAGGCTCATGGTTTGATTCATAGGACCATAAAACAAAATAAAAACCAAAACCCATAAAATTCATTTCACAGATCACGTCTAAATGGAGCAACAACAACCAGCCAGCCATAGGATGGTGGCATGGGAACGGAAAGGGAGTCTTACGATTCAGATATAAGATGGTTGAAGACTTGTTTGGTTCTTTCTCTGCTTCCAGGCCACCATAAAGTGAACAGCTTTGCTCTGTGGCATTAGTCTACACTTCTAGGACATTCTGCCTAGTCACACTTGGGCCCAGAAATGAGAGAGCCAAGTGGCCATGGGCTGTAGGCTCTGCAAGTCCTGGGTCACCAAAGTTGATTCCTCAGGGGTTTGTCATGGAAACACACTGACTGAGCACATAGTCCCACTTACAATTCTCACCTGATTCGGTATGTGAAGAAATAGTGTGGTGGATGCACAGAGCTAAGTTCTGGCAAAAATGATGTGGACACGGAAACTGTAATATCTCCAGTTGTTGCTACACACTCTGGATCATGAATATATCTAGCAAAGAAGAAAATTAAACATGTTTAAATTAACTAGCTTCAATTCTTACAAGGTTTAAAAAATAAAGTACACTTTTCTTCTTACCTATACTTTTAAACTTTAAGTCATATTTGATATAACTCTACTGAACTTGAACTTTATAATAGTGGAAAACCTTGGTGCTCCTGGTTCAGTATAGACAGCAATCAAAGATCCATGGTCAGTGATTCAAACCATGGATCAGCAATCAATTTTGAAACCAACTAAGGCTTCTCTGGGTTTTCAGTGCTATAAAAATTGGGGAGACTTTTGAAAACTAACTATACTATTAAATGACAACTGTGGACTATGAAAATATGTTAGAATGTAAACATATTGAGCCTCTTATGACATATACTTAACCTACTGTTTCTGCCTTGAAGGCTACTATGATCTAGTATCACCTATATTCACCTCTAATAAAACATTCAGTTACAGAAAATAAATGTTTGCCAGGAGTTAGTTTACCTGTTATTCAAAATAAACCTATTAACTGGCGAACTTGATTGTCTTGCAAAGAGAAATTATGTAGCTACTGTCAAGCTACTAAATCACATTTAGCTTATCCTCTTGATTTTTCAAGACAAGAGAAATATTGGTTGATTAAATGTTTGGATGTTCTGGTTTTGATATGAGAATGATGAAACAGAGATACAGGACAGTGAAGTTCATTTCTTAACCTTCCATGGAAATCTCATCTCATGATAGGTATTTGAAATAGGTAGCCTTTTCTGACTTACAGTTGTTGTAATCACAAAAGCCCCAACTGAAATACCTGAAAATCTGGTCTCTGATGATGGGGAAACCACCTGATACAACACTGTTGACGTAGGATGTAAACCAGTCAGTAAAAGTAGCACCTATAAACCAAGAGGGGGTAAGTACAGGGAAAGGAATCAGCACGGGAAGCAAACAGCTCGTTTCGCTATGCTTGAGGTACGATACCAAAACTAGAAATAGTTATAGGTATAGTTTTGCCATTATTCTATTAGACAAATTTCTTTTCCCAATTCTTATTTACTATGACTGTGCTATATACTCAATTATGTGCATCTGTGTGCACACACACACAGAGGCTGAAAGACATCCCATCCCATCCCTGCCCCATCACTCTCCACCTATTCTCTTGAGACAGGGCCTTCCTTTGTATGTGGAGCTAAGCTGGCATCCAGCAAGCCCCAGCAAGCCTGTCTCTGCCCTATAAAATCCTGAGATGCCAGGCATAGGCACAAGCCCATGGTGGGCAAAAGCCACACCAAGCTTTTCCTTAGGTACTGGGACTTGAATGCAGATCCTCATGCTTGCCCATTAAGTTCTGAGCTGTCTCTCCAGTCCTTCTGTTCTTAATTCTATATACATTATTTCCTTTGTGTTCCCCTACCACCACCATCCTCAGCCCCTGCCTAACTTTTGTTAGGGAATTCTACAGCTATTTCCACCTATTTGGTTATTGTTTGTTTTATACTCAAATTAATTGGTTTTGGTAGAGTGATAAAAATATTTGTCTATTAATTTTATACAGAACAAAGGAAATAGTTACATCTAGGAGAAAAGCATTAAGGCAGGCTACCAGGCTCCTACTCTCAATGATCAGGATTCATCTTAGATACATCCTGGTATACACTCGAAATATTGGCACAAGCCAGGCTTAGTCTGGATATCTTCCAGAGACTTGACATTGTAAAATTCTCAGCATCAGGTTAATACCAAAGTGGTCCAGATGCTCATTTCTTTTCTTTTTTTTTTTCCTTTGGTTTTTTTTGAGACAGGGTTTCTCTGTAGAGCTCTGGTCCTGGAACTCACTTTGTAGACCAGGTTGGCCTTGAACTCAGAAATTCACCTGCCTCTGCTTCCCAAGTGCTGGGATTAAAGGCGTGAGCCACCACACCCAGCTCAGATGCTCATTTCTACAGATTCAGCTGCACCATGGTCCATGTCTCACTGACTAACTCAAAGCAGAAAACAATTATTATCACATCAGTCCAGTTTACACTATCTGTCCTTGATATACCAAAGAATCCACGACAAGCATTTAGATGAAATAAGCAAAAAATTCTAGGTAATACAAAATAACTATTAAACCTCATCATTTTATTTGACAGTACCGCTAAATACCTAGCATATATTTAGTACTTAGTTAATATTACTCAATGGATTTCTTTGTAATCTGGTTTTAATTAACCCAGGTCTTTACTGAGTATCAGGTGTTCAATTTATACCACTAATTATGTTTTTAAATTATTTGTTGAATGATAGTTTATTTTGTGTCAAAGCAGAAAAGCATGAAAATGAAAGAAAGAAACTCAGAGCCCAACAGCAATCTCCTTACTGACCAGAAAGCCCTTAATTAAACAGACCAGCACTGCTCGGCTAAAGCTGTGATGGTCGCCTCTGAAAATACTCTTAACCAAGACACCCATGAAGACAATTAGCACAGGCATGACATTGTGATGGTGCTTAACTAGAAACAAGACACTGAGTTGAATGAGTTCAAGTAAGAATGAGTTGAAAGCCAAGGCCTAAATGTAAACGCTTGCACAACATGTGTAACATGAGACCTTTTCAGATACTGTGAAGTCTATCAGAAACCGAACCATGTCACAGTATGAAAAAACCAGATACTCATTTTCTGTTCAAGGTTCCAACTAGAAGATAAAATTAAAAGATATTTCTCTACTTAGTGCAGGGGATTAAAACTGGGACCTTGCACATGCGAGATACATAGTCAACCACTGAGTTGACCCTGAGCATCTTGTGTATTATGAGTGTATAGGGAAATGTTTAAGTCAGAAATCCCTTTAAAAAGCAGAGTCAATACAAAGGAAGTCTCTGGGAGTGAGCAGAGAGTCTCAGCAGGATGAGACCAGACCAAGAGCAGATGGTGAGCTGTACTTCCATACAGACTGAAGAGTTCCCCCAAATGACAGTCATAGTTTTCACTTCAATTTCTTGCTTTGAGTTCTGCCCTCACTTCCCACAATGCAGACTGTGACCTGCAAGCTGAAATAAACCCCTTTGCTCCCAAGTTGCTCTCTATCAGGGCAACTATACCTTTTACCTGAAAGGTATATAGGAACTATATATACAGAACACTTCTGCATCTGATTTCTGTAAAGAATATTAAAAACTTAAGTATGCACAGGATATGAACTTTTTTTTCTAAACAAAATACAAAGAAAGCCCAAGGGCTGCCCCTCTGAAGAGCAGACACAGAACTTTATAAACTAGGAAATATTAAGAAATGCAAGCATAAGATGGCCAGCTGTTCAAGGAAGTCAAAAGTTGCCCCAACTCATTTTCTTTTCATAACCAATAAGAAGGGAAAAGTGACTTTTCTATATTTCTCTTACCTATGATAAACATGTCAATAGCAGCAGGATTCCGAGCCATTTGGTCCTATGTGAAAAAAAAAAAAAAAAGATACAAATACATTTATTCTTGTTCCTTATTAGATCTCAGGGAATAAAGCAAAATAGATAAAAATAAATAAACTGAGTGTTCTAATCAATCCTCAAATATTCCTTGTTATGAATAACTGTCTTCTAAGCCAAGCAACTACCATCTTGAAAATTTCAGGTGCAGCACCCCCCAACCCCCTCTACCCACACACAAAAGATCATTCCAGCTTTTCTGGTTGATGGTTTGCATCCCATCTCCATAGAGAAACCTAGAAGGACACGAGATTCTTACCTGAGTATCAAGGTGCTCCCTACCACCTGTCATATACAGAGGTAGGAGAAGACTAGGGCTGGGCTCCATCATCTATTCAGCTATAGGGAAGTCCTCATACCTTCTGGGTAAAGCTTTTGAGATGCAGCCAATTGGAAGAGGGGTACCCACATGCCTATAAGTAGTCCCTCACCTAGTCATCGGTCCCCAGAGTGAACTTTGGTGGATTCACGCCTTGGTTTGCCATTGGGTCCTTAAGAGGATAGGTAGGTGGGGCTGGTGAGATGGCTCAGTGAGTAAGAGCACC
>NC_034592.1:88132493-88146250 GCF_900095145.1 Mus pahari | reverse complement strand
TGGTTTTTCGAGACAGGGTTTCTCTGTATAGCCCTGGCTGTCCTGGAACTCACTTTGTAGACCAGGCTGGCCTTGAACTCAGAAATCCACCTGCCTCTCTGCCTCCCGAGTGCTGGGATTAAAGGCATGCGCCAACATGCCTGGCCACTTATGTCTCTTCTTGAGAAAAAATTTTAGCAACCCTTGTCAGTTCCTACTACTGCAATTTCTATACTCAGGCTTAGTCTATAAAATGTTTGAAGACACCTCTCAATAAAATGAAGACATACAGTCTATTTCCACTAAGACAAGTTGTAAAACTAATTTTACATATTATAGCCAAGGACTTCGACAATAAGTTCTTAACTTTTCTTATACTTAAAATGCCTTAACATGAACAACAGCTTTCCATCTAAGCATGTCTGTTGAGCTTATACTGTTGATGCAGTGGTAAAGCTTCCTTTTGGCATTCCCTAACACCATGTGAAGATAGTAGTTCTCTAGTTAATAAACTATATGATGCTCCAGCCTATTTCAGATGCCTGAAAGTATCCAATGCATACCTTTATATTATTATCAGAATACATGTTAAAGCCACAATCAAACACACTTCCTACTTACTGGACATTGGTAGAACACTTCGTTTTTATTCCGCCCCTCTGCAGCTTCCACAGCTATGTACTGACTCAAGCCAGTGTGTATGCAAAAGGTTAAAGGGAGACAGTATTTCAGTCCCTGTCTCTGCTGAAATCCTCCGGCAGCAGTATCAACATCTAATAAATCTTCAGAGCGGTAGTGATTGGACAGTGCCATACTTCCCAGCAACCTGAGGGAACACAGACTCAAAGCCATCAAAAGCAGAACAGAGACAAACAGTGGCACAGAGCTATGTTTCATTTTTTTGATAAATAATTTCATACTGACAAATATTTTTCATTTTGTTTAAAACAAACAAAAACTTTCTATGGAGTCTTAGCTGGCTTGGTTCTTGCTATATGCTGGCCTCACATTTGAGTTAATCCTCCTGCATCAGCCTCCGTCCAGAGAACTGAGATTATCAGTATTAGAATTGTCACCATGCCCAGTCACACACACTGGCAACTTTCTAAGTACTGGTTAGCATAGACATTCTAAACCAAGAATATCAAAACTACTAACATTTCTATATATCAAATTCACTCTTTTAATCAGAAAGACTCTGTTTTAGATTTTAAAATTAAATGTCTAAAAGTATAAACACCAGTCTTCTTAGAAGATGTATAACTTCACTGCTTTTAAGGAACAGTGTGGTGACTCACATCTGTAATCCCACCCTTAGAAAGATAAAGGCTGAAAGAGTGCAAATAGGACTATATAGTGGGTTCTTGGCCAGCACGTGTGCACACACACACAGACACACACGCTCAGACTCACTCAGCAAATGGCAAATACCTAAAATTCCAGCTGCTCAAAAGACTGAGAAAGGAATTATAATGAGGTCAAGGTCAACACAGACTACACAGTAAGACTTTGTCTTCAAAATTAAAAAACAAAAAATCTATCTTATGATATACTGAACTGCCAGTACTTCTGTGATTTGCTACTTATGTATACTCATAAATGTATGCACATATATTAATAGCTACTTTAATGGGGAAAAAGGGATAACTTTTCTGACATTTTATCTTGGATCAACTTTCAGCTTATCTCATGAAATCAGAAATACTGGTCACTGGTAAAGAGGCCTCTCCAAGTCTTGACGTCTTGGGATGTATGGAAAGGCAGATAAATAGACCTCTACCAGAGCAGGACTCATACTTAACCACTGAGCCATCATCTCTCCAGCCCCTTAGCCTGCCTGCTGATGAACCATCCTTGATACTCTGTGTTCTGAGTACTTGACTTTGTATTATCAGTAGGATCTCATTGGAGAATCCCAGGACACACTCAACCCAGATGTGAAATCATTAGCACTTTCCCACAATTCTTCACTGTAGTGTTATTTATCTTGTGTGCCTGGCCCTTTAAAGGATCCCCAGTTGCTAGTCAACGGACCCTTTAAGAATTCTTAGCTGTTTGTTAGAACTGCTTGATCCTATGACCTTCAGTGTTATTTGCCTCTTGGATTTCTGGAAACAGGATAGGATATTTAAAAAAAAAAAAAAAAAAAATGGAGCTGAGGCTGAGAAAGAGGGGTTGGTAGAGTGAGAGAAGGCAGTTGGTCCAGAAAATAGTATTAGGAGACAGTTGAGCCAGGAGAAGAAGCTGAGCAGACAGATTAGAACACTTGTTACAGTTGGGAGCTGCTAATGTTGGGAAAGCTGGGAGAAGAGACTCTACACAGACTGTTGGGGGACTCTTGGGAGAGACAGTTTAAAGGGCTGGACTAGAAAGTGGGAGCAACGGTTGGGAAAGAAATTATTCATGGATTCTCTCTCTCTCTCCTCTCTCTCTCTCTCTCTCTCTCTGTGTGTGTGTGTGTGCGCGCGCGCGCGTCTCCTCTGTCCTTTAACCTTCTTTCTCTCCCATTCAGTGTTGGGGGGAGAAACTAGGGGGATAAAGGTTGGGAAAAAGAAGAATCCACAAAGTAGCAAGGGCCAGCTACACTGCACATACAGAGCAATAGCAGGTTCTATTAAGAACAATGCACCATTCTTTTTGCATTCTTGGTATTTTATAAACACATTATCTTTGAAATAGTTTAATTCCATGAAAGTACAAAAGAAATAGACATATTCAAAGTTTATAGCTTTAAAAATTGTGAATAAATGTGATGGCTACTATATGGTCTTCATTTACCAAAAACAAACAAAAAACAACAAAAAGCCCCAAAACAAAAAGACTACCATGAATACAACTTACAAAGTTTTTTTAAAGGCCATTCATTCAGTTATAGGCTGTTCTTGATTATGACAAAACTCTACTTTCCTTAGTTTGGTATACACAGCTCTGAACAAATCATGCTTTTTGCATGTATAGTAGACAGAACATGCATTAAGTTCCTAAAACATGTTACCTAGCTTGTAACAGTAAACACACCACATCAAGCCGTTCAGTCAAATATACTCACAAATATACACACATACATATCCCCTCCTGCATCCCACAGCTTCCTTCCCAACCAGATCTTACTTTAACCATAAAAATGTGCTGGCAGGAATAATGCTTTTATAAGTCACATTTATTTTGTTTTGTTTTGTTTTTTTGTTTTTTTTTTGTTTTTTTGTTTTTTTCGAGACAGGGTTTCTCTGTGTAGCCTTGGCTGTCCTGGAACTCACTCTGTAGACCAGGCTGGCCTCGAACTCAGAAATCCGCCTGCCTCTGCCTCCCAAGTGCAGGGATTAAAGGCGTGCGCCACCACACCCAGCAAGTCACATTTATTTTGGTAAACATTAACATAATCTATAGATATTACATTATGGACTGCTATAAGGAAAAGGAAGGAATTCCACCCCCCTTACATACATTTCTTATACATGTTTAGTAAAGATAGCTAAGAAAAACTATGAATAAAATGTAATTTCATTCTAGAAAGTAATATACATTTCTGAAAATTACTAAGACATCAAACACCTTACCCTGGAACCACTAACTTTTGCCCGTTGTGGATCCGGTATGAACAGCGATAATCATCTGGGAGCTTGCAACCGATCTGAGCTTCCACAGCATCCAGGTCTTCCTCACGTGCACCCTCTGCAAATGCACACCAGAGACAGGAGTGTGGATGCACAATCAGACTTCAGGATAGTATAGGTCCGCTGTCAACCCATGAAACCATCTTATGGCAAGTGAATTCCATTTAAAATATACTATCAAAATACCAGACACTGAGTTGGAAAATAATTTTAAACACTAAACAAAGTGGTTCGTTTCCTCTCAATGTGGAAAAAAAAACACTGGCACAAAGAACTGGAAAGGGAGCCAGGTGGTGGTGGCATACGCCTTTAATCCCAGCACTTGAGAGGCAGAGGCAGGCAGATTTCTGAGTTCAAGGCCAGCCTGGTCTACAAAGTGAGCTCCAGGACAGCCAGGGCCATACAGAGAAACCCTGTCTCGAAAAACCAAAAAAAAAAAGAATTGGAAAGGGGCACCAAGGAAATGAACAATTAATTTATTACATTATAACAAAACCCTTGTCTCACTTTTCCAAACCTAATATATTCATACTTCATTTAAAAACAACTCTAGAAGTTCTCTTAGTAGATAGATGTAGGTTCATGCTGTGAGAAGCCAGTAAGAGGAATTCTCCATTGCACATTAGAAAACACGGCCTGCATTCTAGCTGCCACAGAGAAAAACCTACAAGGACCAAGAGAAGTGATGCTCTTCCAGACAACTGCCCCTCGCTCACTGGGCCAAACCTCTCACTACTGAACGATTATGACAAAAAGTCCATTGAAGACATAAAGAAAAAACTTGAAAACAATCAACCACCACCCCCACAACACCCTACAAACGAGCCAGATGGGGTGACACATTGCTTGTAGCCCTAGGAGTGAACTCAAAAAAGGAAAAATAGAAACAAAACAAAAACACAAGAGCCAATTTAGGCATTTGGAATCACCTAGTTTTTAAGCAACTGCCAATTCTAAAACAAGAAGCCAAACTCAGCTTTAGATAATATATAGGATTGATTTAAATAAAAAAAAAAGGTTGGGGGGCTGGTGAGATGACTCAGTAAGAGCACCGACTGCTCAAATCCCAGCAACCACATGGTGGCTCACAACCATCCATAACAAGATCTGATGCCCTCTTCCGGAGTGTCTAAAGACAGCTACAGTGTACTTACATATAATAAATAACTAAATCTAAAAAAAAGGGGGGGGGGTATTCAGAGTCCACCAAGAGAAAAGCACTTGTTCAAATAACAAGCAAGCATGGTTTTGTCCAGGTTACAGAAAGCCTACAGGGGAAGTGAACTGGAGATAGCCAGTCCTCACAGACGAGAGGCCCAGGCTTTCCAATTACATCAACCCTAAACAAGACGACTTGCAGCAGAAGCAACAGGAAATCTCTAGAAGAAAACACTATTACCCTGAGACCTAAATAGTGCTTTGCAATCACTCAAAGATCTAAGCCTCAATAAAAACAAGAAGTGACGGGGCTGGTGAGGTGGCTCAGTGGGTAAGAGCACCCGACTGCTCTTCCGAAGGTCCTGAGTTCAAATCCCAGCAACCACATGGTGGCTCATAACCATCTGTAACAAGATCTCACACCCTCCTCTGGAGAGTCTGAAGACAGCTACAGTGTACTTACATATAATAAATAAATAAAACTAAAAAAAAAAAAAAAAAAAAAAAAAAAAGAAGTGACTAGAGAGCAGGCAGAGAGCGGTGATGAAAGCCTGTGATCCCAGCCACAAGTTCCCAGGGTAAGAAATACGCTAAAAACTAAAGTCACAAAAACTTAACACTAGGTGCTCTGATGGGCTCAGTGATGGGCTAACGTGCAGAGACCTGAGCTGGAGCCCAAAGACCCTTCCATGAAACGGGGAGGGGCATGATCAGAACTAAAGCTTTTTCCCTGTCCAGAAAGTGGTAACATACTAAATTCTATTAGACCTCGATAAGTCAAAGATGCATATTTTAATCTACATTGTGAACACTAAAAGGGAAATACGAAGGGAAATCAAAGGACTTAAACATAATTAAAAACGTAAAAATAAAGAGTGAACATATTTAAATGGCATAGTTAAGTTCAAATATTAGTAAATAAACATCAATAAGCCAAATAATCTAATGAAAAACGGAATAAGTAAAGAACAAGGGCTAAAGGATGCAGTGCAGAGGGAGAGCTTAGAATGTGTTAGGCCTTAGTTTCAGTTTTAGCACCAAAGGGGAAAAAAAAAATTCCCCCCAAGATACTCATCTTAATGTAGGCACAGAGAACAAAGCTAGGATGGCTTCACTCAGATCACAGGAGATGGAGTTAAAATCAAACAGCTTTATTAGAACTAAGAGAGAACAGCCATAAAGACAATAGTGAAAGGTTAGTTTTATGTCCCTATCATGGCGTGCGCACACGCATGCGCACACATTTTTTTTTTGTCATTAAAATACACTGAAAAGGGACAGCAGGCTCAACAGTGAAGTACCACCTACAGTCCCAAATACATATATATTTTTAATGTCAGTGCTAAGATGGCAAAAGAGTGGATTTACAAGCAGTGCATTATCTTCCACTGCTGCATGTGGCTTAAAACATACTGATTTGTTTGCCTATTTTGCAAGTAAATGTGAGGCTAGGCCAGCCCAGGCAAGGCTCCTGCAGAAGCACCTCTCTCACACAGGTACATACCTGGCCTTTCTACTCTAGGCTTAGCTGAGAGGGGGTGGAGAGCACTGAGTCCACCCCCCAGGAAACCAAGCCAGGAACTCACTTGGTATTTGTTTCTACAGGTCAGAAGCTCCGATGCAACTGACCCTCTGTTCAGATCACAATGTTGGAACCCTGGTGTCCACTGGGCTGCTAGCTCATCTTACCTATCTGTTGCTTCAGAGCCTCTTACAAGCTCACCTAGGATTTGCAGAATTCAGCAACCTGCAGTTTTTTCAATGAGGCTCTCAGTGCCTAGAAGCCCCTGACATTTCCTATTCTGTAGCTTTCTCCTCAACACAGGAGCTTATTTGCTTATTCACAGTAGGAAAATCTCTCTGCCTTCTGAAAGACCCAGGGCCTTTAAAGAATTTAATTAGTTATGTCCATTCAAGATACTTTTCTTTTTCTTTATTTTTATTTATTTATTTATTTATTTATTTATTTTGGTTTTTTGGAGACAGAGTTTCTCTGTAGAGCCCTGGCTGTCCTGGAACTCACTCTGTAGACCAGGCTGGCCTCGAACTCAGAAATTCGCCCGCCTCTGCCTCCCAAGTGCTGGGATTAAAGGCGTACACCACCATGCCCGGCAATATTTTTCTTTTTAGTTAACAAGTTCAAGTTCAATTCATTTGGGAACTGAACTATAATATTTATTTTAAGTAATGAGAATACATTAAATAACAGAGATCAAAATGATTTGTTCTATCACTGCCAATATTCAAGGAGAAATAACTGTACGTGAATGTATCCCAAAGGCTGAGCGTCTTGCTGAGCTATTTTAAAACACTGCCCAGTAGGAAATTTCACCAAATCTCTCAGGAACTAATAGAAAAAGAGGCTAGAGAGATGGCTCAGTGTCCCTAGCATTGGCTCCTCTTGCAGAGGACCTAGGTTTAGTTTCCAGAGTCCACACGGTGGATGGCTCACAGCCAGCTGCAACTTCTTTTCCAAGGAATCTGGTGCCCTTTTATGGCCTTCAAGGATATGATATGCAGCATATGATACACAGCATATGATACACAGCATATGATACACACAGATAGACATGTAGATTAAAATGCCCACACACATAAGATAGAATTTTTAGATTTTTTTTTTAAAGATTTATTTATTTATTATATGTAAGTACACTGTAGCTGTCTTCAGACACTCCAGAGGAGGGCGTCAGATCTTGTTACGGATGGTTATGAGCCACCATGTGGTTGCTGGGATTTGAACTCTGGACCTTCGGAAGAGCAGTCGGGTGCTCTTACCCACTGAGCCATCTCACCAGCCCCCAAATTTTTAGATTTTTTTAAGATTAATTTTATTTATATGAGTACACTGTCACCGTCTTCAGACACACCAGAAGGCGGCATCCAATCCCACTGAAGAGAATTATGAGCCACCATGTGGGTGCTGGGATTTAACTCAGGACCTCTTTAAGAACAGCCTGTGCTCTTAGCCCTTAAGTCTTTTAAAAAATAAACAAATAATGGGAAGTGAGCTGTAGCGGTGGCAGCAGCATACACTTTTAATCCTAGCACTTGGGACGTACAGGCAGGTGGACCTCTGTGAGTTCTAGGCCAGCCTGGGCTACAGAGCTAGTTCCAGTATAGCCATGGCTATTTAGGAAAACCCTGTGTCAAAAACCAATACAAGCAAGTGAGCAAACAAACAAAATAAAACAACAAAAATCAGGACCAGGTGAGGTTGCCCAGAGGATAAAGGTGCTTACTACAAAGCCTGAGGATCTGTGGGCTTCAGGTCCACTGAAAAACCCAATCTCCAAAAATATTTGAACATTTGGGTCATTTCTAGTTCTGGCTGAGAGAAATAATGTAACTTTTAAAGAAAAAAATGTATTTTTATAGTTATGTGTCTAAGTGTCTTGCCAGAAGAGACAGAAAGCAGTTAAGGAAGACACCCACCATTGCCTCTGGCTTCTACACGCATGCATACATGAAATGTATATAACACACACACAAAATTAATTTAAAAAAAAGTAAGATAAACTAATATTACTAGAAGGAAATTTATAGCCCTAAAATATTAGGAGTCTAATAAAAAAAAGGTAGAAAAAAATCTATGACATAAGTCAGCAGGGAGAGGGTATCATAGTAAATTAAAAATCAAAAAATTAATGAAATAAAAAACAAACATACAGTAACAAAGACTGACCAAAAAGCCAGTTCTCTGCTAAAGAGATTTGATTGGTTCCCACCCCGCAAGAGTGGGGACCACTCACTCACTCACTAACTCAGAAATGAAAAGGTTGTATTGCTATGTATTTCCTGAGTATGAGAAGATGCCAAACACATTTGAAAACGCAGATGTAGTAGGCAATTTCCTGGACAATTTATCAAAAAAGAAAGCCTCGGGACCTAGACAGACAGTGAGTCCTTAACTGAAAAGTTTCCCACAATGAACTCCAGGGGAGCAGCTCGCTGACACACTGACTGATCATTCAAGCAAGAAATAAGAGCAAGCGTGAGCACGCCCTTCCAGGGGACAAGAGAGAGCGTTCCCTCACTTTTTTACTGTTCTGTCCCTAAGGTCAGCATTGTTTTATACAAAATCCTAATAAGAACATTGCAAGAGAAAAAAACCAAAGGCCAACCTCTGTCATGAACATCAGTGTAAAACTCCTAGTGAGGGCTGGCAGCGTGGCTCAGCTGTCAAAGCAGCTGCTGCTCTTGTAGAAAACCTGAGCTCCGGAGCCAGGCCCTTGCCCAACTTCAGGTCTGGATGATCTAACGCCCTCTTCTGGCCTCTGCAGACACCGTACACATGCAGATATACACACAAATAAGACACTACATACACATAAAAATAAATCTTTTCTTAAAAAGCTGTTATTTCTAACAGTCAGAAGTAGAAATAACCCACATATTCATATTCAACAGTAAGATGACATAAACTCAATCTACTCATATATTGTATCCGTAACAAAGACTACTGAGCTTCACAATCAAAATAAAATTAACTTGCCCAAAATATTTAGCCACTTAATTTATATAAAGTTGAGAGAAAACTGCTGGATGGATGGGCCGTCAGGACAGTGTTGTCTCCGTGAAAGAGGGGGGAACATGGGGGGGCCTCTGCGGACAGATAGGGCTCCACTACTACATTTGGAAAATGTTTCCATGAATGCCCTGATTTTGTGATAACTCACTGAGTTGCACATTGTGGTCTGTAAATATATTTACATAGTATTAACATCACTAATGATGACAAATATCTCAACTCTAAAGAATCTTCCTAAAAACCAACCACTCTAATCATGAAGAAAATATCAGACAAAACCAATCTGAGATATTTTCTACAAAATACCCCATGAGTACTTCTCAAAAGTGTCCAAGTCATAAAAGACAAGGAAAGACTCAGAGTGTCACTGCTGGTTAAACAGAGATGACAGCTCTATGTGATATGATACTTAAAACTGGATCCTGGGAGAACATGAAGGACTTAATGCAAAGTCTGATGCAATCTAAATCAAATGTGAAAGTAACAAAATGTTCATGAAATTTAGTTCTGATAAATGTCCTCTAATGTGATATACTAGGGAAACTGAGAAGTATACAGAACTCTCTGTAAATCTAAATTACTCTAAAATTAATATATTAATTATATAACATAAATATATTTATGTAAGTGTATATAGATAGAATATGAATTATATGTTGTGAAGTATATAATAATTATATAAGGTAACCATTCTTGCTCGGCCAGAATGAGGACTTGAATTCAGATCCCTAGCCCCTTCAGTGCCAGGCACTGAGCTGAGTAACTGTAATCCCAGAATGTGGACTCAGAGACATCCATATCCTGTGGACTCAGAGACATCCATAGCCTGTGGACTCAGAGACATCCATAGCCTGTGGACTCAGAGACATCCATAGCCTGTGGACTCAGAGACATCCATATCCCGAGAGGTGGCTGACCAGTCCAGCTAATTAAATCAGTGAGCCCCAGGTTCAGTGAGGGACCCTGCCTCAAGAAATGGGGTAAGTTGAGCAGTGGTAAGTTGAGCAGTGGTGGCAACGCCTTTAATCCTAGCACTCGGGAGGCAGAGGCAAGTGGACCTTTTTGAGTTTGAGGCCAGCCTAATCTATAGAGCAAGTTCCAGGACAGCCAGAGCTTTACACAGAGGAACCCTATCTCAAAAACAAAACAAAACAAAACAAAACAAAACAAAAGGGTAGGAAAAAAACTTAGGAAGATGTGAGGCATGGCATATCAGCCTCTGGTCTTCACATGCATACAAGTGGGCACATATACAAACATGTACATATATGTACACTGCATACACATATAAAAGAAAATGTAAAAAAAGAGTTTGATAGAAAAGAAACCAAGGGGGCTGGTGAGATGGCTCAGCAGTTAAGAGCACCAGCTCCTCTTCCGAAGGTCCTGAGCATGTCATGAGCATATTTGTTTATAAAGTGCCTCACTGCTTTCAATAAATACTCACCTACTCTCTTCTCCCCTCAGCTCCTCCAAGAGGAAGCCGTGACAATTTATCAGAAGCCAAGACTGCAGTTTACCTCAGCTGCTTACTAATTATTAAACTCTCTTTGCATCTTTTCTTTGGTGTGAAGTGAAGGTACTAGTAACTAATCAGGGTTTGGTAAATCATAGCTGAGAGGCTAAATCCTTTTTACTGGAACCCAGCCACTCCCTTTTGTTTCTGTATTGTCTAAGGCTGTTTCCCAGAAACAACAGACTAATGGCAGAGTTAAACACAGGTCTCTGTCACAGAAACCATGGGTCAGTTCTACCAACTCTAAAATATTTACTGTCTGTTCCTTTAAAGGATTACTAAACTCCCAGCTCAATTCTAAGCCAATACAAGGAAAATATGACTTGAAAATACACAATTAACAACCTCAGGACGCTCCATGACCCTTACCCCAAGTCTACCGCCTATCTGCTGCTAAATTCCCCTTTAACCTGACACCTACATAACCTTAAAGCTGAATGAGGACTGTGGCCTGAGTCAGTAGCCAGGTTCCTAACTTAGTGTGGAACTCAGAGCCTGAAATTTCCAGCATCTCCAGCACTGTAGATATCCCAGTTAACCTAGCAATTCCAAAACTCCTGGCAAGCCTGAGAACTGGCACTTAGGAGTAGAACAGATGTGGCCAAGGAATCTGACAGCTAGATGTACAGCAGGCACAGGAACTAGGAATGCCAAAGACGAAAGAAAAAGGAGCTACGAGTCTGTCCAAAAGAACAACCATACAGCGCTCTCACGCTCCAAATGCCCTCATATGGAAAAAAGAGACCCTAGATAGTCTAAACAAAACGGACCCAGTCCTCTCCCTGCAACTGAAGTAAAGATTATACTTCCAACGTGAGGCCTCTTGTCAATTCCTGACTTTACCTTTTACTTTCTGATGGTAAGTTTGGTCTTTTATGCCCTAAGTTAGTACTATTCCCAGAAAAGACAATAATTATCTTCCTTAAAGGATTTTTGGAAAGTAAATAAGATGATATAAAACACTTAGTTTCATGTCTACCTTTGTATTTAGTAAGTTATTATAAACTATTACCTATTTTACTTATCACCACTGAAGACTTATTTTCAGATGATGTCTGTCCTTTTGAGGCAGTTACCCCCATGCTAGGTGAATGTCATTACTCTCGTCTTCTTAGAGGGTAAGCTGTCATGATATTAATGGGGGGCTCCAGGGTCCCACCCTATTCCATCTACTAAAACCATTTATTCTGCCTTCTAATAAACCCATCATGATTTGTCTGAAAGTGACATTTTCATGAGACATTACAGTGGGAATCTAAAGAGAAGGGAATGCTAGTTCAGAAAAACAGGTTCTAGTGAGAGTCCGGAAGAACAGATTCCAACTCTAGCTTCCCAAAACCAGAGCATGTGCATGGCGCCACCTAGTGAGTAAGTCTGGAAACTTCAAGTGGGAAGTAGATGAGCAGTAATAGTGTATCTTCACGGGTATTAACAAATCACACAGAAATACCTGGTTAATATTTCTAGCCACAATTAGACAATATAGGAGAGCACGGATCCTGGGGTCAGATCAGCCTCAGTTCAAACCTTAGTTTCGCTACTTTGCAAACACCAAACAAAAAGGTTTTCTCACTCTTTGTTATTTATTCTTACATGCCTAAAGACTCAATGCTTTCCTAACATTTGACAGACACAAACAGGAAAGGGTATTGATACAAGTTTTCAATTAAAAAGTAATCTTGGGCCAGGCATGGTGGCGCACGCCTTTAATCCCAGCGCTCAGGAGGCAGAGGCAGGCGGATTTCTGGCCTGTAGACGAGGCCAGCCTGGTCTACAGAGTGAGTTCCAGGATAGCCAGGGCTATACAGAGAAACCCTGTCTCGAAAAACCAATCATCATCATCATCATCATCATCTTGGGCTGTAGAAATGGCTCACTGAATAAAGCACTTGTCACATAAGCATGAGGACCGGAGTCTGGATCCCAGAAAGCACACACAAGCTGAGCATGGGAAGCAACCTACCTGTAACCCAGCATTTGGGAGGCTGAGTCAGAATACCTGGAGGAAACTGGCTACCTGGACTAGCCCAATCAGCGAGCTCTGGAAGAAACCCCAACTCAGTACATAAAGCAGAGGACAGTCCAGGAAGACATGTCCTCTGACTTCCACACATGAATGTAAGTATATATATAATATATATATAACATAATGATGAAGTAGTTCAGCTTTTTATCCTAATAACCATGTGGATTACCAGACCAATCACAAAAGAGCAAGACCTCTAACAATATCAGCGCTAAAATTCCTTGGCTAGTAAAGTGTGAACGGTGACCTGGAAGAGGTCGACTTAGTCAGATACACAGCAGACCCCAAGTTATTGAAACTTCTTGGCTAACTAAAATGTGGCTGGGGGGCCCTGTGTTCCAGTACCTTTCAGAGATAAAACCATCCGAGGACACCTGGGCTCCAAGTACTTCTTGAGGTCATCCCAGGCCTTTTTAAGAGCAGCATAATGGTCAATGTATCTTCCCACATCTGAGTAAGTATCTACGAAGAGAGATTTCCAGCACTGATTCTTCCGGGCTTTCTCTTCCCTGGATTTAAAAAAAACAAGATTTTAAAAAAATCTTTTGAAGTGATATTAACATATTTTTTCTCTTTTCCTTTGTTGGAGATATGTAGTACAGGCTGGCCTTCAACTATCGATGTAGGTAAGGATGGCCCTGAATTTCTGATCCGAATGCCTCTAGCTGTCAAATGGTAAAATTAAAAATGTGTGCCACAAGAAAGAGGAACACTCCTCCATTGCTGGTGGGATTGCAAGCTTGTACAACCACTCTGGAAATCAGACTGGTGATTGATTGGACATAGTACTACCGGAGGATCCAGCAATACCTCTTCTGGGCATATACCTAGAAGATCATCCAACTGGTAATAAGGACACATGCTCCACTATGTTCATAGCAGCCTTATTTATAATAGCCAGAAGCTGGAAAGAACCCAGATGTCCCTCAATAG
>NC_034592.1:88129587-88131598 GCF_900095145.1 Mus pahari | reverse complement strand
GTGGGTGGGTAGGGGAGCAGGGGCAGGGAGGGTATAGGGAACTTTCGGGCTAGCATTTGAAATGTAAATAAAGAAAATATCTAATAAAAAAAAATGTGTGCCACAAACCTGGCTTAGCAAGTAGTTTTGATATTAACCAACACACTTTATTGGGAGTTTGTGGGAACTCTGCCTTTTTATTTTCTTATTTTTTGGCTACAAAGAGAACTAGATAGCATGATACATAAAAAAAAATGAATAGGCCTGGTGGTAGTGGCGCACGTCTTTAATCCCAGCAGTTGGGAAGCAGAGGCAGACTGATTTCTGAGTTTGAGGCCAGCCTGGTCTATAAAGTGAGTTCTAGGACAGCCAGGGCTATACAGAGAGACCCTGTCTCGAAAAACAAACAAACAAAAAAAAGAATAGTTACTACTGTCACGGTAGGGCCACTTATTTTCTCACTTTCTGTCTAATTTTTTTCAACTTTCCCAGTTCTTAACAAAATATCTGAATAGTACAATGAATATCAGTACAAATTTCAACTTAACTCCTAGAGAGGTATCAGTTGGAAACAAGCCTTTCTGAAACAGAGTATGCAGCTCTGGCTGGCATGGACCCTGATCCCCGTCTTTACCTTCCAAGTGCTAAGGCGTGTGCTTCAGGCGTGTGTGACTGAACCTGGCTTCAATTATAAATATACAAAAGGCACATGCAGTTGTCCTGTTTTTGAGAATATTTAGAACCAAACGGCATAATATTGCTCTAGCACATCTACATTGGACCAGCCAGAGAATAAACCAAATCATATACATGATTTTACATCTTTCATTGCTTTAATTATATAAACATTTCTTGAGTGTTGGCTTGGCCACTGAGAACATTAAAAAAATGTACACTTTTTTCCCTTCCAAAAAGCAGTCCAGCCGGGCAGTAGTGGCTCACGCCTTTAATCCCAGCACTTGGGAGGCAGAGGCAGGCGGATTTCTGAGCTCCAGGCCAGCCTGGTCTACAGAGTGAGTTCCAGGACAGCCAGGGCTACATAAAGAAACCCTGCCTTGAGGGAAAAAAAAAAAAAAAGTAGTCCAATCATGAGTCTTTAAAGAATGAAATGTAAACTTCACAGAGGGTACTTTAAAGTACCTGCAAGTGGTCTTAGACTTTTTCCTACAAAAAAATGCAGGGCCATTAAAGGGCTTAAAGAAAAGCCAAAAGGAGAGTTGAGAATGGGGGGCGCAGGAGGAGGGTAGATGTAAGGGTACAAACTAGGAATATTACAGAAGAAACAGGAAGGCTCTGAAGCAGTCCTCATGAGGGGCAATAAAGTAAAGCAAGCTGTGGTGAGCAGGTGAAAGGAGTGGAGATGCGGAAGCCCTAGCCTGGAGGCGTCATCACGTCATCACGTGTATGTAGGGAAGGCCTGAGCACCCAGGTGCGCACTCCTAGGAATGCAGAGTCAAAAGTTTAGATATGAGGGAAGAATAAATCAAAGCAGAGGTGTATTGCTTTTTTTGAAACAGTGTATGTAACTCAGGTAAGCTCAAACTCAGGATCTACCATAGTCCTCCAAGTGTAGAGCAAGTGTGTACCACTGGATCCCAGGTGTATATTTGATTTGTTTTGTTTGTTTTGGGGGAGGGGTCTTCAGGAGGGAATAAAGCACCTTTTTATTAACATATAGTATTAATATAAATACATGCAGCTATTATCAACAAGGCTGGGGTGTAAGTAACTGTAGAATGCTTGCCTAGCATGAGTGAGGTTCTGAGTACCATCCCAGCACTGCAAAAACTCAGCTTGAGATTTGGAAAAAAAAAAAAAAGGCTTTAGTTCTAAGCCTTTATAAGTTATTTACAGAAACTGTTTCTACATTTCTATATCCTTATACCTCTGGTCCTTGATTTACAAATTTTATATATATACATATATATATATATATATATATATATATATATATATATATATATATACATACATACATACATATATACATACACACACTTATTCTTGGTCCTAGTCGCTCTCCCCTTTCATG
>NC_034592.1:88118694-88129249 GCF_900095145.1 Mus pahari | reverse complement strand
GGGAAGGGGAAAAAGGCCAGGGGTTCAAAGCATCACTGGAAACAGTTAACTAGAAGGAGCAAGTATTAGTATGCAATGGCTACAGTTTACATACATGTAGTGTATGTTTTATAACATGTTATAAGGAACTAAAAGCAGGGTTTCAGAAAGCTCCAAATACAGTGAATAATACACACTTAAGGAGATGGAAATGCAAATTAGTCTTCTTATTATATATTGTGTATGTCCACTGAGCTATACTTGACCCCATAAACATGAGCAATTATCGTATATCAATTAAAAGTTACTCTAGGGCAGAAGTTCGCAATATGTACATCATGACCCCTCTGAGGGTTGACAACTCTTTCACGGGGTCACCTAAGGCCACCCTGCACATCAGATACTTACCTTATGATCCCTAACAGTAGAGAAATTACAGTAACAATAAAAATAACTTTATGGCTGGGGGTCACCACATGAGGCACTGTGTTAAAGGGTCGATGCATTAGGAAGGTTGAGAGCCGCTGCTCTAGTGCCAAGTGTGGCAGTTCACACCTGTAGCCCCAGCACAGGAGAGGCTGCGGCAGGACTGCCACAAGGTCAAGGCCAGCCTGGACTAGAGAAGGAGTCCCTGTCTCCAACAATGAAAAATTTACTCTAAAAACCTAGACCACGCCCACAAAGGAAGGAGTGTCCACAGAATACTTACTCGGATATCAGCCAGTATTTTTTGCAATGTCTTCTCCACAGTGGATCATGAGTTGATAGCTGGCTAAGTCTTCGACTAACATAGCAACAACTGGCAGTAACCAGATTCAGTTAATATAAAGAGGGGGTGGGGAATAAAAATCAAAGATTAAAACAGTAATTGTTAAATCTTAATTTCCTTTATTGTTCTTATTTCTACTTACTACCCATAAAGCTGCAATGCAGTAGCGTTTAAAATCTACCTAATGTGTAAGAGTATTATTGCCCTGTGAGTAATAAGAAGAAAGCAACATACTATCTCAGAGTCAAATTAGACTCCCAATAGATTGATACAGCTCAACCGAACACAGTTAAGCAAATATGCACCCAAACTGTTAGAGCTTGGCAACAGGTTGTATACTCGGCAAAGTTGGACAGACTGTAATGGGCAAGAAAGAAACTGCAGTATGCCAGATGAGTCTGTAGACAAAAATAGGATTCAGCTCCGCTCGCTTCCACAAACGATTACGGAGGGGTCATGTCACTTCAGCTTTAAATTCTGATTACTACCTAAAACTTTGAACTAAAAGTCTCTTCTTACAAGAGGCTACACGATCTCATCAGCCACACTTCATGCAACCTGCCTGTTAGTCATTTCTACCTTCAGCAAAACCAGCTTTCTCGTTTTTCTAGTTGAACAGGCCACACTATTGTTAAGAGCCCCATCAGCCTCTCAATACTGTTGTTCCCTTCACCAGGACAGAAGTGCACTGTGCCATATTTCATGTCTTCCACTGTGAGTCGGTCATCCTGTCTTCCACATTCCTTACCAATGTGATATACATATTCCTTCCCAATACTTGGCCCCTTTTGTAATTACATACTTGTTTGACTTTCCATCTTGTCTATAGTAGTCAAGCTACATAAAAAAGACCATATCTAACTCACTATTGTAATCCTACATTTAACTGGCACATGGCAGACATTCAACAAAACAAACAAACCTGAGCAGATGAATACAAAAATAAACATCTTTACACTCTAGCAGTGCACACTCTATTACTACAAATTCTCGTTGAAGGAGACGGTGGGAGAGTAAGGTTGCTAAACTGAGGAGAGTCAAGTATTCCGGACAAGGAGCTGACAACCGTGTGTGAGTGTGTTGTGCCGTCTGGAGGACTGAGCAAATATGATAGTGGAGGAGGGGCCTGAAAGGCCTTAGATAATAAGCTATCGGATAAGGGCCTTAAATACTGCAGAAGTTCGGGGTCCTGTGTGTAAACAGGGCTATCATGGGCTTTTAAGAAGAATGACAGCCCAGATTGGTCTTTAGAAGGTAACTCTGGCAGCAAGCAAGCAAAGAAAGAAGGCTGTCTAAATAAGAAGTTATAGCAATAAAATATTTCAGATGAAATACATTTGAGCTGGCCAGCGTTTCCTACAAAAAAACTTTCTGTGTGTTAGTCCAGGCTGAGTAGGGGAAGTGTGTTTTTTGGAAAGACAAATGTCTTAGCAGGTACGAGTGGTGGCCATAACAGAAAACCCAGGAAATATCTCTGCCACCACTTAGCTACCTGTAACTCCAAGAAATCTGTACCTCTTAAAAGCCCCTAAAAACAGAGGACATAAATGCCCAGGTTCCAGTAATCAATCAAAAGCCAAAATTGTGTCTTCCCCATGTGAGAGGGCCACTTTGCAGCCTCTACAAATATACACGGAAGCATAAGAAACCCAAGCCATGCTGTCAAGAATGTAAACAATCCTGACACAGGGGGTGAGGGTGACAAGAAAGGGGCACACGGCAGGACCATTTGTCCCTCCCACCTAAAACAGTCCTGGTTTCTGAAAGAATTCTCGCACGCCCAGTATTTATTTTTGGAGTAAATGATGGTCATCTGGGAAACCCTGAGGTAACTGCAGTCACCTGTAAGGCCTCACCGGAAGTCGGTGACAAAACCCAAAATCCAACCACCCACCATAAAAAGGAAAACTGACAGCCAAAAAAGTCGCAGACGCAAGACAAAGTGCATGCTGCCCTCGATCAGGATGGCACCAGAGAGTCAGAAGGTCGCAGGCCTTCTCGCGCGCGTTCTACCTGCCCACGAGGGCTCTGGTCATCCTGGACCCCAGGCCCGACAGGGATGCGCGTGGGCCGAGACAGTGGCCTTGCCACAGCGCTAGACCAGGCCCCAAAGGGCCTGGCGAGGGTCCGCGGGGTGCAGCACCAGGGAGCCACCTCTGCCTTCCGCAACCCGGCCTAGCCCAGGCTTGAGGGAGAGGGCGCTAAGTTCCCGGGGACCTAGGCCTGGGCAGGAGTAAGACCTGGATGCCCAGACCGCTCCTCCGAGTCTCCTTCAGCCCCCTCGGGGTGCTCTGCGGGATAACGGCCGCCCTGCAGTCACCCTGCTGCGGAGGGAGCCCACGCTCGGCCAGCGACCCCGGGCCTCCTTCCCTGCCTCCTTCCACGTTCCCACCCCTGCCGAGAGCACCGCCCCATTACTTGATTAGGTCCCTGTAGTCCACGAAGGATAAGATGAGCAGCAGAGGGTCGGTGGGCAGCGACTCCAGGGTCAGCAGCCCCGTCTCGGCCTCTACGGCAGCCATCTTGCCCGGCCCGCTGCAGCCTGGCACCACCCCGGCCCCGCCCCCGCCGCCCGAACCGCTCGGCGGCCGCTAGCACAGGTTAGTTATGTAACTGTCACCCGGCCCGGCCCCGCCCCGCCCCGCCCCCGGGATGCCCCGCCCACCCCGCGGCCAGCCCTGCGGGGGCGCTGCTGTCTGATGCTGTCTCTGGTTTTAGCTGATTGCAGTTGCCTTCAAATCCTGGCTCCTAAGTTTAGCCTGTCTGTTTCCGAGTCTTTGGTCTCTTCTTCCACACATTTTATATCTAGTATCCTCAAAGCGTCTCCCTAAATCTCACACTAACCCTACCTGGCCTTTGGGCCCCAAACCCATTTCTTCATATCCAATCCATGGTCTCTGTTGCCAGCCTTGGACTCCCATTGCCACTCACCCACACCTGCATTCGGAATTGCGGCTCTGAGCCTTGTCCACTTAGCAAGGAAGGAATGGTGGGGAAAGAGACGCAGGGGAAGGCACTCCAACTTTGAAATGATAGGGAGGTTATAATTCTTCCATGGCCCACAAAGCAAAACTGTCCTTCAAAAAAAAAAGAAAATGACCTCTGGATAAATTCCTTGTCCAACAAATGTTAATTGCCCAAGCCTTTACCAAAGGCCTCTAAACCTACCAGTCTCAGAGAAAGTGTCTTCCAACTACTTAGTGTAAGAAATAATCAAATGTGAATATTTTCCACCAAGTGCTATAAAACTTGTGTTTAGGACAAGGAATTTGATTCTTTTTAACCTTCTGAGCACACCCTCTTGCTAAACATAAATTTGTCTCATCTAGACACAACAGTTGGAGTGGTGGTCTCTTTCTTTTCTGACCTGGCCTGGAGGTCAGTCTGCAAGGGAGAGAGTGGGGATGGAGGGGCAAGAGATTCGAAGAATGTAAACAAGACAGTCCGTTTGATCAAGTCTCATTTATTGGAAGGCAACTATGGGTATATAAACACAAGCTGGGGAGTACAGCTGGAGACACTTAACCACAAGTCCAGGATGTGTCTGAGGAAAACAGGGTGTTATCAGAGTGGGTTCAGCTGTGGTGGGCTGCTTGCAAAAACATCATGCTAGGAAAACAAGTCTCTCATCGGGGTGGAAAAGTACCAACCTGTAAGTAAATAAACCGAGATGGCTGCAGAGATGGTAGCGCTTTCTGCTAAGAATCTGCTCCCAACACTTTTCAACCTCAACTTCCTTTCTTCCTTCCTTTCTTTTTTTTTCTTTTTCTTTCTTTCTTTCTTTCTTTCTTTTTTTTTCCGAAACAGGGTTTCTCTGTATAGCCCTGGCTGTCCTGGAACTCACTTTGTAGACCAGGCTGGCCTCGAACTCAGAAATCTGCCTGCCTCTGCCTCCCGAGTGCTGGGACTTCCTTCCTTCCTTTCTTTGTTTCTTTCTCTTTCTTTCTTTCTTTCTAAAGATTTATTTATTATATGTAAGTACACTGTAACTGTCGTCAGACACATAAGAAGAGGGCATCCAATCTCATTACAGATGGTTGTGAGCCACCATGTGGTTGCTGGGATTTGAACTCTGGAAGAGCAGTCAGTGCTCTTAACCGCTGAGCCATCTCTCCAGCCCTCAAATTTATTTCTAACGTCAGGACAGGGGTGTATGACATAGCCTGCCCTCCTGATGAGTTTCTCTCAGCTACTTTAACTTGGTTGACATGGCAAATTTTCAGCCTACAAGTAAAAAGTAAGGAAATTGAATTTTTTAAATTTTCTCTTATAAATTCAGATTTAGTACCACAAGCATGGGGGCTGAAGTGAATGAGACCACTGTAGGATGGGAAGGTGCAATTCTTCGGCTTTGTAAAGATGCTATGAGGGTGAGTGTGGAACAGGTATGACGGGTGGTGAACAAGGAGTAAATTCTTTTCTGTTTGTTTCACGGAGGTTGTGTGGTGAGAGAGGCTTGGGAAATCCAAAAGACTTCACAGGTCAGTCACTTAATGTCGCTTGACTGTTTCATGTTCCAGTAAGTCCCTCGGGCATTAATTCACAATTCCTATCTTACCATGGACAAGCATCTTGGCCTTGAAGCCTGGATAGTACTTACAGGAACACAGTACTGGCTCTGCTCTTTAGAATGTGGAAGGGTCACTCCATAACATTTGGTTGGGGAGGAGACAAACCCAAATAGCCCTAGAGAGCACTCTAGGCTGTGTCAAATTGACAGTTAATGCTAACTAGAACTCTGAACAAAATACTAAAATTTTAAATGAACACAAGGTCACACAGTTCCATACTGAAACTTGAGGTCAAAAGGAGGGAAATATACCTCTAAATGTATGCTTTTATTTATTTTTTAATCCTTAGTTCCCCCTCCCTTAAGAGGCCTAGAAGTTCTTGTTTGGAGGTGGGGGCAGGAACTGACTGAGAGCAAGTTCTAAAGGGTCCCTCTAAAGTGATAGTCTACAGGTGTACTCGCTCCATATATAAAACACCTTCTTTTAGGAGCCATGAGCACCTTCTGGTATTTATTACATCTTCCTTTTTCCAGCCTAAGAGCCCTTCTTAGTGGGACAAGAAAGCTGGGAGCTAGGGTTGGCTTGAGAGAGTATGAGGAAGGCAGTGCTGTCAGGTGTGCTATACTGTTTTTAGTCCCCATCCCCCGATTTGTATTTCCACCAAACAGTGCCAGAGCTGTATACACCACTGAGCCATGAACTGAAGGTTGTGTACCATCTGCAACCTTGCCTCAATGCCGAGGGATTTGGACACCCTCCTGATTGTAATGAGGTAGTCCATGCACCTGGGAGGCCAGGAAACGAAGAGAAGAGAGGATAATTAGGACGCCATCACCAGAACAACCTGGGATGATAGGCTGTCTGGTGAACAGGACAGAAGAGGTCCTCCTCAGCAGAGCCCAGGAAGATCCCCGCCTGTGTTTATGCCTTACGGCAAAAAGCAAGGAAAAGGAGAAAAGTACAGGGGTGAATGAAGATGGCGGAGCTGACACTGGCGCTCAAAAAGCAGCCAGCTGGGTGGGTCGTGTACAGCTGTGGCCCAGAATTAGTTGCTGTTGTGGAACACAGACTTTCTGTGGCTAATGAGAAGTATGGAAGGGACAGGAGATGGGTATAGACAGAGTCGAAGCAGCTACTCAAGCCGAGTCCTGGAAGTTGGTTGTCTTGTCCTCCATTTGGCAGAGATTTAAGTTATTTCTGAATTCACTGAGCAAATGGGCTGGGTTTTTGTTTTTGTTTTTTTGTTTTGTTTTTTGTTTTTGTCTGCAGCAAGCCTCTTGTTTTCTTGGAACCCAAGGATATAACCTTCTTGGCCGGGTACCTGGTTTGGGTGATGAATAATCTTTGCCAGCTGGATACATTTTAAGTGTTCTGTATTGGTTGTTTCCAATATGGTGGATCAAGACTAGTCCACGAAAGACTGATAGTCTCAAAGCCTGCCAACCTTGTATCACTGACACTGTGTCTCCTACTAGGTGTGGGGAGAGGGGAGATACAGTATTTCCATGCAAAATTGGATACTTGCCAGAATGATGAACACTGGTGCCCACCAGTTCAAACGTTCTGTAGAATTAGGGTGCTCCTATGTCTGGAAACTTACAGTGTTCTACTGAGACCTAAACAGGTAGATGCCCTGTGTCACACGAGTGGCTAAGCTACAACTGTGTTATCAGTGACCCTTGTTATGAAACTCAGACGGTCGAAGTTTTATTTTATTGTCAATGCTCTCCAGTAAAAATTAAAATACAGCCTCTGCCTTTCTCTGTGCCCCAGAAGGCTGATCTCTCAGCTCCTTCGCTGGTCTTTCCTCTTATTTGGCTTTTTTGAACTCAGCCAATGGGATATGCTGGGGTGTTGTGGTCTCCCAGCTCTCTGTCGCCACTAGACCACCTGCAGTTATCCGCCAAACCTACCTTTCTGTTTACACTAATCACTGTCCTTCTAAACCCAGCACCCTGCAGGCGCTAAGATCCACCAGCAGTAACCTTCAGATCCACCAGAACTGCTCACCTGAGCCTTGTCTCCACCGCCTGCTGAGAAGACCGTTTGTCCCAGAAGACAACATCCTTTGGACCCGCCTACGCCTACGGACATTCATCTGTGCCCTGATCCTTGGACCCGCCCACAGACATTCACCTGTGCCTTCAAAGACTGGGGGTTGGGGACTGGGATTTTTTTCCCCCACACTATATAAACTGAGTTCCTACATTAAACTTCGAGCTTTGATCAGTAAAATATTGTCTTAGCTCCATTTTTCTCTCGCACATTCCATTTCAGGCCAGCCCGGCCTCTCAGGATGAACCCAGACCGGATTGAAGTGAGTTTTGTCAGAAACTCACAGCTGGCGCCCAACAGAAAAAAACCTGCGTTTGGGTGTTCCTGTTAAAGCAATACCACACTGGGGAGAGAGTGAGAAAAGAACATTTATTCTCCATCTGTGAGGATTTGTGTGGGGAGCTTTGGGGGCCGCTTGGCAGGAATCTGACATTGGCCAAGGACAGAGAAGTGGGCTTCAGACAGGAATCTGACGTTGGGCAGCCACAAGGAAGTAAACTCAGGCAGGAATCTAATCTTAGGTTAGAATAAAGTAGGCTTCAGGCATGAATATGACTTTGGGCTAGGACAGGGAAGTAGGCTCAGATATCTTGGTCATCCTGATAAACCCATAGAAACGGTGATCAGAGGACTTTATTGCCTTGCTTGTTCCTTAACCTAGTACTGTCCTTATAGCTTGCATGTAATTAAAATTGTATAAAAGTGGATTGGAAAAAAATTAAGCACGTCTCAGCCTCAGAACTGGCTGGGGTCATGCTACAATGTTGTCCAATTGTCTTTTTTCTTTTTAATCCTTATTCCTGCCCAACTGACTGAGCTGGCTTGGCCAGGTTTGCCTGTGTTTTCTTTCGAAAACATCTGTTGGTGCCTTTCCCAGGTCTTTAGCTCCCAGCCTCTGACTCAGCTCAGAGAGACTAGATTTCCTTGTTAAAGCACCTGTTAAAAATGTCCTCGTAGACATCCAGGCTAATTCCTTACCGGCTTTTCAGATAGTTGTCCACCTGACACAGTGCAAGTGTCTAGCTTTCCTACCACAGAGAATTTATTTTAATAAGAATTACACTTTGGAAACCTCAGCTCTCAGGATTTCAGCATTCAGAAAGTTTAATCTTTTGAAAATGTAGTTTTGAGAATCCGAGGCTTTGCGAACGTATATCTTTCTGAATTTCATCCCTGAGTATTACAATGCTTGGGTTTGCGTGTCTGGGGATTATGACTGGGCACCACAGGAACAGCTACTATCCTAGGGTATTGAAGACAGATGGGAAAGGGGAAGCTGCAGAACCTCAGTGCTGTGACGAGGGGCCACCAGTAGCTGGTGGAGATGACAAAGAGCTTCTTCATCTTCATACCTGAGGTGCAGACCCTAAACTTGGTGTTGTGAGCTCTGGGCGTGGATATCACAGCAGGTGATTCACAACAGATGCTCAGAGTTCTGCATGGAGGATTGCCAGATTCAAGGTGCACATGAAAGTCCCCATACATACCAAAAAATAAAATACACTGAACTGGGGGTGGGAGGGCAGCCGGGGAGCCCTGTTAAAAATGAATTCTGTCTAATTCCCCACACTTGTTTGTATTCTGGGATAAAGTATATTACACAAGACAGATATTAAAGAAGTATTCAGAGGCCTGGAGAGATGGCACAGCAGTTAAAAACACTTCCAGAGGTCCTGAGTTTAATTCCCAGCAACCACATGGTGGCTGACAACCATCTGTAATGGGATCCAATGCCCTCTTCTGATGTGTCTGAAGACAGCTACAGTGTACTCATATACATAACTAAATAAATAAGTGTACCCATTCTTTGTCTAAACTTCCAGGCACACAAATTGCCTGCCTCCTTCTCTAACTCTGTTTCCCTGTTGACTTGGTTCTCCTTAGTGATTCCTCACTTGCTGAATTTGCCTATAAATTGCTTGTAGAGAAAGTGCATGTTTTGCAGACATTGTAATGGTTTACAATAATATAGTGGTGGCATCCAACTCGTTTTAGTCTTTCATCTGTAATTCACAAGAGAACAGGTCCAATGACAGCATTAGGAGCTGCTGTGCTAAATGCTGCCTGTCACTTATGGGCTAGATTTCAAAGTCTCAAGGCTGTCAGCGATAGGCTGTGGCAGTGAGGTTAATAAACTGGTTGATCTCAGAGCATTTATCCCTAATTAGTGGTCATTCTTTTTCTAACTTGGATCTTTAGTCAAATAACAATTTTTTCCTTTCTTCAATATGAAAAACTAGAACAATTAATTGTCAGGTCTCTCTCTGGAGTTTGCCTCAGCCAAACCTGCAAATGAGACAACATGAGAGTGTTCATAATTGTGTCTGTAGAGATAGTTTAAGTAGCTTAAGTTCCAATTATTGTTGTAGAAAAAAATAGCTCTAGCTTCCAACATTCTAAAAATCAAAGAAAGAGCTGAACACAGGGATTTAAGTTATCTTCACAGAGTACATAAATGATATACATAGTTATTCTAGAATGTCCTAAACAGTGAAGAACTCTATCACTGAATTATTATCAAGCCCCAGACAGCTGATATTAGCCCCCCCCCCCAGGTAAGTACCTGAATCTTTGACTTAGGACATTAAAGCTGGTCCTTTTGATCCTGAAATTCACACTGGAACTAGGATTTATAAAATCTAACACCTCGGGAAAGCAGCCATCGAGTGCAGTGCCTACAGTCCAGCACGCAGAGGGCAGAAGCAGGAGGATTGCTGCAAGTTCCAGGCCAGCCAGGGATTCAGAAGACCCTGTTTAATTTTTTTTTTCCTAAAAAAAAGAACTTCTCAAAGCCTGAAAAACAGCTGTCCTGTGAACTTGTTAATAATATGTAAGAGAAACTCAGTTTACAAAAATGTCGTGGGAGTATAGTTTTCAGCATTCCGGCCCCCCACTACTGAACAGATTATATAAAAGTGAAAGAGGTCAAGAGACAAGGTAATTATTTTGCTCTTTACTTTGACACCACTGGAAGAATGGAGAGTTCTCATGCCTAGGGCACCCCAGTGACTGTGGACACTGGGGTTTTTTTTTGGATGATTTCTGTCTTAGTCAGGGTTTCTGTACTGGCTGGTTTTGTGTGTCAACTTGACACAAGCTGGAGTTATCACAGAGAAAGGAGCTTCAGATGAAGAAATGCCTTCATGAGATCCAGCTGTAAGGCATTTTCTCAATTAGTGATCAAGGGGGGAGGGCCCCTTGTGGGTGGTGCCATCTCTGGGCTGGTAGTCTTGGGTTCTAT
>NC_034592.1:88101486-88118294 GCF_900095145.1 Mus pahari | reverse complement strand
ATTAACAAGACACCAGAACTACTAAAGCAAAAACCTTTGCATTACTGGGACTATTGATGCTGGTTAGCTGGAGCTAAGAAATTAGTGGTGATTAAGAAGAGACCAGCATCACTGAGGTGACATCTTCTGGGAAGTGTTTTCTGAGAGCACAGAGGCTGTGTTCCAGAGATAGCCAAGGTTGTACCTTGTGCTGTGTGGCTGGAGTTGGTAAAGTGTAAGAGTCACCCAGGTGATACTGGGTTTGAAGTCATGAAGGGTTCATGAAGAGCAGCTGAGGCTTGGCACTGTAAGAGTCCATGGAAGGCCATTGGTGAAGGTGCAGCCTCAGTTACAGTTGATGGCCCAGGCTTGAAGGTATTATGCAAAGGAGGCTTGGCACCATGAAGAGAGCCTATAAGAGGCTATTGGAGAAGCCTAGTTACAGTGGAAGACAGCAATGTTTTGGAGATGCCAGTACCATGAGATGACCACCAAGAACAGCAGTGGCAGTGGAATACAGGCAGCTGGAGCTTAGACCAGGCGTGTGCTACAAAGGGCAGGGCTAGAGAAGTGACCCAAGCCCTTGGAGGAGCCCAGAAGGTCTCAAGTAGTTCCCAAACAATGGACAGTTGGAATTTGATTTTGCTTGATTGTGACTGTACCCTGATATTTTTTCCCATTTGAAGGAAGAAAGTATTTTAATGGAGTCCACAGTTAAGAGACTTCTAATTGTAAAAAGACTTTGGATTTTAAAAGAGATTGGATATTTTAAAGGGATTGAAATTTTAATATGTGAGAATTTGCAGAGACTGTGGGACTTCTAAAGTTATTTAGACCTTGGGGATGAATAAGAAAGTGTTGAGACTTAATGATGTGTTTGTGTGTCAAGTTGACAAGGGGTCAATTGTACTGGCTGGTTTTGTGTGTCAACTTGATACAAGCTGGAGCTACCACAGAGAAAAGAGCTTCAGATGAGAAAATGCCTCCATGAGATCCAGCTGTAAAGCATTTTCTCAATTAGGGATCAAGAGGGGGAGGGCCCATTGTGGGTGGTGCCATTCCTGGGCTGGTAGTCTTGGTTCTATAAGAAAGCAAGCTGAGCAAGCCAGGGGAAGCAAGGCAGTAAGTAACATCCCTCCATGGCCTCTGCATCAGAAAGCTCCTGCTTTTTGAGTTCCAGTCCTGATTTCCTTTGATGATGAATAGCAATTTGGAAGTGTAAGCTGAGTAAACCCTTTCCTCCCCAACTTGCTTCTTGGTCATGAAGTTTGTGCAGGGTGCTGTTCATCACCAAAGGAGGCCAGGACTGGAACTCAAGCAGGTCAGGAAGCAGGAGCTGTTGCAGAGGCTATGGCCCTAGGGATGTTACTTACTGCCTTGCTTCCCCTGGCTTGCTCAGCTTGCTCTCTTATAGAACCCAAGACTACCAGTCCAGGGATGGCACCACCCACAAGGGGCCCTCACACCCTTAATCACTAATTGAGAAAATGCCTTACAGCTGGATCTCATGAAGGCATTTCCTCAACTGAAGCTCCTTTCTCTGTGATAACTCCAGCTTGTGTCAAGTTGACAACATAAAACCAGCCAGCACAATTCCCACAGTGTCCAATTCCTCATTCGGTCTCTACCAGAGGCTTGGGGGGAAATTAGAAGTCGCCACTTCCTGATAAGCTTCCTTCCTACTGCACTGTCAGATCAGTGACTCAGAACTCGGAATTCTGAGTGCTTGTAAGAAAACTCCAAGGAAACAACAAGAGTCTTGTGACCTCAGTCTCCAACACACAGATTGTTCTGGGATGTGTTTGTGTGTTCCTCCCAGGTGTAGAGGACAGGCGTGAGCTTACTTCAGCTGTTATTCACGTGGAAGAGCAGTCAGTGCTCTTAACGGCTGAGCCATCTCTCCAGCCCCTGTTGTTTTTAAGAGTGGTATGTTTATATTATTGTGAGGTTTTTTCTTAAACAAATTGAGGACACTTTCTTCTTAGAAAATATCTGCATCTTAAGAGTGATTCCATGGTTATTCCTTAATATTTAAATTCATATTTAATGAATTGCTTGTGATATCTTGAAATTTTCAGTTTTATAAAGCAACACTAATAAATATTTGTATCAATTTGCTTTCTGAATTGTTTGAATTATGTTCAATTTGTACAATTTAGATGTAGAGCTACTGGGTCAAAACCTGCAATCCAGCTGGGCATGGTGGCACACGCCTTTAATCCCAGCACCGGGGAAGCAGAGGCAGGCGGATTTCTGAGTTTGAGGCCAGCCTGGTGTACAAAGTGAGTTCCAGGACAGCCAAGGCTATACAGAGAAACCCTGTCTCGAAAAACCAAAAAAAAAAAAAAAAAAAAAAAAAAAAGAAAAAGAAAAAAGAAAAACCTGCAATCCTCCAAGGTTCTGGCTGTCAAGAAAGGAAGACTCCAAAATCCAGAAGTTGAGACCAGGAATGAAACAGTCTTCATGTGTTTGCACTGATACTGTTGTAAACAAACCTATGTGCTGTGGATCATAAAAAAAAATACACTTACATCTGTGTATAGAGTACCTAATACTTAGTAATCTGACTTTATAATGGGATTATTATGTACTTCTATCACTAGTTTAGAATGTACTAATAAAACAAAGTCAGCTAGGCTGGTGTGGTAGCCCACATCTGTAATGCCAGTACTCGCAAGGCTGAGGCAGGAGGATCTTAAATTCAAGGCAGGGGGCAGGGTGCTGGGGAAAAAACTTGGGAAAGTTCTTGCCAAGCACCCATGGATCCTGGTTTGATCTCCAGTACTGAGAGAAAAATAAGCATTTCTTTAAAACTTCTAAAACCGTCTCTGGTTCATCCTCCAGCAAAGGTCCTAGAAGGACAGGACACCTCCTTAAAGGTTGCTGTCCCTGAATATCTTCCAGTAGGATGAGCTGCAGAGGTAGTAGACAAGGGACCGGATAATCTGTCCAATGTGTTTGTGTCTTATGGTATTACTGTATGGGTTTAAGGCCTGGAGCAATAGCTCTGCAGGTGAGAGCATTTGCTGCTCTTCCAGACCTGGGCTCAGTTTTCAGCACACACACAATGACTCACAACTGCCTGTAACTCTAGTCCCAGAGGGTAAGGTGGCCTCTTCTGACCTCCTTGGACAGTATTAACATGGTGCACAAAAATACATGCAGGCAAAACACTGGTATACACAAAAATAAGTCAATTGTTTAGGCTTTTAAGAATTGAACTTCTAAAAGATATATGTAGCATAGCCTGCCCCCTCCACTGATCAGCAGCTAGAGAGCAGTCCCATATGTACCACATCCCACCAACCCAGGGCAAGCATGTCCTGAAAAAGCCAGGAATAAAGACACAGGCAAATACTCAGCACTTGACTTAGGGCCATCTCTTCTCTCCAGCTAGCTTTGCATCTGGATGGTGCCAAGGCCTGAGCTGACTGGGGAAAGTGAGAGAACAAAAGACAGACAGACAGACAGACAGACAGCTGGGTTTGGTGGTCTGGGTTTTTAGATGGAGAAGCTGCAGGGTCGTAGAAGTTGTGTTTGGATTATATGGAGTTGAATAGATGTGTTTAGCTAATATCATTAGGTGCAGCCTCTGTAAGGGAGTGACTTTTTCAAGTTTAAGACTCAAGAAGATTGTGGAGGGGGTGTAGAAAGTTCAGAGGGCCTTCACCTGGGTACTTAGCCAGTTCTTCAAAGCAGTTAACACAATTCTGCCCGAATTGCACTTGGCCTTGGGGGAATCTCAGGGAAGGGCTAGAGGACGGGGCTCCATCTATGCAGCCACAGGGAAGCCGTTGTACCTGCTAGGTGCTGACCTTCCAGAGTGACTGTTTTAAGGTCACCTATGCCTCTGCCCATAATCCCTCACCCATTGCTCTTTAATAAACTCATGAACTTTGGTGAAATTGAACTTTGGTTTGTCGCTGTGGTCTTATTTGAGCTGGACATTGTCCAGCCCCCTCCAAAGGGCAAATATTCTCCAGTGGATAACTAAGGTTTTGTCACCAAGCCTGATCACCTGAGTTTGATCCCTGGACTCTGTGTGGTAAAAGGGGAGAGCTGGCCTCCGAAAGTTCCCTTCTTACCTCTATGTGTGTGCTGTGGAAGGAAAAAAATATGTACTCGTGGGTATATTAAAATCAAATTTGAAAGGCCAGGTCAGTGAACTTATTGACTACAGTTGATTGCAGTGCCCTTGCCGGACCTCATGAAGAGGACACCGAGTGCTGTAAGGGCAAAGGCTACAACCAACCTGCCGTCTGACCAACTGCCTTGTGCATCGAGGGAAGGACAAACTCTCAACTGTCCCTAGGGCTCAGCTCCACCACAGCTGTGGATACAGTACACTTAAATTCCCAGCTGTGCGTACATCTGTTTCTCTATCTGGAGAGTTTCTGTACCTCACCTCCTTGGTCCTGTGGTCCTCTGTCTTGACTCTATGGCCTCCAGGGTCCTGATAGCACATCCACATTCTGATTCAATCCTAAGGCTCAGCTCAACTTTACAGCTCTGCCTGATTCTGGTAACTCCAGCATTCCCCCAATAGGGTTCATTACCCAACAGGAACTGCTCCTGAGACCTTGTAGAGAGGAGCCTTGGCGCTCTGATCCTTTCTTTCAGGTCTCCTCCCCAGTGACACTGGGTTTTACCCAGTACTGTGCTTCTGAGTTCTCAGAAGCACTTAGGACATAGGCTCCTGTGTTCTGGTCTTCTGCTTCTCCATCTTCCCTTCATCGGCCCAGTCCCAACATCTCTTTTTCTTTTTCTTAAGATTTATTTATTATTATACATAAGTACACTGTAGCTGTCTTCAGACACACCAGAAATGGGTGTCAGATCTCATTACGGATGGTTGTGAGCCACCATGTGGTTGCTGGGATTTGAACTCAGGACCTTCGGAAGAGCGGTCAGTGCTCTTACCTGCTGAGCCATCTCGCCAGCCTGTCCCAACACCTCTTATGACAGAATCTTTCAGTGGGACCAGGGAGTGCATCAGGCTGACCTCCTGCAAGATGCTGCTCAGCCTGAACTCCCCACTAAAAGGATGGCACCTCCAGACTTGTTCCCATGGACCTTCCCCTGGGGGTACTTCATGAATGCCTGCCGCTCCTCCAGCTTTGATTTCTTGTAGATTTTACACAGAATTCATTCAGGCCGGAGAAACAAGATCTCTTCACTCCAAGGTGTTTTCTACTTTAGAGGCGATAGGACGGGGAAAGCCATAAACGAGGTGGACTAAAGTCTCACATGGTAGTCAAGTCTATTCAGACAAGTCTATTCAGACAATTTATACTCCGAGGTTTAAGTAGGGTCCCATGAGTAAATCATAACAATGACAAGTTTCAAGTGGAGGGTAAGCAGCATGTGGGAGACCACCTGCATGTGGTGGACAAGCTACACACAGAATTCCCACCGGGCCAAACAAACAAACAAAATGTCTTCCCACAGAGGCAAAGAAACAAATACAATAGCCAGCTGTAATGCGTAATCTGAAGTAAACTCACTCCTATCCGCTATACCTGGAAGGAACACAAAAACACGTTCTAAGAGCAATTTCATGACTTTGAAGAAATTGAGGTCGCAAGACTCTTGTTGGAGTTTTCTCACAAGTACTCAGAATTCTCATACGACTCCATTCTTGGACTGTGCGGACTGTGGACACCTAGGCATGAATCTTTATGGACATTCAGCTTGGCAGAGTCAACCCTGAGACTTGGGTTTTTACAGAGTGTTTGGTACTGTATTTGTTGCTTTTGTTGTTACTGTGTCCATATATTTGACAAAAAGAGACCCAAGAAATGAAGGGTTTGTCCAAAGAGAGACAGTCTATTAGAGTCTGCGTTGTCCTTAGCTTCTCTGTTGCTGTGATAATCATGACCAAATGCATCTCGGGGAGAAAGGGGCTTCCATGCTATCACTGCAGGAAACTGGACTGAATGAACAATGGAGGAGCTCTGCTTACTGCCTTGCTCAGTTTGGTTGTTTTTTTAAATACAAATATTTACTATATAGAGTTCAAGGGGAACAGCTGAACGAGGACAGATTATTGACAATAATTTCCACGATACTCTTTACATACAATTTTAATTTTTTTTTTTTAGCTTCTTGTATTAGTTTCTTATCTCTGGCATAACAAATGACCACAACCTTGGCTAAAATAACAATACTCAGGGTCAGCAAGATGGGTTAGCAAGTAAAAGGGTTTGCCACCATACCTAACCACCTGAATCCAATCCTCGGGAGCCGCACAATGGAAGGGGAGTTTTCACTCCCACAAGTTGTCCCCTGGCCTTCACATGTGCACCATGGCACATGTACACACGTGTACACACTAAATAAATCAGTGTAAAAGAAGAAAGCATGCTCAGCGTGCACAAGGTCCTGGGTTCAATCTTCCGTTTTGGAGGTCAGAAGCCTGAAATGGGTTTTCAGGGCTAAAAGCAAAGGACATGTTCTTTAAAAAAAAAAAAAATGGATATTTTATTTGTTTACATTTCAAATATTATCCCCTTTCCCAGTTTCCCCTCTGCAACCCATCTTTGCCATCCCCCCTTACCCTGCTTCTATGAGGGTGCTCCACTACCCACCCACCCACTCCAGCCTCACTGTCCTAGCATTCCTTTACACTGAGGCATCTAAGCCTTCACAGGACCAAGGGCCTCCCCGCCCATTGATGCCAGATAAGGTCCCTTCAGCTCCTTCAGTCCTTCCCCTAATTCCTCAATTGGGGTCCCTCTGCTCAGTCCTATGATTGGATGCAGGCATCCTCATCCGTATTGGTCAGGATCTGGCAGAGCCTCTCAGGAGACAGCTGTATCAGGCTCCTGTCAGCAAGCACGTCTTGGCATCAGCAATAGTGTCTGGGTTTGGTGTCTGCAAATGGGATGGATCCACAGGTGGGGCAGTCTCTGGATGGCCTTTCCTTCAGTCTCTGTTCCACTCTTTGTCCCTGTATTTTCTTTAGACAGGAGCAATTCTGGGTTAAAATTTTGGAGATGAGTGGGTGACCCCATCCCTCAACCCAGGGGTCATGCCTAAACTCTGGATATGGTTGCAACAGGTTCTCCCTCCCCTTTGTGGGGTATTTCAGCTAATGTCATCCCTGTGGGGTCCTGGGAGGCTCTAGCTTTCCTGGCATCTGAGACTATCTGGTTACTACCCCCAGTTCTCCATGCTACACACCTCTGTTGAATTCCCTGTACATCTCCTCCATCTCCTCCCATACCTGATTCTGCTCCTCTTTTCCCCCTCCCACTTCTCCAAGTTCCTCCCACCCTCTACTTCCTTTAATTATATTGTTCCCTCTTCTAAGTAGGACTGAAGCATCCGTTCTTTGGTCTTCCTTCCTCTTGAGCTTCATGTGTTCTGTGAATTGTATCATGGATATTCCATGCTCTTTGCCTAACTTTTGGTTGAAAATCGAGTTCATTCGATATTAGAATAGCTGCCTCAGCTTGTTTCTTGGGACCATTTACTTGGAAAATTGCTTTCCAGCCATTTACTCTGAAGTAGTCTCTGTCTTTGTCACTGAGGTACATTTCCTGTATGCAGCAAAATGCTGGGCCCTGTTTACGTATTCAGTTTTTTAGACTACGTCTTTTTATTAGAGAATTGAGTCCATTGATGTTAGGAGATATTAAGGAATAGTGATTGTTGCTTCCTGTTATTTTTATTGTTAGAGGTAGAATTATGTTTGTGTGGCTCTTATTTTGGTTTAGTTGAAAGAAGGTTACCTTCTTGCTTTTTCTAAGGTGTTGTTTCCCTCCTTGTGTTGGAGTTTTCCATCTATTCTCCTTTGTAGGGCTGGATTTGTGGATAGATATTGTGTGAATTTGGTTTTGTCATGGAATGTCTTGGTTTTTCCATCTATGGTAATTGAGAGTTTTGCTGAGTATAGTAGCCTGGGCTGGCATTTGTGTTCTCTTAGGGTCTGTATGACATCTAACCAGGATCTTCTAACTTTTATAGTCTCTGGTGAGAAATCTGGTGTAATTCTAATAGGTCTGCCTTTATATGTTACTTGACCTTTTTCCCTTACTGCTTTTAATATTCTTTGTTTTGTGCATTTGGTGTTTTGATTATTATGTGACAAGAGGAATTTCTTTTCTGGTCCATTCTATTTGGAGTTCTGTGGGCTTCTTGTATGTTTCTGGGTATCTCTTTCTTTAGGTTAGGGAAGTTTTCTTCTATAATTTTCTTGAAGATATTTACTGACTCTTTAAGTTGGGAATCTTCACTCTCTTCTATACCTATTATCCTTAGGTTCGGTCTTCTCATTGTGTCCTGGATTTCCTGGATGTTTTGGGTTAGGAGCTTTTTGCATTTTGCATTTTCTTTTCTTTCTTTCTTTTTTTCTTTTTCTTTCTTTCTTTCTTTCTTTCTTTTCTTTCTTTTTTTGTTTTGTTTTTGTTTTTGTTTTTGTTGGTTTTTCGAGACAGGGTTTTTGTTTTTCTGTATAGCCCTGGTTGTCCTGGAACTCACTTTGTAGATCAGGCTGGCCTCGAACTCAGAAATCTGGCTGCCTCTGCCTCCTGAGTGCTGGGATGCATTTTGCATTTTCTTGACTGTTGTATCAATGTTTTCTATGGTATCTTCTGCACCTGGGATTTTCAGTTCTATCTCTTGTATTCTATTGGTGATGCTTGCATATATGACTCCTAATCTCTTTCCTAGGTTTTCTATCTCCATGGTTGTCTCCTTTTGCGAATTCTTTATTGTTTCTATTTCCATTTTTAGATCCTGGATTGTTTTATTCAATTCCTTCACCTGTTTGGTTGGGTTTTCCAGTAATTCTTTAAGGGATTTTTGTGTTTCCTCTTTAAGGGCTCCTACTTGATTACCTGTGTTTTCCTGTATTTCTTTAAGAGTGTTATTTATGTCCTTCTTAAAGTCCTCTGTCACCATCATGAGAAGGGATTTTAAGTCAGAGTCTTGCTTTCCTGGTGTGTTGAAGTATCCAGGACTTGCTGTGGTGGGAGAACTGGGTTCTGATGATGCCAAGTAGCCTTCATTTCTGTTGCTTATGTTCTTGTACTTGCCTCTCACCATCTAATTATCTGTGGTGTTAGCTGGCCTTGCTGTCTCTGACTGTGGTTTGTCCCTCCTGTAAGCCTGTGTGTCAGCACTCCTGGGAGACCAACTCTCTCCCAGCAGGATTTGGGTATGGAGATCTATGGCACAGGGTCAGCTCCAGGCACAGATGGAAACCAAAAAGAAGCTCAGTTTGGATTTTTTATCCCACTGAGAACCTCTTGCCCAGGGATGGCACTGCCAACAGTGGCTGAGCGCTCTCACACCAACCATCAATGAACAAAAATGTCCCACAGACTTAGCTGATAGAGGCAATTCCTCAGCTGAGGCTTTTTCTTCCCAAATGACTCCAGCTTATGTCATGTTGAAAAAACAAAATGAAACAATACAAAAAAAAAAAAAAAAAAACAAACCAAAAACCAAATACAACAGCCAGCACATTTTATTTATTTACTTTTTTATTTATTTATCTCACAGTTCCAGGTTACAGTCAGTCCCTCATGGTGGGGAGATCATAGGGCCAAGCCTGAGGGAGCTGGTCATGTTGCATCAGTAGCTGAGAAGCAGAGTGCTGAATTCATGCTTCCTAGTGCAGCGGCCGCTCTTCACTTCAGACAGTCCAGGGCTTCCCGGCTTCCTGGCCACCCGTAATGGTGCTATCCACAGTAGCTAAGTCTTTCCACCTTAGTCAACAATACCCCCTTCTCCCGGTATCCCCCAGATGAGTCTGGATCTTACAACACTGATGATCAACACGAACCTTCACAGGGTTCCCGGGGACTGATAGTGACTGGTGTGCATCCACAGATAACGCCCAGCTGAAGGCTGAGTGCTTGTAGTCACTCCCACAAAGGCACTTGGATTCACCCCCTCACCCAGGTGTCTCCTGACTACGCTGGATTTTCTTGTAGGCAAATAGGTAAATGTTCTCTGGCTGAGCCTGAAGGGGGTGGGGGTCAAGGTGAGGAGGGTGCTGCTTCCAGACACCCAAGTGGTTACTTTTCTGCTTCTCCAGTCAAAAGCCAGCAGAAGCTGATCTTAAAGCCCCTCATGACAAACCCTCCCCCGACCCTGTGCCTCCTTAGGCTTCCACAGACGGTTCTGGCCAAGACCCTCCACCTAGCACACAAGGGTGCCCACCCTTCCTGCACTGCTGAGAACTCCCTACAGTTCTCTCCTTTGTCTGTAGCCTGCCAAACCTCCACCTCCTGACAGTTCTTCCCCAGTACTGAAGTTGCTTAGTCCTGTAGGAAAAAAATAGTAAAAAGATTGCTTGGTGAAACCTTTGGGAGGCTGAGGCAGAAGGATCACCACAGATTCAGGGTCACCCTAAGCTATGTAGAGTTCCAAGTCAGCCTCGACTATAGGGTGAGGCTGTCTCTAAAACAAAACAAAAAATCTGAGAAACCACCAACCTGTCTTTTCCCACTGAGGAGCAGCAGGGTTCAAGGCAACTGGTGCTGTGCTGCCTAGTTCCCCTGGGTCTATCTCCTCCTTCCTCACCTCTACCAGCTGCCCATCCCTGCTTCCTCTGTCCAGGTCCCATCCTTCCATGTAAACTACTCTAGACTTCCAAAGACTTCTATTCTGTAATGTAATTAGCCTCTCTCTCTCAATAGCTCCGATGGACATGAAGCAGTATAGCTTCATGTTGAATAATATTAGTAATGCGGTTTCTTCATCTTTTTTTGGGTGGGGTGGGGTGGGGTGTGTCGTGTCACAGACTGAACGCTGGGCTATGAGCTGTGTCATCTGTCTTCTTTCCACGAAAGCTCACTAGTGTTTTGGTGTTTGGCGCTGGATTGACTCCAGGGTCTCTGGCATGCACTGTATCTCTATGCATCACTGTTGGTACCCACACTGTTCTCACATGGGCAAAAGTATAAATGTTGACGCAATGAAACGGTGTTTGCTCTTTGTGCCGGCAAGTATTACATTTGTTTCAAAATACCAAGGTTATCGTCTCTCTACTTGCAGAGAACCAGTCTATGCAATCCAGCTGGAAGCGCAGCTCTGCTGCAAGGCAGGCTGACTGGATGTAGGAGGCTTTGCTTGGAGGCTCCGGAAGTAGCCTGGGGAGTTGAGGGGGGACCTGCACCCTGTGACAGGTGAGGTACTAGAGAGGCATCTCGGGCATTCAGCCTGGAGTCCTCTCTGGGCCTTGGCTCATCCAGGTCATCATCGAACACACCTACCCTCTTTAGTGGGGGTCTTCCAGGGATCAAGCCAGGCTGCCACCTATTGTTCCTCTTGTTTCTCATCTTTGCCTGTGGCGAAGTAGCCCACGATGTCCGGAAGGTGGCGCTAGGCACACAGAGACTCACGCTGCAGTATCAGCAGCAGTGTAGATCACCGCATATGCTTCGTGGGATGCCTGGTATCTGTGTGGATCCAAGGTTAGGTCACCTCAGCAGTTCCTCGGAAGGAGACTCTCAGCGGGAAACTCCAAGGCTGGGAGATTTGCAGGTGGAGCAGACTCGCCTTCAAGGCCAAGTAGACCCAAAGCAGGTTCCTTGAACTTCCAGTGGTACTCACTCCTGAGGTGCTGCTGGCTGCTGAGCCGAAACAAAGCTCAGAACACAAAGTGCTCCTTGTGAATCAGATGACGTGGGCATTGGTGTCTCATCCATTCCATTCATGTCCGTGAGTTCTACCATAGAACCCTGAGGTCGAAGGAAGTCCTCCTCTCCTCCTTTTTTATTTCAATGCAACTAGGTTAACTGGAAAACTTCAAATACTGGGATCCAAGAAAAACACTGACAGGGAGGATATACCACCATGGCAGCAGTAACCATACAAGACCCCAAAGGAAGGGGAGGCATATCCTCCTGCCAGGGGGGCACCCTGTCCTTTTGTCAGAACACCTGCCCACCTAATTCTCACTTGCCTAACCCCTGCCATCGTCTTGAGAAAACTCTAAGGCGCGCGCGCGCGCGCGCGCACGCACACACACACACACACACACACACACACACACACACACACACACGTAGATATTGCCGCCCCGTGCTAAAGCCTGGTCCATACCAACTCTTGAGAGTGGAGGCAACTCTTGAGTGTCTGACTATTCTTGGGATGATGTGAGGGATTGTATGACCGGAACTGTTCCTGGCTGTGGACTTCCTGCCATGGGGATAAGGGTTCCAGTTAAATGAGACAATGGAAGGAGTAGGGACTGGGAGTACACACTCTGAGACCCTCAGGATTTCTTAACCAGTGGGAAGCACCTTAAAGCTCTGGAAGTAAACATATCAATAGCTTCAGGAAATCCCTGAAACTGACCAGATTCACTAGGCTCCTCCCTCCCAAACCTTATATAGACAACGGAGATTGCTAAAAGACACTCTCAAGACTAGACCAGCTGCCCAGAAGAGGCAAAGTCAGTCTGAGCTACCAGGAGAAGCTCCCTCCAACCTCTCCAGCTGCCTGCAAGGTGTGCAATGAGTCCCATGAGCTGTCATCCATGCTGGAGTGGGCTTTTGATAATGCATCTGCCTTTGAGTCATTTCTGCTCGTGGGTACCTCTCACGCATACCCTGTAAGTAACCCCAGTGAAGCTCACTGGTTCAGGCTGGACTTTGGTAGCACTCTTCCCACTTTGCTCTGCATCGACTCCCGATTTAGGGTGAACAGATAGTTGTTCATGTTTTCCCAAGTATACTGTCACATAACGGAGTGTGACACTCCCTCTCCCCGCCAGCTTCAAGGGTTCCAGTTAAATGAGAAATCCTACTGCTCATCCACAATCTTACCCATTTTAGGGAACCTTTTTTGTTTCTTTTAGGATTTGTCCTGGGTTCAATTCTCTTCCATACTTTGTGCAAGGTTTTTTAGCACTGAAGGGATGTCACATGTACTCCTTTCCTCCTACATGGGCAAGTGAGAAAATCTCAAGTCCCTGTTTTACTTGCTAACACGGGCAGCCTTTCTACAGATGGAGAATTGCATGTCATATCCCCAATCCTATCTTTCCTCCCACAGTATGAGTGAACCACACAAGATCCTGTTCCACAAAGGTCATGATAGTTAGAAATTTCTTCCTGTGAGAGGTTTGTTTGTTTTTTTATTATTGTTGTTGTTGTTGTTTAGTTTTTCGAGACAGGGTTTCTCTGTGTAGTCCTGGCTGTCCTGGAACTCACTCTATAGATCAGGCTGGCCTCAAACTCAGAGGTCCGCCTGCCTCTGCCTCCCAAGTGGTGGTATTAAAGGCATGTACCACCATTGCCCAGCATGAGAGAAGTTTGGAAACAAAGTTAAATCTGTTGCTCTGTGATGGCTCAGTGGTTAAGAGCACAGGCTGTTCTTTCAGAGGACCAGGGTTTGATTCTCAGCACCCACATGGCAGCTGGAATCATCTGAAACTCCAGTTCCAGTTCCAGCTCCAGATCTCTTCTGGCATCTGAGGGCACTGCATGCATGCGGTGCACAGACATACAGACAGGTACAGCACACACACACACACACACACACACAATTAACTAATTAATTAAAACTAAATCTAGGTGTAACTGGGTCTGGGGAAGCCAGGTGTGTTGATCTAGCTGGACAATGCTTTAGTACTTCTCACCTAATAGGACATAACTCAGCTTTATCATTCTGAGAAGCTTTGTCTATTATTATACTTTGCTTATTGAAAACCATGACTGCTGTGTATATTTTTATAACTTCCTGGAAGAAGGCAATGAGGTGGCTTGTTCTTAAGAGAGTTGGTGATTTTTGTTTTGTTTTTGGTTGGTCGGTTTTAAGTTTTCTTTATTTAAGGTGAGTATGCTGTCTGCATGTACACACACATGCCACAAGAGGGCATCAGACCCCCATTATAGATTGTTGTGAGCCACCCTGTTGTTGCTAGAAATTAAGCTCTGGAAGAGCAGCCAGTACTCCTAACCACTGGGCCATCTCTCTAGCCCCAGGGTTTGATTATTTTGAGACAGGGTATCCCTATGTACTTTTGGGTGGTTTGAACTTGCTAAGTAGAGCAAACAGTCATGAATTCTCAGGGATTCACCTGCCTCTGCCTTCTGAGTGCTAGGATTAAAGGCATGTAGTTTCATGTATTTTGTTGTACCTCTATGCAAAGGGAAACCATCCATAGTCAAAACCAACGGAAGATATAATATCACTTAAAAATGTATCCTGAACAAGAAGTTACTTTTTCTTTATTATTATTAATAATATTTATTTATTTATTTTTGGTTTTTTCAAGACAGGGTTTCTCTGTATAGCCCTGGCTGTCCTGGAACTCACTCTGTAGACCAGGCTGGCCTCGAACTCAGAAATCCACCTGCCTCTGCCTCCCAAGTGCTGGGATTAAAGGTGTGTGCCACTACGCCCAGCTACTTTTTCTTTTTAAGGACAGGATCTCACTAGGTAGCCCTGGCTGACCTAGAATTTAATATGTAGATGAGGCTGACCTCAAACTCACAGAGATCCACTTGCCTCTGCCTCCTGAGTTCTGAAATTAAAGACCTGCTACTATGTCCAGCTAAGACATTGCTTTTCTAGTCCTTACTTCTACAGATAAGTGTGTATTTCAAAACTCTGTGTGTGTGCGTGTGTGCGTGATAGGACATGGTGTGCCATGGTGCATGTGTGGGGGTCAGAGGGCAACTTTGTAGAGTCTAGTCTAGTCTCTCTTTTCACTTATGCATGGGTTCTGGTATCAGTCTCATGTTGTCAGGCTTGCAAGGCAAGCTTCTTTACCTGAGGAACCATCCTACAAGCTGGCAAATATATAATTAAAAGAAAAACCAAAGCCCTACTGTTAGTCATGCACTTAATAATTTAATATTCCCTGCACCTTTTATAGCATGCACTGTATGCTGTATCCAAGGGTATTACTAAATCCCCAATTGAAATCTACAAAAATTTTATTGTGAATCATTATCAAGCAATTCACAGAACAAATTATGTAAGCATAAAGAAGAAATTAGCAATTAATGATCTACCTTTATATAATAAAATGCTAATTAGTGTGACTATCCTGTTATTAACAATATCTACTGTTTATTAATTAATAATGTAATAGTTAACATGTTATTAATTATATATTTTGTATATGTAAGTTCTCAGATAAAATACTATCAATTGGTTTGTTTTTTTTGTTGTTGCTGTTGTTGTTTTGAGAGTCAGGTCTTTTTAAATTAATTTCAGAATCAGATCAGAGGCGAATAAATGAAAGAGAACAAATTAAACCATTGGCTACAGCTCTTCAGAAAATGGGTAGGATCGAAGGCAAAGAACACTGAGTTAGAAAATGGGTTGGCTACTAGTGTCCATGTCATGCATAACTTAAGGGAAAGCAGAAAAGCAAACAGTCGACTGATTTCTTTCTACCCAAGTACTTAACAATGAAGTTTATTTATAAAACATTATCTCTGAAATGTACCCCTTGGATGCTGGGGCTAGGTTCAGTTAGTAAAATGTTTGCCTGGAATGCATCAAGTCCAAGGTTTGATCCTGGCCACCAAATAAATCAGATGTGGTAGCTTGATACCTGAACATTGCATGCCTGTTATTCCAGTACTCCGGGGTTAGAGGCAGGGGCATCAAAAGTTGGAAGTCATCTTCAGCAATGTATGGAGTTGAAGGCCAACCTGCTTTAAATTTAACTTCTGTGAATACAGGCAGGAGGCTCTCAGAAACAATTCATTCATAAATCCCTACCAATGTGAAACACCTCTCCCACTATCATCTGACCTTGATAATTACTCTATATGTTCTCTATATTCTAAAGTCTTTAAGGATGGAAAAATGTATCAACTAAGGACTGAAAACAAGAGTGAGGCCTGGCAGCACTCGTCACACAGTAGATAAACAGAGGGCAAAGAATGTTCCAACGGCGTTTTAAGAAATCAAGGCTGAAATATGATACACAGATAGGGAGAAAAAAATAGATGTGGAAATGAGAAATGGCATCGTGGGCACATCAGCCGTGATTCAGCTTTGACAAGGAAACATCTAGGGAGAAGATTACCCAGGAAGCAGGACAGCGATGCACATTGTCTTCTTTTATGATCCCCACCTAACATTTGACAGTAGAATGGCGCATTGACACCAATGAATACTACATCAATTTTTTTTTTTTTACCTAATGTATGGATATTTTACCTGCCTATATGTCTGTGTACCATGTATGTGCCTGGTACCCACAGAGGTCCGAAGAAGGCATCATATCCTTTGGAACTGGAGTTATAGACTTTAAAAGCTGCCATGTGGATGCTGGGAATCAAACTTGGATCCATTGAAAGAGCAGTCAATGTTCTCAACGACTAAGTCATCTCCTTAGCCCCAGCACTGCACATTTGAAAGGAATGAAACACAAAACCAAATTATGGCAGAGGCAATACATGAGCTAACTTTGAATATGGCATATTATTCTTGATTACTTTAGACCTGCATCCTTATGGGGGGAACCATATAAAACAGAAAAAACTATGACACTTGTGAGCAGGACACAGTAGTGTATACTTAATACCAGCACCAGGGAGGAAGGAGGGTAGAGAGTTTGAGTCCAGTCTCAAAACAAAAATGAGAACCCCAGAGGTTCCTGTGTTTGAGTACTTGGTGGACCTGTTTGGAAAGGATCCGGAGGTGTGGATTTGCTGGAAGAAGTGTGTTACTGGGGGCAGACTTTGAGGTCTCAAATGTCCACAACAGCTTTCTTCTGGCCTCACTCATGTTTATGGATCAAGATATGAGCTCTTGCCGGGCGTGGTGGCGCACACCTTTAATCCCAGCACTCGGGAGGCAGAGGCAGGCGGATTTCTGAGTTCGAGGCCAGCCTGGTCTACAAAGTG
>NC_034592.1:87997380-88101251 GCF_900095145.1 Mus pahari | reverse complement strand
GCCTGTCTGCCTGCTGCTATGCCCCCATATACGCTAACCCTGCAAAATCATAAACCCCATATTAAACTGTTTCTTTCCTAGGTTGCCTCAGTCATGGTATTTTTTTTTTTTATCACAGCAACAGAAAAGTGACTAAAACCGAGGGAAAAGTGCTTGCTGCACCAATAAGAGGTCGTGCGTTTGATCAGCAGCAGCCATGTAAATCTGAGTGTGGTGGGGTACAGCTGCCATCATAGTGCTTCTATGACAAATCCAGGTGAAGAACTAAGCCCTCTGGAAGCTCAAGGACCAAGTAGTCCAACCTGTCATAAAAAAGTTAGAAGGCAAGGACTGAAGCTTGAAGTTGTTCTCTGAGCTCCACCACTATGGTCCCCAATTCTCTCTCTCTCTCTCTCTCTCTCTCTCTCTCTCTCTCTCTCTCTCTCTCTCTCTCTCTCTGTGTGTGTGTCTTACACACACACACACACAGAGAGAGAGACAGAGACACATAGAGAAACAGAGAGAGAGACAGAGATTCAGAGAGACAGAGAGACAGAGACAGAGGCAAATATAGACAGGCAGACAGACACAATGCACCCAAAACTGCAATCAAGAGATCAAACAAGCAAAGCATTAGGAGAATTGTGAACTTCCAAGAAGAAAACTGTTCATTTGTGGGAAAGAGAGACTACATGGTAAATAACAAAAGAGTATAGACAAATATTTAGAAAACTTGCAGAAAATGCATCTAAAACCAAAGTTATATGCAGGAACATCACACATATGGCAAACAAGGTAAGAGCCTGCAGCTATTCTGGGGGAGGGGGACTACTGGGAGGAGATGAGGGAGGGAAAACGGCAGTCGGGATGTTAAAAAGATAATTAAAAAAAATAAAAAGAAAATTCTAGGCTATTTTATACCTCTTGTTTCACTCCTTAAATTTGGTGGGGATGATGTAGCAAAATTATATTTTGGTAATAATGATATATTTTATACCATCCAAGAAATTATATGGTAACTCTTTTTTGCTGCAACCAAATGTTGTAGTATATTGGAAAGGCATTATGGAACATAAAATTTTAAGTCACTGTTAGGCATAGGCTAGGAGAATTGAGTGGATGCCATCTTGCTGGTAAAACTTAATTAGTGGGAGTGTGCATGCATGCTGATGACAGAAAAATACGGCCTCCAACATAGACAGTCAGAGGCATACTTCTGAAAAATGTTCCCCTTAAAGTACACTGCTCAGTGCTGATGAAGAGTGATTGTAAAATTAATGTTTTGAGCGAAATTGGAAACACAACATGAGTGTACAGCTTTCCCTTGAAAACCTAATGGTTTAGAAACACACGAAAAATTAACTCAGGGGAACTACAAAAAGATTACTTGCTGAACAAATTGCTAAGATTCTTACTGCCACAAGCTGGAGAGCTGACTCAGTTGTTAAGCAGTCCCAGCACCCACATCAGGCAGTTCACCGCTGCCTGGAACTCTGGCTCCAGGGGGACCGTCACCTCTGACCTCCCAGGGCCATCACATGCACATACCCCCATACAAACACACAAGTACACATAAATAATGTTTTTAAATTAAAATAAATCTTTTTAAAAACTAAACAAAACATAGATTCTTAGCCCAACTTCTCCAACATCAAATCTCCAGAAAAGAGAGGGAAGATCATTCATATATTATTCCATGCTTGGTCTGTCAAAATAGAGGAGTCAGCCGGGCGTGGTGGCGCACGCCTTTAATCCCAGCACTCAGGAGGCAGAGACAGGCAGATTTCTGAGTTTGAGGCCAGCCTGGTCTACAAAGTGAGTTCCAGGACAGCCAGGGCTATACAGAGAAACCCTGTCTGGGAAAAAAAAAAAAATCTAGGAGTCAGAAAGCTGCCTAGATTTTTCCCCCTGTACATTATCTTTAGCAGAAGTGTTTATTGCTTACTTATTGAGAAAGATCCTGTGCTGCCCAGGTTGGTCTAGAACCCTTGCTCTCAGATGGCCTTTCAGCCTCAGTTTTTTGAGGAGCTGGGATGGCGGTTGAGTCCTTACTCCCTCACCGGCTTGAAAAGAAAGTATTTTTGTTGCTGAAAGAACATCGTACCCTTTCCAATATCTTTGATCAGTATTTTTCAAATTCTCATGTGTACAAAGAACACTGGGGCTCTACTGAATGGAAAACCTGACTCGGTAACTCTGGGCCCCATGGCCCCGCTGCAGAGCACCTGGAGTGGTAACAGTCTAGATCTGTAGCATAATCCAAAGAATCACCCTGACTACCTGCCAGGTAAAAATGCACAATTTAGGGAACTGGTTTGTAGCTCAGTGGTAAAGCACTTGCCCAACATAGTCAAGACTCTGGTCCAATCCAATCTGTAAAAAAAAAAAAAAAGAAATTGACAGGTGAGCATATGAGTAATGTTCATACATCATCCAGCAGTCTACAGTGCACTAAAAACCCAAAGCTTACCTTTAAAAATATAATATCCAGGGCTGGAGAGATGGCTCAGCAGTTAAGAACACAGGCTGGCTGCTCTCCCAGAAGACCTGAGTTCAATTCCCAGAACCCACCTGGCAGGTCACACCCATCCATTACTCCACTTCCAGGTGACTTTGAGACCCTCTTCCAGCCTCCGTGGGCATCGGGCATGCATGTGATGCAAAGCACAAGTGATCTTAACCACTGAGTCATCTCTCCAGCTCTATTGCTGTGTTTCTAAATTATGTATGTGCATGTGAGTGCAGGTGTCTGTGGTAGTCAGAGCATCTCCTGCAGCTAGAATTGCAGGTGGTTACTAATTGGCTAACTTGGCTGTAGGGAGCCAAACTCCTTTCCTCCAAAAAAGCAGTACAGGCTCTTATGACGCCCATACCATAAAAAAAATGAATAATTTTTAAAAAATATATCTTCCTGCCAGAATACTATAATATTTTGTGACAATAATTTAGTAGGTCAGTTTCCAAATAACTTTATACCTTTCCAGGTACAACTAATTTTTCCAATGTCTTACCAGTGAAAATTGTAGCTTATCAAACAAAATATGCTCAGTCATGCTTGGTGGTCCTCACCTGTAATTCCTGCATTTAGAAGGCAGACAATGGATTATCAGGAATTTAAGGTCATCTTCAGCTACATAATAAATTCCAGGCCAGCTTAGGCTACATGAGACTATCTCAAAAATTGAAATTAAATCCATTAAAGCCAAGTCTGAGGATGTAGCTCAAAGGTAAAGCTCTCACCTAGTATATGGGAAGACCTAGGCTCAATGCCCAGTAAAAAACAGTGGTTTGGGAGGTACTAAGTTACTGCCAGTCTATCACTCCTTCATGTGTACTCAATAAATCTGTTTTTTTTTTTTTTACTATAAATAGATAAATAAATAAATAAATAAGGGTCAGTGAGATGGCTCAGTGGGTAAAGCAGTTGTCACCAACTCTGACATCCTGAGTTCTAGCCCTGCGACCCACATTGTGGAAGGGGAGAACTGTCTCCTGCAAGCTGTCATCTGATCTCCACATTCGTGCACCACACATAATAAATAAATAATAAAAAAAAATGTAAGAAAACAGTCAAAAATAATTTATTTTCTTGAGTATATATTCCATTTATTGTACACCATGTATTAGCTATAAGTGACTGTGAATTTTTAACATTAGAGTAAATCACTTAAATTTTCCATTATTTAAAAATGAATTATCTATTTGTATAATTAATATTAAAGTGTTGTCTTTTTTTTTTTTTTAAACATTTTTATTTATGTATGAGTGCACACCAGAATCGGGCATCAGATCCCATTACAGATGGTTGTGAGCCACCATGTGGTTGTAGGGAATTGAACTCAGGACCTCTGGAAGAGCAGTCAGTACTCTTAACTGCTGAGCCATCTCCCCAGCCCCCAAGTGTTGTCTGTTTAAAAAGATTGTTTTTACTTTTTGCCTACATGTATGTATGCACCATGTGTGTACCTGGTGCAGGAGGAGGGTGTGGCTAGAGTGAGAGACAGTTGTAAGCTGATGTGGGTGCTGGGACTCAAAGCCCAGTCTCTGCACAAGGAGATTTTACTGAACCCCAGAGAGTAACAAGGATGGCTGCAGATACAGGAAGAGCAGCCACTAAGACCTTGTGGGGAAAGGAAACGGTCTTCGGGCTTGGAATGACCGGGCAGGAAGCTCACCCAGGGACTGTAACAGTTCAGGATCACGTTTATCTCCTTCTCACTTGGCCAGTTAAGGAATTAATTCTTCTCTTCCTTTCTTCATTGTCTTTCTTTTCCATGCCTGTGTGTGCTCTCTGGACAGCTGGATTCATAACAGAGAATCCAAATGGGTGAGTGAAACCTTTTCTGCTTCTATAGGACCAAACTCTCTAAACCAGAACCCCAGGCTTCCAGGGGCTGCCTCTTGGAGCAGCTCTGCTGCTCAAGGGGTCAGTGGGTGGGAGCCTTCCTCTGGTTTTATGAGAATCTGGGCTGACCAGATAATAAAACTTTTTAGAACAATCTTTTTTGTCTAAAAACATTCCTGATAAAACTTATTATAAATAGCATTTTTTGCCTTACAAATGCTTGACACATGCTTGTTTTATTTTTTTTTATTTTTTATTTTTTTAAATATTTATTTATTATATGTAAGTACACTGTAGATGTCTTCAGACTCCAGAAGAGAGCATCAGATTTCATTACAGATGGTTGTGAGCCACCATGTGGTTGCTGGGATTTGAACTCAGGACCTCTGGAAGAGCAGTCGGCACTCTTAACCTCTGAGCCATCTCACCAGCCCCAGCTTTTTTTAGAAAATAAATAAGAAGGTAAAGAAGAAACAGAATAATCACCACTCTGCTACATTTTCTTCTAGTTAAATATGTATATGTGCATGTGTAACATAAGTATAATATAATATATTAAAATTTGGGATCGTACAACATATGCATTTTTCCCTATTTATGTTGTGAAAATCTTCCTAAACCTGTAAAAACAATTCTTCAAAAATTTCTCCTGGATACAGGAAGATCAGGAGTTCAAGGCCAGCCTTGGCTACATAGTGAGTTTGAAACCTGTGCTTCTGTCCCTAAAAGAAAACACAAAGACAAAACAAAAATTAAAAAAAAAAAAAAATTAACAAGAAGAAAGGAAGGAAAGGATGGTAGGGAGACAAAAAGCAGAAAGAGGAGGGAGAGCTAGAGGAAAGGAGAAGAGCGCCTTGAAAATATTTAAAGGAGATGGGCTACCCTCTGCTGCCTGCTGTGGGAGGACCTTGGTCAAATTTCACCGGATTTCATCTGCATGAAAATACAGGAGGAGCGGCTGTGCAGACAGTTACAGCCTGATTGAGGACAAAGAGTTGGGTTCTGTCTGTGTCTAGAATTCTCGTGGCAGCCGGACAGAGAGGTAGACAACCTGAACCAAGATTTGGAACACATGTTTATGGGAAGAAACTGGCCGCAAAGGGTTACAAGATTAGAGAGCGAAGCCATGCGGCCTCACCTGGAGGCAGGCCCACAAGCTGAATTTACAACAGGGACCTGGGAGTCGTATAAATGACTAATGCTGGCTTCCTGATGCTCTTTTCCAAGCAAGCTGCAAAAATTGGCAGGGGCCCTTCAGTGTGCTGTCGATGTGTCTGGAATTCAAATAGTAGGATGCAGAGATGCCATGACAATGGGAAGCAAGCTTTACCTGGAGAAAATGATGTGGACATGGCTGCTGCAACCCGTACTCAACACAGGGAGACCTTTGCAACCGCTCTCCAGCGGTCCCCATCATGCCTGACTGCGATTGCCCTTACTCAAGGGCATTAAATTAAAAAGTAATGTAGCCAGTGATTCTTTTTTCCCCCCTATTCCCCCCATCCAGGCAGTGAAGAATGGGGAAAGTAAAATAAAAACCTTGACTGCAACTGATATGTCTGTTTTTTAAAAAATGATGCTGATATTAGACACAGCTCAGGAGAGCACAATTTGAATATCGGTGGTATTGTGCGGGGCTGAAGTCCTCACATCCCCCTCCTTCAGATCTGTCTTTGCTGGCTGCACGCCTTAATATTCTTCCGAGGTGTAATAGCTGGGAGGATTCCATCAGTAATAACCGGAGATCCTGTGAGCCGGTTCTGTTATCCCGAGAATCGAGAGGCATTTTTGCCTTGCCGGCTGTCATTTCCATTAGTGGGGCTGATAAGCAGATTCTGAGTTTATTATTTGCCCAGATAGAGTGTTCGTGCTCCTGGCGTGTTGAGTTGTTCTGAAGCGCTTTATTATTTTAAGACTTTGTACCCTGGGCTGGGAGCTGGAGAACCTTGGACAGGTACCGAGCGTTAGTTGGGCCTTGACTTTGTTTTTCTGACTCTCTTGCTCTCCATCTGGAAAAAGAAATACTCTTTCAGGTCCCCAGTTCTTTGCTTCCGTTATTTCGGGTAACAACTTAGCTCTGTGTCTCTACTCTATCTTTCCTCCAAACACCACTGTCCTTTAAAATGATCTGAGTAAATTTAGCATTTGACTTTTCTTTAACCTAATAATCAATTCTTAGGATGTGACCATGTATATAGTAAGCCATCCCTTGGTATCTGTTGGGAATTGGCTTTATATCTCCACTCACATTCCAAAAATCTGTGAATGTTCAAGCACTTTATGTAAAATGGTATACATAGCGTTTGCATATAACTTCTACAGTTTCCTGTATAAATCATCTCTAGGTTACTTACAATATCTAATACAATGTGAAACTATATGAAGAATTATTGTACTCTACTACAACCAACTTCAGGAAAAGGTCTGTGCATGATCAGTACAGATACATGGTTTTAAAGATTTATTTATTTTTATGTATATGGATGTTTTGCCTACGTTTGTGTGTAGTGCCCTTGGAAGCCAGAAGAGGGCATTGGCTCCCCTCGACCTAGAGTTCCTGATGGTTGTGAGCTATCATGTGGGTGTTGAGAACCGGAACCCAGGTCCTCTGCAAGAACAGCAAGTGCTCTTAACTACTGAACCAGTCTACTCAGAGTCAGGGTTTTAGAAAATAGGGTTTTTTTGTTTTTTTTTTTTTTTTAAGAATGTTTGTTTTTTTTTTTTTTTTTTTTTTTTTTGGTCTGTGGTTGGTCAAATCTTTGCATGTAGAACCTATGGATATGGAGGGCTGACTGTATAGCATTTACTATGTGGCAGGTATGTTCCAAGACTTTATTATTAACATCAAACAAATCTCTGTAGTATGTGGGTTGGTAGAAATGATTATTCTATTTTTATACATTTTAACTGTGTGTATGTTGTGTGTGTGTGTGTGTGTGTGTGTACATCATACATGGCTTTTTAGGAATTATTCTCTCTTTCTACCTTGTTTTGAGGCAGGGTTTCTCATGTTTTTGCTAAGGCAGCCAAAGCCATCTTCTAGCTCTCTCTGCTGTCTTTCTCTCATCTTAGCACCAAAGCGGCGCGTTCTAGGGACTGAAGTCAACTTGGGTTCTCTGGAGAAGCAACAAGGGGTCTTAACCACTGAACCATCTCTCCAGCCCCCAACACTCTGTTTTCATGGGTTACTTTAAGATTTCAATTCTGTCCCTTTCTTCTTAAAATAAGTGTAATTTCCAGCCATCAGAAAGAACATATCATTTTTGTTATATAAAATGAAGTTTATTGGGTATAAATACAGAAAAGAACCCAGATGCCATACGGCGAGTCTGCAATCAGATGGCCAGAGTTAGTTAAAAATATCTGTTTTACCCTAAACCTCAATTTCCTCTTCTATGAGACTGGGCTGGAAATACCTGCTGAGCAGTGCTGCTGTATAGTCCATAAATACCCAGGATCGGCACTTACATGGCAAGTACTCAGAGAGAGGCACATTTAGTAACATTGATTGTAACAACACTGCCAAGAATCAAAACTTTATTGGGGAAAAAAGAAACAGTAAGAGACAATTTATCACTGAGTGGGAGGTTAGACCAGGTAATTTTAAAAGCCTTTCAACTTCCCACAAAGATGGTACCATTCGGATCAATGCTTTCAAACTCGCTATGGAATGGGGCCAATTATTTTTTAATTCTTCAATCTACCATCCACTGATGCTTTTGTGTAATACCATAAAAACTGGATGACAAGGAACATACAATTTTAAAAAGGCATACCAAATAAAAGCCCAACATTTTTATCACTGGAGTCATTTAGATGTAAAATTGCTCCATCAAATTGCCATAAAAGTTACTAAATGTGTTTTAATTATAGCTTGTACATTAGTTGCTTTTCTCATCCCTATGGCAAAATACCTTACAGAAAGAAGGATTTATTTAGGCTCACAATTTGAGGATATACTTCATCTTGGTGGGGAGGGCATAGTGTTAGGAACAAGGGTCAGTCGGACATTGTATCCAGTCAGGAAGCAGAAAGCGGTAAATACTGCTGACTCAGCTTGCTGCCTCCCTAACCCCTAGAACTGTGCCATCCACATTCAGGGTAAACCTTCCCTTTTTTTTTTTTTTTTTTTTTAATGGTTTTTCAAGACAGGGTTTCTCTGTATAGCTCTGGCTGTCCTGGAACTCACTTTGTAGACCAGGCTGGCCTCGAACTCAGAAATCCGCCTGCCTCTGCCTCTGCCTCCCGAGTGCTGGGATCAAAGGCGTGCGCCACCACGCCCAGAAAACCTTCCCTTTTTTAATTTCAATCTCACAGACACACCCAGAGGTCAAGTTGACAGCTGGGGTTAAGCATCTCTGCTTGATACACTTCCAGTCACTACAAAACTCAGCGCCTCGCAATAACGCTCTAGGTTACACATTGGCTGTGGGTCAGAAGTTCAGGGGAAACTTAGTTCATTGATGTGGAATGTGCTGGGAGGTTATGCCCAAGACATAAACTGGGACTACAGTCATCTGAAAGTCTGTCTGGGCAGAGAGGATGCACTTTCTAGGTAACTCATTTCCAAGGCTGGTAAATGAGTGTTGGCAGAGCAGGTTGTTGCAGTAACTCTTCGAGGACATGGATTTCCTTCCATGTGGGGCTTTAGAAGGTCTCTATGACCTAACAAATCCAGAATAAATGATACAGCAGATGACAATGTTCAGGTCACACAGACTTTGTCAGCTGGTCTTCGAAGTCATAGTTCATCGCATCAGCTTTGCGATATTTTTGGCATATTATTCTTTTTTTTTTTTAAGATTTATTTATTTATTATATGTAAGTACACTGTAGCTGTCTTCAGACAGCTCCAGAAGAGGGCATCAGATCTCGTTACGGATGGTTATGAGCCACCATGTGGTTGCTGGGATTTGAACTCCGGACCTTCGGAAGAGCAGTCAGGTGTTCTTACCCACTGAGCCATCTCACCAGCCTGGCATATTATTCTTATTTGGTGTGGGCAGAGACTTCATTCGGCTCAAACCCAGAAAACAAAAATCTTTAGGGCGTCTTGCAGACCAACTGCCAGCAAATGCTTGCTCCTCATTTGAATACTTGCCTGTCTGTAAAGCAAATTCTGAGTACTAGGGGCTGAACAGATGCCTCAGAGGTTAAGAGTGTGGGCTGCTCTTCCAAAGGATCTGCCTGGGTTTGATTCCCAGCACCCACATGGTGGCTTCAACCAATCTATAACTCCAGTTCCAGGAGACCTATTGACCTCTTCTGGCCTCCCCAGTCTCCAGGTTTCAACATGGAGCACAAACATGCACGAAGCCAAAACACCCATTCACGTAAAATAAAATAATACCTTTTAAGAAATGTGAATACGAGTTTTCTAGAGATGATCTAAATCCCTCAATTTGCAAATGACGAAACAGAGCTGGCAGCCTCATTAGCGGCAACATCAGGATTCTTGATTTCAATGTTGTTTCTATTACATTGAGTACCTATCTCTTTTAGCTACTATGTAACGAAAAGGGAGTGTTTGCCTGGAGCTGCTCATTAAGCAACTAAGATGAATGGGACAGGATGGGACATTGAGCCACTAAGAGGCTGCTGAGGCTTAGAGACACCAACGAAACCATCTTCAAGGTGGCCATTCAGTAGGCTAATTCAATAAGCCAAGTTCAAAGGCATCACAATTTGACAATGAAAATTGATTTGATTGAGCTTCAAAGATTCTACTAGCTTGTAGGAATGATTTTTTTTTCCTAGAAGAATTAATTCATGGCCACTGGTAGAGAGCAGCCTCATCTAGTGCTTTTAAACTTCTTTTTAAGTCAGTTCTAAGACACACAAGCAAAGGTGATCTCGCCTTAATACACACATTTCCAGAGTCAAATAATGAAATTCTGATCCTAATTACAAAGGAAATATGAGAATTCTAGCAAGTTCATTTTATAAGAAATAGCCTGAAAAATTGGCACTAAATGAGTCCTCCTAAAGACACCATAGTCATTATGTGTGGTGGTGGCAGCAAGCATTGATTGGTAGGAACTGTTTTTTTTTTTTTTNTTTTTTGTTTGTTTGTTTTTTGTTTTTTGTCTTGTTTTGTTTTGTTTTGGTTTTGGTTTTTCAAGACAGGGTTTCTCTGAGCAGTCCTGGCTGTCCTGGAATTCACTCTGTAGACCTCGAACTCAGAAATCTGCCTGCCTCCCAAGTGCTGGGATTAAAGGCGTGCGCCATCACTGCCTTGCAGGAGATGTGTTTGGATTTTGAGACAAAATTTCAATGTAGCCCACACTGGCCTCAAGAACACAGCAATCCTCCTGCCTCAGCCACTCATTCCTGGCACAGATTATTTCTAAAGCCAACTATACATTGAAATTGTGATTAATGAATGCTATTGAGCCACTGAATTCCAAAGAGGGATTTTTTTTTTTTTTCTGGTGCCTTCTTCTTCCAGTTGAACCAGAAGTCCAAACAAGAAAATGCTAACATTCCTTTCTTTTTTAAATTTATTTATTATTATATGTAAGTACAATGTAGCTGTCTTCAGACACACCAGAAGAGGGTGTCAGATCTCATTACGGATGNTTGTGAGCCAACATGTGGTTGCTGGGATTTGAACTCAGGACCTTTGGAAGAGCAGTCAGTGCTCCTAACTGCTGAGCCATCTCACCAGCCCGCTTACATTCCTTAATTAAAACCAAAGCAGAACTTTTTATTTGGTCTTCCCAGTCAGAGAAAAAAGATCTCAAGAATAAAAATAGCACACTCAGCTATTATTTGCCTAGATTAACCTTTTTGTTGACATCTCCTATCTCCTCTCCCCCATTTTCCTTACCAGTTCCTCTCTATCTCTATATACACATTCAAATTCTCACTTCTCTCAAACACACCAACACATGCATGTGTTTTCTTCAACCACTTGGAAATAAATCAGATATATTATGGCCCTTCATTCCTAGATATTTCAGTATATGTTTTTGCTCTTATACACCCACGATATAGCTATCAGCTTCAGCCGGTAATTTATGAGACATTTTTCAATAATATGCCTCTTCACATTCCAACTTTCTCATCTAACCCAATGATGTTTTAGGAGGATACATGTGTGTAAGAAGGTCACACATGCACATGTACGTCAAGGCCTAAGGCTGAAGATGGATTACTTAAAGTTACTATTGCTGGGACAAAACACCGGTGACCAAAAGCCACTTGGGGAGGAAAGGGTTTATTTGGCTAACATATCCTGAATCACAGTTCACCGAAGGAAGCAAAGGCAGGGACTGGAGTCAGAAACCTGGAGGCAGGAGCTGATGCAGAGGCCATGGGGGGTGCTGCTTACTTGCTTGCTTCTCATGACTGGCTCAGCCTGCTGTCTTGTAGAACCCCAAACCATCAACCCGGGGTGGTACCGCCCACAATAGACTGGGCCCTCCCACATCATTCACCAATTAAGAAAATGCTCTCCTGGCTTGCCTGCAACCTGAAGTCATGGAAGCATTTTCTCAGCTGAGGATTCCGACTCTCAGATGACTCTAGCCTGTCACGCTGACATGAAACTAGCCAGCACACCAGATGCCTTCCTCCACCATTCTCTACTTGGAATGTTTAGTCAGGGGCTCCCTTGAACCTGGAGCTCACTGATAACTCTGCCAGTCTAGCTAGACAGCCTGCCCTGAGAACTCTCCTGCCTCTGCCTCCCATTCTCTGAGATTACAGGGAAGCCACCCACCCCCAGCTTTTACACAGGCTCTTAAGAACCAAGTTCGGGTCTCAGAACCGGTTAGCTAGTGCTTCACTAACAATTTCCCCAGTCCCTAATGATGTGCTGTTATTTTGTTTGTTTGTTTAATTTTATTCGTTTATTTGTAGCATTGCTTATCCAAGACTACTGGATTCAGAACAGAACTGCTGTCATCAGGTCTCTTGGGCCTTTATTTAGTCTGAACATTTCACAGACTTTCACTATCTTTCAAAGCTTTAAGATGTTCAAAGAATAAGATTTTCCATACCCCTTTTGAAAACAGATCATGGGCCATGGAGACAGCTTAGTGGGTAACAGTGCTTGCTGCTGAGCCTGACCCAGGACCTGCGTGGCAGAAGGCGAGAACTAGCTCCAACGAGTTGACTTCTTACTTGCACGTGAACAGTGTGGCACACATGTATACACATGCATATGCACGCACACACAATACATAAATGGATTGAATTAATTTAATTACAGAAAAGCCCATCTGCCCTATAAATTGGCTCACCAGCTACCATCTTTCTCTGTATATACCATAAACACTCCTTTCCACATGTGTAACTCTGGCCTGTGGTGCTAGGAGCTTTATAAACATAAACTCAGAAACATATTAGAGCCCTCTGTGGTCGTTTTTACTTATTGTCACTTACTGAGGAAACTGAAGCCCAGACAGGTGAACACTTGTCTGAGGCCCAACAGCTAGAGAATGGCAGAGTGAGTGACCTTCTACGGGGGCTTGTAACCCTGAGTTCGCTTATCTGGAGAGAGGCCTTCCTCCCAAATGAAGTGGGTTTTGTTGTTGATTTTAAACTTATTTTTATTTCATGTACATTGGTGTTTTGCCTGCATGTATGTCTGTGTGAGGGATGTTGATCCCCTAGAACTAGTATAATAGACAGTTTTGAGCTGTCATGTGGGTGCTGGGTCCTCTGGAAAAGAAGTCAGTGCTCTTAACCACTGGGCCATCTCCCCAGCCTTACCAAATGAAGTTTTAAATTAGGGAACAGTGTGGAAAATAAAACGCGCTGGGCAATAAATGCTGTGGAAACTTAGAGGAGAGTCAAAAGTCATGTCGATAACATCAGCACGTTCCTTGTCAGGTGGGTGATCTGGAAACACCAGGATAAAAGGAGATGGTGCTCTAGCCTTCACAGGAATGTATCCTACCTTCCCTTCCCCTGCCCCTCCCCTCCCCCATTTGCAATATGTATTTGCAATATAAACTCAGTCATGTTGCTGGCTCAGGATATGTGTGTGTGGGCACACGAACTTTCCTTCATAAGATCATAAAGCAAAAGTGGCTACTCCCTGGTGAACCCTCATTTAAGTTCTGATACATCTTTCTGCAGCGAGATGAGGCTGCAGGGCAGCAGGGCACTGAAGAGCAGAGAAAGCAGCCTCCCTGCTGGGTTGGAGAACCTCAGACAAGTGGCTTAGCCTGCCGGGCCTCACAGTACCACGTGGGTAGCAAGGGGCAAAAGCCTTGGGGAGGGCTTGCTGAATTCAAGGAGTTAATTGTTATGAAGATCTTGTCAGGCATCTGGCCCAGGCAGTGCCAGTGGGAATACTCAGGAGCAATACTAAGTAGTCCTGTCCCTGTAATCAGAACCCAAGACTTCTAGCTGCTAAGCTGGTGCTCTAGCTCAGCTCCCTGGGAACCCGAGCTTCCCAGAGAAGCACAGGTTGAGGTGCAGGTGCAATGGAAGAAGTCACTTCAGAGCAGAAGAAACACTTGGAGGTGGGGGGAGAGAGGAAATACACAACCAGGAAACTGATGGATGAAGGCAGGGGCCAGGGACAAGACACTGCCCTAACGCTGGCTGGGTTTGGACAAAACAGTGACACTTTTGGGCCATATGCCAGGAGAAGGATCTGGGAGCTGGCCTCTCTTGTCTCTCTCTGCAGTCATTTAGGCTAGATCTTGGAGACCCCAGGGTAGTTTTCTGCACCCATAAGGAACAGCAAAATGGCTCAGTGGGTAGAGGTGCATGAACCAGGCCAATGACCTGAGTTCGTTTTCTAGATCCAGAAAACTGAGACCCCCAGAGCTGTCCTCGCCTCTCCACATGTGCTCTATGGCACCAGAACACACACACACACAGAAATAGACATAGTTAAAAAGAAAGAGAGAGACAGAGACAGAGACAGAGAGAAGAGGTGGCATCAGAGATCCCTTTGTTAGGATGGTGACGATCTGGGCTAATTACCTCATAAATCTTAATATGAGTTGTACTATTATAGTTGGGGTTAGCAATAAAATTTATATTACCCAGGCAGAGATCATTTTATTTAATACTGGGTTTAGCCAGGTGTGGTGATGTATGACTATGTTAGTAGCACTCAGGAGTAAGAAGTTCAGAGTCAGCCAGGGTTACATAGTGAGCTCTGGGCTATTCTAGGCAACAAGGAGACTCCGACTCCAACAAAAATCAAAGAAAAACAATTACATAGCAATAATTACTATTACTGTCGCTGCTGGTGTGGTTAAAACATTAGGCTGGCCTCTATAGCATCTGCCTAGGTCACGTGAAGGCTTTGGTTCAATTTTGAACATCATAAAAATTATATTGGAACACACATATACTTGCAAGATGTATAACAGGACAGGTATTATACGGATTAAAAATATCTGCACAGGCTCTAATGGAAATATCTGCTAGGGCACAGCGGACTCATCTTGGTAATTTATGTGTTATGCAGAAGAAGAACATACAAATCCCATATCGGCAGCAGCTTGCGGCTTAAGAATGGGATTAAATATAAAAGGCTGGTTCTACCTTGGCTTTGTTCATGACGGGAATACAGGCTCAGCTCACCACGATGTACCTTACTTTTATACGTGCTCATACCGTGTTTAGCTCTCCAGGGAAAGTGAAGATGCCTTATATCTTAGTCTTTGGATAGCAATCCTCCACTCTTGTAATCTCACTGCCATATTAGACTAGATATAATTAAAGAGAAGAGCATGGATAAAAAAATGTTAGACTGAATTGTGATGAAGTGTGTCAGATGAAGAATGAGCCAGCTGTTAGCTGAACAAGGTGCAGTCTCAGTTTCCGGCCCTTTGGTAAGCAGTGCTTGTCCACATGTGTGAATTCCTCAGTGGTTAACCATCCTACTAAGCATACTAACCTGAATACTAACAACTTCGAGCGCGATCCTGCCAGCTGGGAGATGTTGTAAAACAGCCATTTTAAAGCTTCAGAGCCCTGCTGAGTTTCTGCTTCTGTGTCTTTTGTGGGCAGGGTCCCCGAGTCTGTTTCCAGCAAGTTCATGCTGATGCCAGAAACCAGGCTCAGGGACTGTGGTGTGAGAACTGCTGAGTTAGAGCAAACATTCCCTCCGAGGGAGCACCTGCGGGCCACCTAGGCTGTGGTACGATATAATTGGATTTGTTTTAAATAGGCCACCGTAAGCAGTCAGATCTCCCAACCTCTTTGAGCATTTTACAGGCCAGGAGAGTCCGTCATTGCTTCATTATTCCTTCTCTAGAATTAAAGGGGGAAAAATAAACTCCGATGACAGAGACGTTAAAGTACTTTCAAGTTAATTAAACATAGCTTTAGCTGCATGCTTCTGACATCTTGATAATTAAACACATCTAGACTCACTGGTGTTTGCCAATGGTTTTATGAAATAATTGAAAGTATATCCTTCATGGAGGTTTGTCATTCCCAGGGACACCCTTGGGCTGGTGGGTTGAGGAATGGCCAGCAGGTGGCGCTTGAAGTCAGATAACGCCCCCAACGGGGGTGCAGGGACACACAAGCCAAGGTGCCAGCTTTAAATCCTCAAAGTAAGGTCCTCTTAACCACTTGTCATAAAACACCCTGAGACACACATCTTGGAAAATAGAAATGTCAAGCTCAGCATCTTTGCCACATTTCAAGCCAGGTAATTACCTTCTCTCCCAAAGGGAATCTATTTTATGTATTTGTGTGCTTTCTAGGTTACAAGTTTCCCAAAGGCAATGCTCTCCCAGCCTTCCCCTCACCCCACACAATGCCAACGTGAAATGCACATTTTACAATAACAACTTAATTATTCTATATCCCTCTGAGCTACGTGATGGCCTGTTACATAATTGCTGGTAATACAGAAACCTATATAAACCTCATATAAACCCTTGCAATAAATGGAAGCTTTTATTTGACCTAGAAATAAACTCTGTATTGACTTCACCTTTCCAAAAGGAAAAAAAAAAGCAAACCATTTCCCTGCTAGCCCAAACTGTAAGTCATTTCACATCAACAACAGCACTGCATTTGAGCTTGTCATTTTTATTAAGTCTTCAGAATCTAGTTTTTTTAATGACACACAACAAATACTTTGATATAATCTAAGATAATAAAATAGTTGAACAACTTTGACCTTTTTTTTTTTAAGATTTACATTTGTATAGAAACAATCTGTGGGGCGCCTCACCTCAAAATGAAGGTGTCTAAAAACAGTGATTCATCAACATTGCTATAAATATTTGTCTGGTTGAAAGATGTGGATTTCATTCCCAACTGAAATGTACCTCCATGCAGTTTCCCTTGGCTCCAGAGCTTAAGGCCACGGGAAGGTGACCAAGGAAAAAAGAAAGAAAAAAATAATAATAAGAGTGACTATTTCTTCTCTCTTTCCTTTCCTAGTGTGAAGGACTGTGACTAGAACAGGGTAGTTACCAAAACTGGGAAGAAATTAATTGCACAACTCTCGTCCATAAACACCAAGGTCACATCTAATTGTTAGTTAGTTACCTGGGGAAGCCTATCAGGATGGCACGGTGCATGCTGGTCCCCAAATATTTCCTCCACTAATCTTGTCAGTTACTATGGCTAGCCTGTGACCATAAATTCCCTCTAAGGGCTGGTCCTTTCTGTCACTGAAGTCTCAGCCTTTGCATCATGTCATGTGATTGCTATGTCTTTAGTGCCCAGGAAGAGTCCATCATTTCCTAAGAAATGCCTCACCCACCCTCAGGTTCCCAAAGTGCCTAAGAGTGAAGACCACACCGAGACAGCATCTTCACTGAACACCTCCCCACAGGCGCCTGGGACTCTGGCCTAGATGATCCCATTGATCTTGGTCCACTCGTAGATGTCTTGTTCACACACTATGTCGGAGTTGATGAGAAGATACCTGTCGCCTACACAGAAATGCTTCTGACAGGCGGCGCACTTGAAACACTCCAGGTGATACACTTTGTCCTTCACCCGCATTGTCATCTCATAGGCACGGATCCGCTTGTCACAGGACGCGCAGAGACCATCCTGACCAAAAAGCCTGGGGCGAAAAGAAAAGGGGGAAAAAAAAAAAACCCGCTAAGAGACAGGGGCAGGGACAACAGAAAGATGGGGGCTGGCGATGATAGATTGATGTGAATCTATCAGGATTCCAAAAAAACCTAGGCAGCACTGCACCTAGTCGGATACAGTGGATTACAGCAGTAATCCTGGTACTCAGGAGGCTGAGGCAGGAAGATGGCAAGGTCCACGCAGGACTGGGATACAGAGGCCATCTAAACATAAAAACAGTTAAGCAAGACAGATGAACCCAATTAATAGCCCATGAATCCTTCTCTGAAAAGAAAAACAACACGATGACATTTTTCTTGCTATTATTCCTTGCCTCCCCAAGCCTTTCCCTCCTTTTATCCATGCCTCTAGGCTGTGTGGACCAGCTATGGAAGAGAAGCAGCTGAAGTGACTTGTGAGAAGTAAGGCATGCAGTCCGTGTCACCTTCCTAGAGGAACTTTGGCTGCAGAGGAGGAGCTGGGGCCAGCCCTTGGAGGGGTAAGTCACCAGGAATTCACTAAAACGGGCATCGTTAGGAGGCTCCCGATTCTATCATGTCAACAGCCACTAATTTCCCCCTTTGGGGAGTGTGCCTTGAGTCATCCCCCACCCTTCAAGCTGCAAATTCCATGTCCACATGACCGTTCACTGGAGCCCAGCTGCCAGGAGACAGGGGTATCCCGGGAGACAAGTAGTGCCACTAATCATGCTTCAGAGACCCAGGGGACAAACAGGATCTCTCCATGATGCACAGAGGCTCTTCATTCATGCTCCTCCTGCCCACTCAGCATGACTCTCTGGAGAGATGACTTTCCTCACATCTAAATCAAGTTTCTCCCTAGCCTCGGGTGCATCAGTCACTTAATCAAGGGACACTTAGTCTTGAGGTGTGAGAGGCAACTTTGGAGTCACTGCAGTGGTTGAAAAGGAGCCAGTCAGGGGCTGGCAGCATCTAGGAACTTGGTAGAAACGGAAATTCCCAACTATCCCTACAAGTGACAGAGACACATAAGAGAAGGCTCGGCAGATAATGATCTCATGATGGCTAACCTTTGAAAACGCGCCTGCCTGTAAGAAGAACATGAGGACCAGAAGGTGGTTTGGCAACCCCATCATCTACCTTGCTTAGATGTTAGTGTGACAACGTAAGGTGTGTCAGAGCATCAGAGGTCAATGACTGAGCCAACACTGGCTATGTGAACACATTCCAGGTGTACTCTCAACTGCTGCTGCTCAGTCCTTTCTACATAGCGCTTGTAACATCGCATGTCTGCACGTAGCTTCCGCATAAAGCCTTTATGACTATTTCCAGTAAATGCTTGGTCTCCTTAGAAGTCTGTACCAACTTTAAAAAAATGAGAGAATTGACTGCTGCATCCTAAGAGGTTGTAGGGGAGGTAAGGACAGCCACCAGAGCCTGCAACATTTGGCCAGAATGGATGGCCTGTAAGCAGGGCCTGTGAGCAGAGAGGAAGCTCCCCGCAGCAGGGTCAGAGGCCATCTCTGTTCTGGATCCCACTTTCTGTGCTGGAAGCAGACTCATCAACGGGGGAGAACACTCTATCTTACCAGAGCAGATGGTGGAGCTGTAGGTAACTGCCCCACTGGAGGTCACAGAGCAGAAAGAGCATTCTGGTGGGTGTCCTGACTGTTCAGTAAGTTAAGTTTGGGGCTGAGCAGAGACACACGACTGAGAAAACAGTGTGCGGCAAATGAGTCTGACTGCCTGAGGTGTGACCTTAAGGAGCTCATTAAAGGGAAGTGGGGGGGGGGGCAACTTACAACACACAGCTAACAAGAGGACAAAGGACTGATGTTCGGGAGATAAGCTCGGGTTCCAGAATCACCTCTAACTAGGTAGGTGACCTGAGAAAATGGCATGTCCTCTCCTGGCTACTAATGTGCTTACACTGTAAGCCAAGACTGGAGGCAGAGGTCTTGGCAGCCCACCCCAACTCAGGGACTTGGAAATGCTAACAGTGATGAAAACGGGCCAGCACTTGGCCATTAATGTGTGCATTAATCTCTGGCTTACAGAATCCTCATCTTAGCTGGATATCCCAGAAACAGACCACAGGGGAGGATTTATGTTCAAGTGGTTTACGGTGTCCTCAGGGTAAGTGAGAAAGAGGTGAAGGAGTCAAGAAGCAATCTCAGGTGCCCAGCCTCGGAGGGAGCTTTGGCCCAATGTCTGGGGACTCCTGAAGTATATAAGTCCTGTCTCCAAGTGGCCTTGGCTCCCCTCTAAGTTGCAGGGATTGGGGTGTCTTTGGTACCAGGATCTGGTGAGACTGCATAGTTCTGGCTACAACAGATGCTGGCTAGATGTAGGTGCCAGCTGTTGAAACAGAACCATAGGCTAAAGAGGATTGCCCTACATAAAAGTTCGTGAAAACTGGATCTAAGGGGATCCAGGCTGGGTACCCAACACAATGCAGCAGAAGCGGATTTGAGTTGTATATGAGAGAGGGGTAAGGGGTGGTGGTGGGGTCCTGGGTATTTGAGGTTGAATGTCTCAAAAAGACCAGGCAAGAGTTGTCCATTCAAGACCCTCATGGAGAGAAGCTGTTCTAGGAATAGATAGGGTCTGGACCTCTTTGGAGGACCCTCGGAGTCATTCTCAACTTATCCTGATAAAATAGCTCTGGATATGCCAAAGAATTGAAGTAAAGAAATCCATGGCTAATGGACCATCCCTGAACGAAATAGAAATCCCTCCTCTGTCAAGTGGTGTCCGCGCCTTAAGCTTTCTGCTGCCCATTTTAATAACAATAATATAAATATTAAAGGGTGGCTGGGAACGCCTGCACTAATGCAGAGTTAATTAACATGTTGTCTGGGAATGTAGCAGGGAGAAGAATTATTTCGTGTCACCAAGACACAAGTTAATTAACACTGGGCTCTCCCAGACTAGCTTTTTCCTTCTCCGTTTTGAAAATGGAAAAAGATTAACAAGCCCAGTCAGCGCTGCCTTTCTTCCTGAATGTTCTATAAAACCGGGGAGATAGGGAGGAATCGGCTCTTTTGACCTCACTGTATCTGACTTCGTTTAATAAGATTCAAATGATTCAACAGGGATGGAGGCAGGAGCCCAGTGGGAGTCATTTACCCAGCTGCTTTCTGATGGACCTGGCAGGCCTGGGGTGAGTAAAAACCAGGTCTGTATTTATCTCTGTTCTATTTTCTTATGACTTAAAAAGAAAGAAAGAAAGAAAGAAAGAAAGAAAGAAAGAAAGAAAGAAAGAAAGAAAGAAAGAAAGAAAGAAAGAAAGAAAGAAATTAATTCAACAAAAAGACAGTCAGACCTTCTTGCTCTCTTTTCCATTTGCCCCAAACCACCACATCTGCAATGATTTCAATCAAAGACCGTAGGCACGTAAACGCTACTTCAGTCTTTGGGTGGACAGATAAGCTTCCTTTGACTTTGGAACTACCAGCAGTTTTGTTTTTATTTCACATGTGCAGTGCCCTGAGAACACACACAGGAGGAAGAGCCTGCTTAGCAGCCAAGGGCACTGGAGTCTAAAAGAGCTTCTCTCCACGGGCTGAATGGTCCTAATACACTGGGGCTGCACGCTCAGTGGAGCCTCTGCCACAGGAGCATGGCGAAGAACTGACAGCTGTACAGTTGAGTGGATCTGGCAGTATGGGGTACAGTTACCTCTAGTGCAGCTAATATAGAAGCTAGAGATGTTAGAACACGCCAGACAAAGGCACTCATTGGGTGCCAGGACACTCATGTTCAGGGAAAATGTTTCTGTCTCACTTGGCCTTGTACACTTCCTATTTCTGCCTTCCACATTACTGTCTCCCTTGTCCATTATAATGGAAAATAATTTGTGATACCACCATGACACCTGTCAATTATAAACTCAGCTACCGCCTATTTCTTAAGTCATGTACCAAGTCAAGTACTTCATTCTAACTTTAGAAGTAACTACAACTACTATCCCCATTTTACAGACAGGAAACGGACACTTGTGTGCATTGCCCAACGCCAGACTCAACCCTCCTGACTTTACCTTTATAGCTGCTGAAGGCTTAGCCTCCTGCTATGAAATTCAGTGCTTGGGGCTCACTAGCAAGGACAGATTGCTATTTTCAAAGTTCTCATCAATAACATTGGCGTTATGCAAAAGAATATCTACGCATATGCATATGCTTATTGATTATTAAATGAGATCCCACCCCTAAACTTATAAATGAACTCTCTCTCTTCCCCTAGTTCCCTGGATATTTCCCTACGTACGCTTCTCCAAACCCTCTCCTTTGGTCTGCCCCCGCTCCCAGAATTTTGTCCTTATTCTGAATTCCGTGGTTTTTATTCTCTTACCTTTGAAGACACTGGTGATTTACCACGCAGTGATGTGTCTCTGCAAACGAAGCCACAAAGGAGGAAGAACTCACGGCTTCTCTGAAGAGGCAGCTGAGGCTCAGCCACCCCAGGAGCTAGAGGCTATGTGTCCAACCCCAGATGTGCCCCAGAAAGTGTGAGGGATGTACCTGAGATAGTCTCTCCTGCACAATTTCCGTCCCAGCTTGTAGTAGAGGCGCCGCCCCACCTCTCCCAGCCGACACCCACAGAGGTCACAGCTGAGGCAATCCTCGTGCCAGTACTGGTCGATGGCTTTCAGGAAGTAGCGGTCCCCTATGTTCTGCTGGCAGCCACCACATGTCAGCAGGGATGGGGGTATCTGCAGCACCTCATCCACGGGTTCCCTGGGGAGGAGGCCAAGCATTAGGATAAGCTGCCTGAAGGGAGACAAGCACAAGGTCCCAGGAGTCGCTGCATGCCAAAGGTTCTATGGGGAGCCTCACTACATTTCCTTCCAGCAGTATAAAGAGAAAGGATGCCCAAATCCAGACTGCATCGACACAGGCAACCTTGGATAAAGACGGGAGTGGGCTAGAGAGGCCTTATCATCTGAAAAACCGAAGGCAGGGTACCAAGAGGGGTCCAAGGCACCTGCAGATAGCGCTTGGACCCTTGACTTCATCCCAGCATCTCTGCAGGCACCTCTGATCCAATCTGCCTCTTCCTCCTCCCCTCCCACTCTCCTCTATCCAGCCCTCCCTCCCTTTCTTCTTTGGACACAGGCACTGCCAATTCCCAAAGAATAGACTTGGGACCAAAGGAGTTGCTCACAGTCAAAGCATCCGATGACCCAGTGTGCTAATAATCTACAGATAATCTGTTGAATCCACCCTATGCAGCCCTTCCCACGGCACAGACTCAAGGGCAGAGAAGGAAGAAAGCCATCAAAATTATATTAGGTTGCCTTCTCTTCCCCAAACAGAAAGTTCTGTCAATATCTAATTATTCCGATTGAAGTTCTGCATTCTTCCCTACATTCTGCATGAGTCTTTGGCTGGAGATTCAGCTTCATAGGTGGAGAGACAGCCTAACATGTCAGAGGCCCAACGGGTCATCTCTCCGGTACCACCTGAAGTGGGGACATAATCCCAGTCCATCCTGAGGCAGAACCTGGAGGAGCAGGATGGCAAGCTCGTCAGCATCATCCAGAGACGCTGGGCTACATTAGACACTGTCTCAGAGAAGTATGAGATCTGAACGACTCTGGCAAGAAATCTAGGTCACAATGCAATTCCTGAGCAGACAGAGGACACTGGTGATGTGTGTTTTTTTTTTTTTCCTTTAAACTTTTTTCACCATAGCAAAAGTAGTTTGAATAAAATCAAATTAGTAAAGAGAGTGGAGGAGGAGCCAAACAATGGACTTAAAGAGAGTGGAAGGCAATTTAATTGATACCAAAGTCTCAATCCAGGCACGGTGTTCACAGTGAGCCTGAGGGAATGTGTTCTTTCATTGAAAAAGTGTTAATGTAGGGGATCACGAGATGCTTAGGAGGTTAGGGCGCTTGCCACCAAGCCCGATGATCTGATGTGGTCCCCAGGACACACACAGCAGAAAGAAAGAGCCAATTACAGCAGGTTGTTCTATTAATATACCCATATACATAGATGTACACACACACACACACACACACACACACACACACACAGCCTTCTGCTTGCTTTGCCCTCCTGGAACCTGACCACTTTTGTTTTACATATAAGAAACAACTTTCCTGAGAGAAAATGGCATGGAAGAAATGATTGTGATATTAGATAGGAGACAGGGAATACTTAATGCTTGTTGATTTGTAATAGTTAATATGCTCCTGGAACATTAATCAAATAAAACCTACTTTTAAAAAATCTAGTTTAAATTTTTTTAATTGGCTTTTATTCCTATTATGAAATGTCCAATGGAATTTCCTCCTGGGTACCCTAGGTGATACGTCTGCACCTCTTAGTTTTATTTGGCACTTTTATCAAGTGACCTTGTGGCCTAATTGGCCTGTACCCATGAAGCTCAGCTCCATTCTAGCTGGGGACAGCGAGACTCAGGGAATGAGTGTTTGTAGGGCACTCCAGCATCTTCAGGTGACCCTATCTAGGAGACTATTAAGCATCCTTTGTAAATATTTAGCTAAATGCGAATGCCAAACCTACCATTTTAGCACAAAATACAAGAGTATCTTCTTTTAGAACCAGGAAGTTTGAAGCTCAGGACAATTTCTTTGAGAAAAACAAAGATCAAGTCAAGTTTTAGGTGTTGTTTGTTTGTCTGTCTGTTGTTTCAGTGCTGATGATCAAACCCAGGTCCCTAGTCGCTTTAGGTAAGTGCTCCACCACTGACTTCTTTCTCAGTTCTGTTTGTTTGTATTGTTTTTAAAGACTTATTTCTACTTATAATTGTATGTATGAGTGTGGGGACATGCACACAAGGACAGGTGCTCCAGAAGGCCATAGGCATCAGATACCCTAGAGATGGAGTTACAGAGGGTTTGTGAGCCACCCGGTACGGGTGCTGGGAATCCAACCTGGGTCCCTTGTAAGAGCAGGGGATGCTCTTAACCACTGAGCTGCCTGTGGGTTCTCTTTTCCCTTCACATGGGTTCTAGGGATCAAACTCAGGTCATCAGACTTAGAGCCAGCACCTTTAGCAGCTGAGGAAGCTCGAAAACGCTTTCCTTCCTTTTAAAGCTCGAGACAAGATCTCACTGAATTGGCCAGGTTGTCCCGGAACTTTCCATTCTTCTGCCTCCGTCTCTCATGTATACAGAATTATGGGTGAGGTGTGCTAAGACCTTAAATCGTTTTAATAGTGCACTAAAAGTTGCCAGGCAGTGGTGGCACACACCTATAAATCCCAGCACTCTGGAGGCAGAGGCAGGTGGATCTCTGAGTTTGAGGCCAGCCTGGGCTACAGAGTGAGTTCCAGGACAGCGAGAACTACAAAGAGAAACTCTGTGTGTGTGTGTGGGGGGAACCCCACTAGAGCCTTTGTTTCTATAGGGTATATATAAGGCTTCCATCCTCACATTTGAAAGTTAACTAAGATCCTTGGCCTATTCAAGTGCACCAATTCAGAATCAAATCTCTACCCTTTGCATACCTCAAGGTTTTACATCGGGCTTTCAAAAACACCCACAGAACTCCCATCATGCTTGATGCCCAGATGGCGGATGTTATTACCAGCCAACGCTGAAAGAGAAGATTCTGTACTTAGCTGGAACAAAACTCGCTAGAATTAAAATGACCTGTAGGGAAGCAGAAGGGGTCACCAACTGCATGGTGAAGGAGATCTGTGTTCATGAACTCTGGCTTCCTGTGCACGCGCTACCTTTGCACATGCCTAGGCAAGGACCAATTTGCATCTGGAGATCCGAGCTGGTAAAGACCCAAGCTGGCGTTGAACAAGCACTCAGTGAGTTGCAGGAGCAAGAGACATGAGGGTCTGAGAACAGATAAGGACAGGACAAGATTCTGACTCGGTCCATCTTCCTATAATTAATGAAATGCCATTACCTCTGGTGAACAATACAAGCCAAAGACTAAATGAGATTTACCTTAAGTTAATATTTGATGTTCTCCCACCAGCCTGTCCCAAATACGACACCTGAGTATCTCTTTAGCTTTGATTTCTGGAAAAAATTTCTCAACTATTTCCCAGAAAGAGGGGAAATATTCCACAGACATTTCCCACAGGGCTTGTCCATCTTCAGTTCCAGCCTTCCTTTACCGGACACATACTACAGGAAAGATGAACTACCAGTGGACCTCCTGAAGTAGGTGGGTGCTCACTATTACAAATGCGAGATACCTTTCAGTTTTCTAGTGTGGGACAAAAAAGGGCACCAACTTTGGCAAGAGCAAACTTCCTTTACAGAATGCAGTCCCCAGGCTGGAGAGAAGGCTCAGCAGTTTAAAGATGATTTCTGTTCTTCCAAAGGACCCAAGTTGGAGTCCCCACACCTAAAACAGATGGCTCACAACTACCTGTAACTCCTACTCTAGGAGATCCTTCACCTCTAGCCTCAGGGGACCTGAGCTTAGCTGCACACACACATTCACGTAATTAGTAATTTTTTTTTTAAGAAGCCAAACTCTGTAGATTCAACGTCTAATAAAGGATTAGTGGTTAGGTTGTGCTGATAGGGAACCAGTAAACACCAGTTCACCAGACTGTCTCCCCTACTGTGTAATCTTGTGTCTTGTCCAATCTCTGAAAACTCGGGGCTCAGATGTAATTCTAAGTTTATGTTTAAAAGGGAACAAGCTATAGACACTGACTCTTTAAAGGGTTGTTGTTTTTCTCCTGAGATTTTAAGGAAGCTGGCCTTCATGTCAACAAACCTAGCTCCTTTCTGAGCTAGTGTCTTAACCTTCAAGACCGAAGAGTGATGTTTATATTCTTGCTAGATCGTGGGACTTCCTGTGTTTTATGAGAACACGCTGGGTTTTTATGCTGCTGGCTGAGGAAAAGCCCAGGTAAATAAACACCACAGAAGGCTGAAATTGAAGGGGGGAGGTGAGCAGGAAAACTTCAGCAGGAAAGCACAATTCTTTTAAAGCAGGAAAAGAAAAGAAAAGGGGGGGGCAAAACCCCCACCAAAACAAATGCATCTTAAAAGCCCAAATGGACAAGTCATTACCAGCTCCTTTGGTCTTGTGTTAACAAATCCCTTCAAAGGGTTAGATGAGGACTTCAAAGGAATAAAAACTCGAAACCAGACAGCTAATGACTCTTAAAAGGGCATTTGCGTGGACGTGAAAAAAAAAAAAAAACCGATACCTTCGTTCCTGGCTCCCCCTTGTTAAGGCTAGAGAATGGGCTAGGAGGGTACAGGCTGTGGAATGGGGACTGTTCTTTGCAAACCAGCGCAAAGCTCTGTGCACTAGACAGTGCATGCTCATTAAAGCTCTGGTTCGCTGACCCCCAGCCCTTCTGAAAGTTCGATGAGATTCTGCTCCCTAGAAAAACATACTAGACCAAAAAAGAAAAAAAAGTGCACTAACTTTCGAGGTTCACATGCCCACACTAGGAGACTCAGGGGAGGGGCGAACATGTACCCGGAGGAACTCCCGCTTTAGCAATTCTAGAAGTCTCTGGAGCCCAGAACCAGTTCCCAGGTGGACAGGCGGACCTCATCAACTGTCCGCACTACTCTGGGCCTGGTAGGAGACTGTCGACGTTCTGGTTGGGATGCCCCCCTTTCCAAGGCCAAATGGACAAAAAGGAAGGGAACCTGGAGAGGGTGGGATGAAAGGGGAAAAGGCAGAATCTTGTTCTCCACTCTCCCTGCCCTGCACCTGTGCCTCAGAGCTCCAGATGACAGCTCCTAGGCAAACTTTCTGGCCCTGGTGAAGGTTTGGGGAGCTTTCCAGATAGCCCGGAGCGGTCCGCAGGGTCGATCCCAGTTACAGCTTCCGCCGCCCAGTCCCTCTCGGTGTCTCCAGAGTCACCCGCGAGGAAAGAGAACCCCTGGGAGACAGAGGGATCAAGGGCACGCTGCGGGCGTGCATCTGGAGTCAGCCCCTCGCGCCTAGCCTGGGACCCTCTGTGGGGTGCGGGGACAGAAGCTCCACACTTACTCAGACGGGTCCAGGCTCTTCCTTTCGATGGCCGAGGACATTGGGGAGGGGGGCGGCGTGCCGGGCGGCGGGAGCGCTCCCTTTGTGGCGCGTGGCTGGCTAGCTGCCTGGACTCGGACCCCCTCGGGTGCTCGGGTGCCGCCGCTCCTGCGCCTCCTCTTGCTCGGTCGCTCCGCCGGCGAGCTCGCCCCTCCACGCTCAAGGACAGTCACCGCGCTCCCTTCAAACGCCAAAGAGAGAGAGCGAATCACCCAGCTGCCCGGCGCGCGGCGGCCGAGGCAGGGGGCCGGGGAGCAGCCCGGCCTCCCTCCGGCGGCTGCGACAGCTGCCGCTGCTCAGGACTTAACCTTCCATCCCGGTCCCGCTGCCGTCACCACAGCCGCCGCCGCCGCCGCCGCCCGGTCCCGATCGCGCGCAGTAGCCGGCTCCGCCCGGTCGCCCCGAGCCCCTCGCACCTTCGCCGGGGTCGGGGCGCCGGGGCCAGTGAGGGGGCGGCGGCCTGGGGGCGGGGAGCTGACCGCGCGGCTCTCCCCGGGCTCCCTCCTCTCTCGCGAAGGTCTATTTTCGCTCAGCTTCCCTCTGTCTCTGGTTTCATTTCCTTTTTCCTGATCACGATTCAAATACAATAGAAGGAAATCACATTTAAAGAGACAGCTGCCCGCCCCCTCCCCCTTTTTTTCTTCTTTTTTTTTTTTTTTTTTTTTTTTTTTTAAACGGGGCTCCTGGGGATTAGCAATCCAAACAGCAGCGGCGGCGGCAGCGGCAGCAGCAGCGGCGGCGACAGCGGCAGCCCTGACTTGGCTTCTTAAAGGGGCCCGCGGCAGAGACCGAGAGTCTCCCCTGAGCCCCACTCCTGGGGCAAGAATACCGCGGCCACTAAACTGTCTTTTTCAGAGTTCCCCTTCTTCTGCCTTTCCCTTTGGTATCAGGCTGAAAGTAACCACTCGGCAGTTCCAGCGGGAAAGAAAAGACAAGAATGTGAAATAAGCACCTGCAAAAATGCAAGCGTTGCTAGTGGCTGGCTAGCGCGCGCTCGTCTCGGGTTCGAGGTCCCAAGTCCAGGGTCGTGGTGCTCTGCGATGCCCGAGACAGTGCGGCTCTGCTGGCGGCAAGCTAGTAGCTGCGACTGCGCTCCAGAGAGGGGGCGCGAGCTGTGTGACCAGGAACCTCACGCGCTAGGTGCGCCTGAGCAGAGCTGGGGGCAGCTAATCCCGCAGGGAGGGTGACTGGGAGGGACCACGTTGTCTGGGTCTCTTCTCCTTCTGCTGGCAGCAGAATTCCCTCCCCTAGCATCTTTCAAAGAGCGAACTCCAGCGGTGAGGCTGCCCCTCTCTGTAAAGTATCAGCAATACTTGGACGGAGGAAGTTCCTTGCCGATAAAAAGACTTACTATTATTTTGTCCTATATAAAACAAAGAAAAGGGCAGGTTTCTCCTTCAAGCTTGAAGACAAGTTCTAGAAGGAACTTGAAGAAATGCAAAAGGGAAGAAAGGGTCTCTAGCTAGCTACTTTTGCAGGAGAAAAACCTAGGTTCCCCTGGGCCTTGAGTTCCTTGAAACTGAGTCCAGAAATGATCGTTCAAGGCCCGTTAGCTTATGATGACGACAGTCTTCAGGTTTGTGAAGAGGAAAATCCCGAATGATTTCAGAATCCATTGTTTAGTAAGAACAGCCCGGGTCAAGGACATAGGCATTTCAGCCCCATTTTAAAGATTGCTTTAATAACCCAGAGCAGCTCACCCCAGAAGATGATAGTCAGACCTGAATTCCGGGATGCCCCCCCCCCCCCGTACTGAGCAAAATCCTCCCTGGTTTCTCCCTAGCAATAGCCTGAACCTCTACCCACAGATTTGTGTCATTTTCTTGTCTCCATGTCCTGACATTTATACTGAAAGGGAATAATTAAAATCTGTGTCTGTGCGCAAGCCCTCGTGTTGGTCCAAAACCCACCTTCAGTGTATAAAAAGATATTTTCCTATTTAAGCCTTTGGTTTTTTAAATTAAAAAACAAAATTTTTTTACTATGCTTAGGCAAGCCTAAATTATAGGATAAATACATAACTCATTCTACTTTCATTTCTATCTGAAGTGAAAATAAACATTGTTCGTGGTAGCACAGGCCAGTAATCCCAGGTCAGGCAGGGCAGGAGCATTAGGGATTCTAAGTCATCCCCCCCTACAAAGTTAGTCACAGGCCAGTCTGAGCTACAGGAGACAGTGTCTCAAAACCAAAACCAAAAGAAGAAAAAGAAACAATGAAAACACACAGATTGTGATTATCAGTATATCTACTTAATAATGATGTTTTGATGCTGAGCCACGAGAACCATATTTCCTGGGGTTACTTTAGACTCTTATCAGCTCATGTGACTAGGAAAACTACCTTCAAGATGCAGCATGAAGAAAGTGACTGAGGAGTTTGCCTGTATTGTAGCCTCCCTTTTACCATCATGTGAACTCGGCTGAACAAGCAGAGTTTACACTCTCAGCATCCTTGTTAGTAAAATGGGAATAATGGGCTTTACTAACTAGAGGGTTTGATGTAAGGACTGGTGGAACTGTACACCCAGAATGTGGTACATAGATCTGTAATGAAATGGGAGCATATATATATATATATATATATATATATATATATATATATATATATTTACATGTATATAATACATATAAATATGTATTTATATGCATATACATACATACATATAAAACGATGTACCCAGCATGTGACCCATGGATCTGTAATTAAATGTGTGTGTATGTGTGTGTGTGTGTGTGTGTGTGTATACATATACATATATAAATATATTCTTTTGTTGCTCTAATTTCTCATAGCATTGGAATGAGCTATTAAAATAAATATCTCCTTGGACTCCAAGAGGTAACTTTGGAATGGCCAATTGTGTTTCTGCTTTGACTTGAGTGTACTAAGGGGAGGGGGGAACTTGCATGACTTTGGGTCAATTTCTTGTCTTTCACAACTCTTTGGGGAGAGCCTTCTTTGAGAAGGTGCGTCTTTGATATGATTATATCTTAAGATTTCAATTTCACACACCATGGCTGTAAGAAATTACTGCCTACTGGTGGGACTTCATTCCCATTCCATGGGCAATTAAGTCGCCCAAATTTAAGTATAACATTTAGAATCAAGTCTCAAAATGTGTTTTTTATGTCTTTTTATTATGAGTGATTTTAAAGCAATCATGGCCTTACAGTATCTTCCCATAGCATCCAGTAACTGCCATGTTCAGGACAGATTCAGCTACTCTGAGGCAATTTGAATGTGTAAAACGAGAGCTAAAGAAATCTTTGTTTGATCCCTACCCCGCAGGACTAAACTGTAACTTCTCCTCCATCCTCAAAAATATTAAATACCCTGAAGTTTAGACATTCCCAAGCTTTCCTTCTGAAATAAGGGTGTCAAAAGTCTGAATCGGTCTGCATGATAAATGTGACCACAGACAGGTTATTTTTCCTCGCTGGAATCCCCCCTTTTATTTTCTTCTTAGTACGTTTACAATTATTTTCCAGGGAAGAAGAGTCCTGTGTGACTGACTACATGTCTTTGCTACAGTGGGCTTCTGCTGCGAGGGAAGCATCACCCGGGGAGAATGCTTACAAGGTCAATTTGCTTCTGTTCTTGTTTTAATCACTGGAAGCTGAGTTGCAACATACACCTTGTTAGTTGTGACAGTCATAGAAATAAAGCTCTCTTCTAATATGGTCTCAGCTCGTATGGAAAATTCTTTAAGTGTTCAGCTGTCATGGGCATCTGACTTCTAGCCAATCAAGACATCCTCCAGAGATGGCCGAGACTGGGGTGCCGTGGAGGAGCTGAGGTGAGAGACTCCAGCATTTGTCTATTCATTTGGGCCAGTTTGTTCTATTAGGAATTTTAGTGATAAACAAATCAGGTTTTTTAGGAAAGTGTATCAGATTCATCTTTTCCTCCGCTATCATCCGCATCCCAGCTACTTACTGCATCCAGCGACTTAAGTCCCTTTGAGTCTTAGGAGAATGGACACGGAAGTTATGTAGACAGAACTCCATTGTGTGGTTTGGGGGAAGTTACTTCACCTCTGAACCTCAATTTCTCTGTCACATGGAGGTTTTAAAAAGAAGTGGATGGGCGCAGAGCAGGGCCATATCACTGGGTTGCCTGTTCATCTTATAGGGGTTGTTGGTGGGATAAAATGTGCAAAAATGCTTTGCACAATGATGGTGCCTAGAAAATGCTCAGAAATGATAGCAGTTGCTATTACTCCATCTTTCGGAAGCAATCACCACCACATCAAGAAGCAGTAATCTTCCAGCCAATCAAGGCATCCGCTAGAGCCGGTTGAGGCTGGGGTGCCTCAGGAAGAGCTGAAGCGAGAGACTCCAGTATTTGCAAAACTTCAGACTTAGGGATCCCCATATTTCAGGCTGTAACCCAGGACTGTGCCCATCAGGCTTGTGGAAGCTCTTGGCAATGCCACTGCTTCCTGCTACATAGCAAGTTCCAGCCACATCCCGATGGTATTCACTGACTCTCTGCATCCCAGCTACTTATAAAATCCCTTTGAGAAGTAAGGGGCCAGCGGCTAGACATTTGGATCGGTTAGTAAAGTATTTCCCACACAAGCATGAGAACCTGAGTTTTTTTTTTTTTTTTTTTAGGAAGGTTGAGAACTACTGTTCTCAAAGATCTCTCTCTCTCTCTCTCTCTCTCTCTCTCTCTCTCTCTCTCTCTCTCTCTTTTAAGATTATTTATTTGTTATATGTAAGTACACTATAGCTGTCTTCAGACACACCAGAAGAAGGCATCAGATCTCATGACGGATGGTTGTGAGCCACCATGTGGTTGCTAGGATTTGAACTCAGAACCTTTGGAAGAGCAGTCAGTGCTCTTAACCGCTGAGCCATCTCTCCAGCCCCGAGAACCTGAGTTCTTATCCCTGGAACCCTTGTAAAAACTTGGCAGATTCTATTATCCCATGGCTGCAGAGACAGGGGATCCTAGAGGCTTGCAGCCAGTAAGAAATTAGTGAGTTCCATGTTCAGGGAGAGACCCTGACTCAAAAAAGAAAGTGAAGAGCAATAGAAGAGAACACTCTGATGGTGACCTCGGCCTTCCCAAGATCAAATGTGGAGACGTGGTGCATGGCAGAGAGGTGGAGGGAGAGGGGAGAGGAGGCCAAGTCTGGTACAGAAGGGACTACCCTGAAATATCCATTCAACACATATCTTAGCAGAGGACAGAGCGTAGCTGTCCCGGCTGGAAGGGATCTCAGAAATGCTGAGACGTTTGACTTCCTCCTTGCCGAAGCTGGGGTTTGAAGGCTTCTCTCCCAGTGAGCCTGCCCATGCTTCACCCACAGTGTCACTGCCTTCCTCCACCTTTGGCCTGGGGCCCGGCTTCTTTGCTCCTACAGCTGTGGAAGCAAACATCTGTACACGGGGATTTTCAGAGCACTGTCTCCTACTGCCTTTTAAAGATTCAGCAAAATGAAACAGATAGGTGCTTGGAGGGGAAGCTGGTGCATAGTAAGTTCCTATAGAGCTTTGGCACCATTGACCGCCATCATCAAGAGAATGTATTAAAAAAAAAAAAAAAAAAGTCCAGCTCCAAGACAGTTTTGAGTGTCCACTGATGATTCAAAGCTTTTAAAGGCTGAACCAATCAGAGTCAACTGCTCCTTCTTCCACTGTGCCTGACCCCTTTCAACTTGAGTTCCTTGTCTGCTCCAAGCCCAAGGTAAGGCAGAGGTGGGTAAAGAGACTCCCAGAGCTGCCACTGTGGTCTGTTTCTGGGCACACTCCTCTCTGCAGCTGTGGAGGCAATCCCAGGAACACACCACAGTACATGGAATCCAGTTCACCCCTTGAGAAATCCAGATGCCTGATGTGAGCCTAGGAGGCCCTGCCTGACATCTTCTATACCGATGACCTCTCTCAGTCTTTATGCTTGGATCATGTCAGCTGGCTCCAACTGAGGGCTCTCGCATTGCTCTGCCTAAAATATTCCTTCTTTTCCCCCTCTCTGCCCGCCCATTTGTGTGTGTGTGTGTGCGTGTGCGTGTGCATGTGTGATGTGGCCTGGCTGCCACTGAATAGCTGCTGATGATCTTGACTTCCTGATCCTCCTCTTTGCCTGCACAGGGCTACTCTTTCTCCCATCATCCTATGGGGCTCATGAACTTCATTTAGTTCTCTGTTATAATGTCTTATTCTCAGAAGGGGCATTTCAAATGTAACTTTGCGGGTGGGGGAGGTGGGGGGGCTCGAGAGATGGTTCAGCAGTCAACGATTCCCAGTGGTCTCCCCAAGGAAGGCATTCAGTTCTCCATCCCCACATCAGATGGCTCACAATTCCCTGTGACCACAGTTCCAGAGGATCCAATTCCCTCTGGCCTCCAGGAATACTCACATACATGTGGTTCACATAAACTCTTGTGGTCCATACACACATATGTGCGTGCGTGCAAACACACATACTCTCTCACATGTGCACACATGTTCACACGCGCATGCACGTGTGTGTTAGCTAGCATCCTCACCACCTTCTCTCCAGAAGCTCTTCAACAGGACCCATTGTTCTTGCTGGCTGGGTACCCCCTCTCCTTCTAAGAATGGAAATTCTACAAAGGCAGAAACTGTTTTTGATGTGTTCTCAACTCTGCCTTTAGCATTGAGCATGTGACAACACGTGTCAGGTCCTTGATAAATTAAATTGAATCAATAATAAATAATAAATCAATGATAAATGTGCCAATGGCAGATCTGCTGCTTCCCTTGGCCCAGGCATACTCCCAACTTCAGTGTTTTCTCAGCAAAAGTAGACAAGGACCTTGAAATGAAGGTCTCTGTCTGTCTGTCTGTCTGTCTCTCTGTCTCTCTATCTCTGTCTCTGCCTCTCTCTTTCTTTCTCTCTGTGTATTTGTGTTAAACAGGGCTTTACTTTATTAAAAGATGTGTTTAAGCATAGGAGTTAAGAGAAACGAGGCGCTCAGGAAGTAAGACACACCCAAGAGCATGGGTGTGGGCTTTTCGAGAAGGCCCACCCCATCTTGTCTTTCTTTCGTATAATTTTAAAATGAAGAATTCAGACAGATGCCATTAATATTGGAGGCCAATAGTTTAAAGGCTGTTTTACATTCATTTGCTTTTGAGACGGGCTAACCTTGAACTCGGGAGCTCAAGCAACCCACAAACCTCAGTCCCCCAAATTTCTAGGACCATAGTTAAGTGCTCGAGTTTGCATTTGTATGAGAGTTTCATTTTTGAAAGACAGAAAGCTTTTGGCTCCCAGGAACACTGAGATACAGGTGGCGTTGGCACACAAGGCACCCTGACATGTGACCTGCCACTGTGGGATCCCCACTCTCACAAGGACCCGTGCGTGCAGAGCGTGCAATGAGTCCCAGGCATTGGAGATACACTGGCTTGTGAGTCCTGGCTCCTTCACAGGGTTTTAGGCAAATTATGTAACAGGGCTGAGCTTCAATTTCATCATGTGCAAAATAGGGATAATAATATCTTCATCATGGGGTTGTAGGAATAAAATGAGATCATGCATGCCAAATACTTAGCACGGTGATCACCATGGAGCAAGAACTCAACGGCAGCAACTATTATTAGAATTAATTAAGCAGAGAGAATTTTAGAGGAAGTCAATCAGAAGGCTCTTTTTGGCTGGAGATAGATGGATAACAAATTCTGCCTCATGAGAGCTTAGCCCAAGCAGGGTAGTCTGTAGCCTTGCTGCGGCCACATGCCCTTCCCTTTCTTGCTGTGGAGATCCTTTAAGGACTCATAGGATGGAATCACAAGGGCCTGGCCCAGCCTCAGGCTCAGGAAAGCAACATGAGGAAGAGACGGGACCCTGCCACAGTCGGTCAGTCGGCCATGGCTCCCCGGTCTGAGAGCCTGCATCCCGGATGTACCTTCCATTGGAAGAGGGGTGAGGGAGTTGAGGCCAGGGTGCTGATGGGGAAGTTGAATGTACTGGCCTGGCAGGGGAAGGAGACTCTTACGATACCTATCCCGACAGCTTGTGCTTGTGTCTCCGAGTTATGAACCGTAGAGAGAAGCAGAAGTAGGTTGTATCTATGGCGGCCCCAGCTACAGAAGGAGACCTGTTACAGAGGGAGGGCCCTTCAGGAAGCACCATGAACGAGGCTTCATCCTGCCAGCTCTCTCTGCTTCCCTTGATGGCCTTTCATCTCCTTACGGCTAACCTAGTCTGACTGGAATACTATTTTCCTCACCATCCTATGCCAGAATTTACAATGGCCCACGGTCATCCATGGTTTGACCAGTCTTTGAGGTGTCACTTGTCTCAGTTTTCTAGAGGAAAGAAGTGAACTGAAGGCTAAAGCTGATGTTTCTGGGTGTGATTTTTGTCATTTTTACAAATCAAGGTCAAATTCTTCCATACTTCCATGAAGGGGCTTCAACCTTGCCCACTCCCTCTGTCCCACAAACTGAAACTGACCCCTCCCACTCAGTCTGGCCCCTCCACTCAGTCTGACCCCTCCCACTCAGACTGACCCCTGCTATGGTCTCAAACACCCTGTTTATATGCACTGTGCATTGTCTACTCTTTTTTTAAAAATATTTATTTATTTATTTTATGTATATGAGTATACTGTAGCTGTCTTCAGACACACCAGAAGAGGGCATCGGATCCCATTACAGATGGTTGTGAGCCACCATGTGGTTGCTGGGAATTGAACTCAGGACCTCTGGAAGAGCAATCAGTGGTCTTAATGGCTGAGCCATCTCTCCACCTTCTGCCCTCCCCACTGTCTATTCTTTTATCCCTATCTGGAGTATCTGCTTTGCCCCTGCTTCAAAGCTCTGGGGCTAAACTAGAATGACTAAGCATAGAGGCTTTAATATAGATAAACCTAACTCTGACTGGTTCACAACTTACTATCAGGGTAAACTAAAGCAAATCCCACTGGTAAAATAGAAGCAATGGTAAATACGGGATTAGGAGTCATAACTGGCATACCGTGTGGGGTGAACAGAGCACAGTGCCCAGCATAAAGTAAGTGTTCAGTAAACACCAATGATTCCCATGGTTAGTATCGAAGCTCTCCTAGTTCTATCTGCCTAGTACAGCTCCAGCTATATGTTTATCCTAAAGATCTGGTCTCCCTACCTTTGAATCTCAGAGTGATAATCTTCCTGAGTTCCTGCCATTCTTAGCTCTAAGACCCAGGCACATGCCTCATTAGTTTTTGTGACTTTGTGTACACAGCATCTTGTCACCTCAAAAGAGGTGTCACGCCTTAAGTTCTTGAAAAAGAGAGAGAATGATTTTCACTTATTAGCTTCCTGCATTGTGATCTCAGTTTGGAGCTGTTCAATAACTTGTTTGAAGCTGAAGACTTTCAATATCATGTCCGCATTATCAACTAGATTCACGCAGATGCAGTGACTGCTGGGACATTATATTAGGGAGGAAGTTTTCCTCAGAGTCATCATGTTGGGAGCTAAGACGATGTGTCTCTTAGAAGAAAGAAGGGGAATGCGTCACGACATTGGAATTAGCAGTGAAATCTTGGGTACCACACTAAAGGCAACAAAATTAAAACTAGGCAAAGTGGACTACATCAAAACCAAGGGACTTTGGACGTCAAAGGGCACCACCAACAGAGCAGAGAGTAGCATAATTCTGGAATAGTACAATGTATTTAAAAATGATCTGATTGGACCCGAGGATCCAGAGCATAAAACAGTTCAACAGAAACAAAACAAGCAACCCAATTTAAAAATGTGCAAAGACTTTGCATTCAAGTTTCTCCAAAGATGGTATCCGAGTACCCAGTAAACACACAACATGCTCCCTCATCGTCAGAGACCTGAAAAGCCCACGAGGAGACACCACTCCATAGCTGTTGGAGAAGGTGTGAAAGTGGAAGACAGTGCTTAGCACAAGAGTGCCCATGTGCTTAGCCATGGCTAGTCATGGTTGCTCAGGGTGGGTGAAACACTGCCTTCCCTCTCTGGCTTCAAAACTGAAAACAAACAAAAATAAAAGTAACTGAAAATATCAAGTGTTGGCGAAGCCCTGAAGAAATTGGAATAAGTATACATTGCTGATAGTAATTATGAAATGGTATAGCCATTATGAAAACAGTATGGCAGCCTCCTCTGGATCTATACCTCCAATAATTAGAAACAAGGACGTGAAGAGGTTATCTGTACACTCATACCCATACAGCAGTCTTCACAGTACACCTGTATGCTCAATTCCATGCAGGATTCTTCATGGTAGACAGGGTGGAGACACCCAAGTGTTCACTGACAGACGAGCAGAACAGGAGGTAGAACCACATACACACAGGGCCATAGTGCTCCATCGCAAAGACTGAGGCAATTCTGGCTCACAGTGAAATATGGATGAATCCCAAAGATGACTAAATGGAGTAAGCCGACCAGAGGCTATGTATGACTTCACTCTTAGGAGGTCCTTAGAGGAGTCAAATGCATAAAGCTAGATAGTAGAATGGCACTAAGATGCGGAGTTGTTGTTTAACAGATCCATCATTTCACTTGGGCAGATTTAAAAAGGACAGGCCCTGGAGATAGATGGGGGTAAGACTTGCACAGTAATGTGAATGTGTCCGGTGTCACTGAACTATGCACTTGGGAGTGTTTAGATGGTAGATTTTGTGTATATTTACTATAAAATTTTATATGTGTTTTACTACACACAGAAAGTGGACGCCCATTCTCTGGCTGCACATCGGTCCCATGAGCGAGCAGAATTTGATGTATGGTGTTAGAGAGCTCACAGCCTTCTCAGGCTCATCCGGGATCTCTTTTAACATCCCCAGTTCTACAGTGAAGCCAGGCCCATGAGCTGTGAGACACTCTTCAGGTACCTCAAGGGCCACCCCTGGCCTTACAGACCTATAACAATTGTATCAGTTCCCAGATCCCTCACAGCCTTCCTTGTGGAAGCCTGCTTGGCTCCGACCAGAAAATGGGCACATTGGTCATCATGCACAACCATTCATTCCATAACCCAACACTCTTCTGTCATCTGTTAGCGCTGAGGACCTAAGAGTGACAATTTCCAAACCATGGATTTTGGGAGACAAGGGTCTCCTATGCATGAAAAAATTTTTTAATTAAATTAATTAATTAATTTATTTTTTTACTTACTCACTTTATGTGCACTCACTGCTCCTTCCCTGTCACCCCCTCCCACAAGCCTTCCTCCCTCCCCATCCCCTTCTCTTCAGGGTGGGTGGGGCCCCCTGGAACCCCCCCCCAACACACACACACTTCAAATCTTTTCAGGGCTAGGTGCTATCATGAATAATTTTTAAAGCCTGGTCAGGCCACAGCCCCTTCCAACGGCAGCAGGGCTGAAGTGGGCCATCTCCACTCCCCATACTCTCATCTCAGGCAGGAGGAGTCTCGAATCAGATCTCACAAAGAACCATCAAAAAAATATTCCATTTGTTATTTCCTGTGTGGCCCTCCATCTGGAAATATCTTTTATCTGGCAACTTTTTGTAAAGCAGATTGAATTTTGAAGGAGGCCCCTCCAGGCTTTTCACTGGCTTCCCTATCACTCCAGGAAGTCATTTCCATCTTAACCTTCAGGAGGTCATGCGGTGTGGGAAACAGGACTTGCATGAACAGCAGCCAATCTTCTAAGTATGAGGCATCTTTAAGCCCCAAACAGCCACACAGAATGCAAGAGTTAAGTCTGGCTAATTTCTGCACACACTCTCCTTCAACTCAAACATCACTTCCTCAGGGAAGTCCTCTCTACACCATACTGCCTCTCCACTCCCCCAAGCCCCGCCCCCAGGGCCATGCATAGGAGCCCCCAGCATACTTTGCAGGATTGTACTACAAACTCAGATCTCACTTTGTGAATTCCCAGGTTAGGGTCATTAGGCCGTGCCTGGTGCCACTGCGCTGTTCAGAATTGAATGTAAGAGCATCTGGTGGCCTATGATACTCAGTAAGCACTGCCAAAGGAATGAATGAGTTGACCAAACATGCCTTACCTGCCTCTCCACACGTCACTACAGATCCAGGTAGAAACGCCTTCTTTCCAGAAAACGTCAGGAACTCAGTTTAAGTAGTCAGGAGCAAAGAGTATGCGTTTGTGTGGGTGGTAATGTTTGTGTGGGCGGTGGCCAGGGGAATCCTTATCTTCAGTTGGAGAAATGTTTCCTCAGGTCCTTGATAAAGCAGGGAAAAGTGCCCTCGGGGCTTCTGATAGCAGACAAGTGTCCTTGATAGAGGATAGGGGCTGGGTGGGGCAGGCCAAGCTTCGGCATGGGCAAAGAGATGGATTCTAACGGTCTCTGCTGTTAAAAGGCTGCTTCCTGCCCAGTTTTCCCCCCTCCTCCTACAGGAGAGGTACCTTCTTCAAGCACCAGGCATTCGTTTGAGGAGGGATGTTTCAGGCAGCCTGAAGAAGCCAGTGCTCTGTCTCTTACAAAACTTTGGATTCTCAGAAATCCTCCAGGAGTTGAAAAGTCAGTTCCTATCTAACAGGAGGAGAAATTGGGACAAAGCCCCTTCCGAAAACCTTAAGTCTGCCTCAACTAGAGAGCCACAAGAGGGTTGCTCATTAGACTCTAGTATTCCGGCTTACAGGACTTTAAAAAAAAATGTGTGTGTCTTAGTTTCTTTTCCACTTACGGTGATAAAACACCAGGATGAAGACAAGTTAAGGGAGAAAGGCTTATTTAACTCACAGTTCCAGATTCTAGCCCTTCCTGGTGGTAAGGCCAGGGAAGCAGGGCTTGGAGCAGCTAGCTACATTCCATATCAAGTAAGGAGATGGGAGCAGTGACTGTATACATAGGACTCAGTGCTTTATCCATTTATTTAGTTCAGGATCCCAGCCAGCCAGGTAGTTTCCCCACCCTCACAGAATTAATACACTAATACACATCCATTAAGGCAATAGAGATGCTCCTCCACAGGCATGCCCGGAAGCCATGATGCTGTCAAGCTGACAACACTGATGTGTTTGGTTACAGATGCCTGTGGAAGCCAGAGGTTGAAGGTGTGTGTCTTCCTCTATCGCTCTGCCCACCACACTGCTTTTTATGTGAGACAGGGAGTCTCACTGAACCTGGGGTTCATTGACCAGCCTGGCTGACATCCTGTCTCCCCTCTCTGGGATTATAGGCATGTGTTACCACACGGTTTCCCTGATGGATGTTGGGTATTGTTTTACACTTGAGTCCTCACTGAACCATCTCCCCAGTCCACAAGGAAGTCTTTCGAGAATTTATTTTTCAAGAGGAAGGGATTCATGAAATAAAACTCAACCAAGAGGCCATATCAGGGCTGGTGAGATGGCTCAGTGGGTAAGAGCACCCAACTGCTCTTCCGAAGGTCCAGAGTTCAAATCCCAGCAACCACATGGTGGCTCACAACCATCTGTAACAAGATCTGAAGCCCTCTTCTGGTGTGTCTGAAGACAGCTACAGTGTATTTACATACAATAAATAAATAAATCTTAAAAAAAAAAAAAGAGGCCATATCATCTAGGAAGTGGTATTTGACATGGGCTCAGCTATTGGCTTTGAATATTTCAGACAAAAGATGGCAGTTATAAAAACATTTACCTATAGTTACAAACAATTGCTATATTCTTTTAATTGAGAAGCTACTATGTGCTGGGTTATGCAGTCCTTACTTAATCCCTGACAGTCTTGTGAAATCAGTGATAGTCTTATTCCAACTATATAGATAGGAAAGCTAAGAGTGAGAAAATTTTGCTGACAGAGGTCCAGAATTGCAGGTGTGTATGAGATGGGATTGAAACCCAGGTTTCTTGACTCTCTACATCCCCACGCTCCCTCCTGTTTAAAGGCATGGACGCCCAAAGCACACCACATCTGAGTCAGTGACTGTGGATAAGTGGGAAGTGTATTTTTATACAAGCATGGGCATCAAGGAGAATTTGTGGGTGAGGAACCCCTGACAAGAGTGGCCCCTGACATTTGGAAGAGTATGGGGAACAGAGGAATCACTGAGTGAATGCATAGGACGCTCTTGAAATCCTGAGTGGATGTGTATATTGTTGACATGGTACAACCATATCAAGGACCGCAGTACTTCAGATCCACGGCAAAATCTTCCCTGGTAAGGCTCAGTGGGGCAGCAGTGCCTTCCTCTGGTCTGACTGTGAATGTTGGCCACTGTGCAAATGCTATCAATTGTAGCTTCCTCATAGGAGCCCCATTGGCAGGAGCACAGCCCACCTGAGCCCACCTTCTCTATACATGTGTGTCTGCGTGTCTGTCCTTTCTTCATTCCTTTGCCACCCCTGCCAGGTTTTGGGTTCTCACTGTGAATGTTGGCAGTGTGTGCAACAACTATCAAATGTAGCTTCCTCCTCCCGAATGACCACAACATGGGATGCTAGCCTCGAGAGAACTGCTGACACCAGCTAACCCTTCTCCCTGTGCTGGACATAAGCTCTCTGAGGTTCCACGTTCTTGTTGCATAGCAGACACACTCCACCAGCAAGAGTACAGCCCACCTGAGTCCAGCTTCTCTGTACACGCGTGTCTGTGTGAATGCTCCTTCTTCAGTCACTCGACACCCCTGCCAGGTTTTCAGGACCAAGCTATGCAGGACACAGGAGAGAAAGGAAACCTGGCCTTGGGGGGGGGTACAGATAACAGACAGGAATGCACTCCCTGACCAAGGCTGACCTCAGGGGAGGGATGCAGATTAACCTCAGATGATCTGCTCTGGAGTGAGTCTAGGATAGGCCTGGAGACACGGTGCAGGGCTTCAGCGCCTTTGTTGCTCTTACAGAGCACCCAGGTTTAGTTTCCAGCACCCACATGGTGGCTTGCAATTGTCAGTAACTCCAGGTCTCAGGGGTGGGGGGGGGGTGGGGGAACAATTCAACATTGTTTTCTGGTCTTTACAGGCACCAAGCACAAATACATAGTATGCATACATACTTGCATGCAAACACAAATAAGGTCAAAATGAAAATTAGGGAAGGCAAAAAAAAGGGGGGGGGGAGGTTGGGGGAAAGGCTGAGTATCTTGCGTGAGACTTTCTAGGTACAAGAGACCTGGAAAGAGCTGGTGCAGCTGCTGGTTTCTGCCCCAGTGGGTGTTAGCAGTTTGGAGTTGCCATTTTGCCATGAGCAACTCCGCACACTCAATTTCTCCACAATTGACTAACATTCTGCTCAGTGTGCCACAATCTTGCCAATAGAACTTATATAGAGAGGGTACCAATATTAGGTCACCATCTTAGTATGTGAAATCTACCTGTAAACAGAAAGGCCTCTGTGGCAATGTCACATTAGGTGACCAAGGACATCCAAACCTTAGGGAGTTCAGAGTACATGGCACAGAATTTGCCTTTGATTTTGTAGTGCTTCTGTTGGGCTCCATGGATCTTTGCCTACAAACTTCTTCCACATAATGGAAGGATGTGCTATGCCCTTCGAGGGCAGGTGCTCTTCCCCAGACAGTGGTCAAGTCTTAGGCAACCACCATTTTTGGGCTCTGCATCATTTGGTAGAAGCATCATTGATGCCACTGTCTATGTCATGCAGGGTGATAGAATGTTCAGCTTCTCTCTGCTGTCTACCAGTTTCCCAGTGTGACCATATTGTGAGCCCTCCCTTAGTGGTGCCCTTCTGACCCTCACTTAGACTCAGAGCAGTCAGTAGGAAATTGGTTATGATTCTTGGGGACTTTGGCATTGCACCAGTGCAATTCAATTTCAAAGTGTCAATGCAATGTTAAGGCACTTGTCAGAGTTAGCCACATGTAGTGTGGGTTTGAGCAGTGGATCTCAGGATAGCCTGCAGACTGGCACAGGTGAGCCGGGTTCCTCTGGGACTCCAACCTCTTATGTCTGTTTCATCTGTGGGGCTCAATGCCATTAGCTGCACTCGTCAAGCCCAGGAAGATACAAGCACCCAGTGTACATACACTGGGATAGATACACAACCAGGACTCAGGGATGAGGCCAGATTTTATATCAAAGCCCTACCAGTCTGGCCCAGCATAGAAAGGGCAGAATCTAGCTGACTACACTAGTGGCCCTTGGTTTTGATGGTTTGTGGTCCAATAAGGCTTGCTTCTTTGTAGGGTGGTAGAGAGTTGGAGAAGGGATAACAGACCCGGTGCTGCATGAAGTCCAATCCTTTGGTTATAGCTCTAGCTGTGTGCATGTACTTGTTAGTCTAGGATAGCCTAAAGCAGTAGGCTTGCTTTGGGAGGCCTGGCAAAGAAACTTTGGGTGAACGGGGTGCACTGTGCACAAGGGGAAGAAGTTATAGCTTGGATGGTCTGTCTAGTGTGAGCACTGTTTGGGTATGCTACACTCGCAGCAGCCCGGTAGGAGTGGATGTTTGTGCCCTGGTATGGACATTTTGGTATAGCATGTGGATTACTGGGTGGTATTCATCTAGGGTGTAGAGATGTAGCTGGGCACCTGCAATGGGGCTGGTCCAGCCCAGGCCAACATTACTATGATGTCAGACTCGGGTCATAGAGGCACACAAAGATGCACAGAGTAGATTGGACACTTGAAGACATACTTAGTTCTCTCCTGGGCTCCCAAATGGGTACCATAATTCTGATAAACATAGCTGGAAGGCAAAGATGGAGGGGGTGGGTCCAAAAGCTCAGAAGCATGCCTTCTGTTTATCGCCGTAGCTGCTCAGGATAATAGAATGCTTCTGGCCCATGATGCTGTAGCAGAAGCCTTATATAGTCTGCACAGACATGAATGATTGACACTGCATATCCAATGGTGCCCAGGTGTCCTGGCACCGAGTGGGGAAAACAGTGTCCCAGACACAGCTGTCATCCATATCAGGCAGGACCGGGTAGTGAGAACTCAAAGGTTTCACAGTCACATTTTCTCATTTGAAGGTTCCATAACAGCATTTGTGGCTACCCATTCACAGGAACAGGGACATCTGTGTCCCATAGCCTTGTGCAGCTTCCGTGCTTTGGCATGTGTGGTTGAGGATGGCTAGCCTCGGGCGTGCTATTTTAGACCACTGGGGTTGGGCCTCAGGTTCTCTTTGTCTTCTCCAGGTCTGAATGGTGGTAGGTATCACTCCTGGAGCCAATCTCTCAGCCCCTGTGTGGGAGAAGTCAGCCAGCCTGAAAATCCATCATAACCAGGGGTGGTTTTAGGGGAGGCAGTGTCTGGCTTCCAGGTTGGTAGAAATATACTGTCATGGATTTGGCTCTTTTCCCTGTAGCCAGCAGGTCCCAGTTATTATCTGCCCTCCAGTCTGGCACTCATCCTTTATGAAGTGAGCCACGTTGGAAAGGGACAGCTGAACCGGGAGCACTTGAGGCAGGAAACCCATGACTTGGAGCCTGGGTCTCTCATCAGAACCAGTAAAGGCATAATGAGGGTGTTTTGTTATGGGTTAGGGCACCCCATGAGCAGGAGCCAATAGAGAAGAGAACAATAAAAGGAAACTAATTTGGGAAACCTCACACCATTTTGGAGCTTTAAGAAAAGATTCATGATTGTTGTATCTATGGTAACACAATGGGAGAAGAGAGGCAGGAATGGCCAGGGATATGTGTCCACTGTGGGCAGGGCATGTGGGGCAAGGGCTCCTGAAGGCTGGTTTTCCATCACCAGTGCAGTCTCCTCTATGATCCCGACTGGAGTCACATGTTCAGCTCTGTTTCTTCATGGCTGTCCAAGATAGCAGTAGCCATGGGTTGGAAAAGCATCCCATTGCAGAAGGCCCTGAAGACCAGCCTTTCTGACTGTGATTTAAGGAGCCATTAGCCCACCAGAGACTTCTGAATGGGGGAGAATGTGTGTGATGCTGCATTTCAGTTCAACTAGCGGAGGAGGGGGAGGTGAAGCTGCCCCAATAGGGCGGTGCATCACCAGGGGTGGGTTGAAGGAAGGAGCCATAAGGCCAGAGATGAGTGAGTGGACAAGGGCAGGTGACACCCTGCATGGCAGGTCACATCCTGTGTCACAGGTGACACGGGAACTGAGGCAGGTCGGACCACCAGCTATGATCTCTAGCTGCCACCATGGCTTGGACATTGACATCTGCCAGGCTTAGCCAAGCCCACCCATGCAGCATCCTGTGTGTCCCTTCCACTCCGCCTGTAGAATGCTTGTGACTGGTTCGTCTCCTTGTTGATTATGACGCCCACATGGCCCATTTTCCATCCCCTATGCTGCTGTCACGGTGACTCTTCATAACCCATGTCAGATAATCTCACACTTGAAGCTCTCCGAAGAAACTTTACTTGCTCAGCCAGAGCAAATGTCAGACTTCCCCAAGTTTCCCTGTGGTTGACTCAACCATTTCTGCACCCTCTTCATTGTTCCTTCTGGTGGCTTTAGTCACATGGTCACCTTGCTAACTCTGAACTCTAGGGCCTCCACTCTTTCGCTTTTCCCCAGGACATTCTTCCCAAGACTCCAGTCCTCATCACAAAGATCTTCTCTTGTCATGTGAGTGGGACACTCACAGTCCTGACTATACCACCCCTTCTCCTTCAGTTCATTCATGTTTTCTGCACAGCGCGTAATGACCACCGGGAATGCCCCCGTGTTCCTTGCTTTTTCAGTGTCTCTCACCGGTGCTGATTTGTAAGCTCTGTCAGGTGAGAGTAATGTTTGCCTCATTGCCATCTATGCATTCCCACTGTCTGGAACACTCCCACCAAGTTTTTTTTTTTTTTTTTTTTTTTTTCTTTCTTTCTTTATCATTTTCCAATTATATTTATCATCTTTTAGTGTTTTTTTNTTTTTTTTTTTTTTTTTTTTTTTTTGACATTTTCCAAATATATTTATCATCTTTTAGTGTTTTTTTCTTACTTAAAAAATAATACTGATTTTCTTCAGGGATGAGAAAGCAGACCACAGAAGACTGTCTTTCTGAACATGGGGGGAGACACATGGGATCAGAGGAGAGACGAACGCGACCGTGAGGAGGACAGACTAGATGTAGATGACGCGAACACACGTGCAAAGGGAAAGACAGGCGTGAAGACGTGTAACCACGAAGACAAGTGTGAATACTGAGAAGGCAGGTGGGAAGGCGAGTGGATAGGTGTGAACACGGGGAAGGAGGGCTTGACCTTGGTAAGGAGAGATGGTGGTTTCCCTCTTTAAGAAGAGAAGGCTGTGAGGTATCAACAACCCAGGCACTTGAAGAAAGAGGAACTCGGAAGGAAAGTTCCTTAGGCCCTGTGGACTAGGCAGACTCTTCCATCTCCAGCAGGTCATCCACATACTCCACAACCTCTCCCTCATCGTCATCCATTAGGTGTTCCTGAGCGAAGTTGTACAGTTCCTTCTGGAGTGTCATCACATTAAAGAACTGAACGGCTTCCGGTCTGGGCTGGAAGTGCTCATCCGAGAGGCCCCACTTGTCCCGGTGGTACTGATAGTAGACAAGATTCTGTTGCATGACCTTGCCATTCTGGTCAAAGAGCAGGTAGCTGACAGCACAGGGGGCTGCGTTCTTCAGATCGTTCAACTTGTAATACGCAAACTGCAAATAGTGGTACATGGTCGCCACAAATTTCTCCACGGGATAGCCTCCTATGACTGGGGTGAGGGTCTCCTCACAACGAATCTTACACTCCAGAACTTCCACATAGTGATCTGCTATGGACAGGTAGAAGTCCTTGAAGTCCTTGATCTCCCGCGACCCCTCGCAGGCAGCCAGGCACTCGTAGTAGGCCTTGAGGAAGTCAGGAAGCGCCAACTCCATGTCGGAAATGGAAGTTCTCCAGTTCTCCCCGTTGTAGGCCTGCACCGCACGGACAAACAGGCTCTCGTATGACTTGGTCTCTAAGTCTTTAATGTGGTCCTCAGCTCCAGGCAAGCTCTTATAATACGCCATGTTTCTCTTCATCATCTCNTCGTCTGGATGCTTCAGAAGATAGGTGTGAGCCGCAGCGATGGCCTTCGGGAGGTCATTGGCCTTGAAGTAGGCGAACTGCAGAAACTTGTCCCCACCAAGTATTAGATGCCCAGTAAATGAATGACTCAGTAAAGCTTCTGGTGTCATCCTAACTTGCTGTTAGGAGAAACTGAGGCTGGAGAAGGCCAGGAACCTTGACCAGGCAGGACGGTTAGTGGTTGACCAAACCAAATTCAATCCAAGTAACTTTAGATGCCTGTGGCTGAGAAAGGGGACCATTCATAAACAGAAACAGAGACCGGAACAGGTTTGGCTGATGCAGAGAATGAATGACAAATTTACTTGAGACTGCTTCTCCTTGAAGTCAAGCATGGCCACTTGAGCACTTCTTTTGTGTCTGCTGCTATGCTGGGTACTAGGACTTAAAATGAATTAGAAATGGTCCCCACCCTTGAAGCAATCAGCTTGTCTAAGGGTTAACTGCCAAGGATACACCCACTGGACTACTGCCACCCTGGATTCTGCTGATGGGCTCATAGCCAGACCATCCTAGCCAGTGTGACAATCCTGGCCAAACAGCAGCATCTAACTGTGAGCAGTTATATTGTGTCAGAACATAAATAGATCAGTCAAGGGTCTATATTCAAGAACCCATAGATACAACGAGAAAGATGCAGGCAGAAGGCAGAGGGCTACATTAATGTTTTAGTCAACATATATAGCAGCTCTAAGAGGAGGAGATTACAGAGGAGATGGAAACGTCTTCTTGTTTGTTTTGTTTGGTTGTTTTGTTTTGATTTGAGACAGGGTCTCACTTTTATATAGTTCTGGCTAGCCTGGAACTCACTGTGTAGAACAGGCTGGCCTCAAACTCACAGTGATCTACCTGTCTTGGTCTTCTCAGGGCTTTAAAGGCATGTGGTACCATGCCTGGCAAAACGAAAAGTTCTTATTGCCTACAAGTTTGTGTTAAGCTGTGTTATTACAAAAGAGCCATAAAGTTTAAAATGTGAAGTATTCAAAGTTAGATGTTATAGTAAGCTAAGGCTAGTTTTTTGGTCAGGAAAGAATTTTATTTTATTTTTATGTGTATAAATGTTTTGCCTGTGTATATGTCTGCTCACCAAGTACATGCCTGGTACCCTCAGAGATCAGAGGAAGGCATCAAGTTCCTTAGGACTGGAATCATGGCGAATGGTTTTACGCTATCATAAGGGTGCTGGAAACTGAACCAGGATCTTCTGTTAGAGCAGCAAGTGCTCTTAACTGCTGACCCACCTCACCAGTCCTAAGAGATAATAATAACAATAATAATAATAATAATAATAATAGCATAGCCTAAGGTCCCAGCTCTAGGAAGCCTAGAGGAGTACACAGCAACACCCTAGGTCTCACACTCAGGCATCATGCATCCCTCACTCACCAGTACTAGGAGCCTGACACAGGTACAGAGTTTCATCTTCAATTACTGAATGGCTTACCATCTGTATATTTAGATACAGACACCACAGTGTTGGAAATTCCTGGAGTTTCAGCATAGTATCATGAAACATGTTTGAAGCCTAGGAACGCCAGACTATACTTACATCATCCTGGGTTTATGTAAGTACATTCAGTGTTTGCATGGGAGCAAGGTCATGTCGCTGTGCATTTCTCAGAGCATATCTGTGTTATCAAATGATGCGTGGCTGCTCTTCGCTCATTTATTCCTTCACTCGTTAGAGCAAAAACAAATACTTGTCATGGACCAAACACTCAGGCTCTGGATATAAGACCGTGAACAAAATAGACACTGCACCTACAGCCAAGGAAGTTACTCCCTGGGGTGGCCTGTCTTGGTTGTCAACTTTCCTAGATCTGGAATCAACTACAAGAAAAGCCGCTGGCATTTTCTGTGGAGAGGCTTTTCTTTTCATTTTTTAAAAATATTTATTGTGTCTTAAATGATGTATATACGTATATGAATGTCAGGGTTTGTCCACCAGTGCAGGTGCCTTTGGGAGACCGGAGCTGGAGTTACAGGTGGTTGTGAGCCATCAGATGTGAGGACTGGGAACAGAACTCAAGTCCTCTGCAAGAGTGGTTTGTATTCTCTACTGCCAAGCCATCTCTCCAGTACCTGTGAAGGAGTTTCTTGCGCAATTACCTGAAGCAGAAAAAGCCACCCTAGATGTTGGTGGCACCTTCTGTTGGCAGCCTGGACAACAGATGGGAAAAGAGAACGGTTTTGCGTCCGACCTGACTGCCTTCATTCTCCATGGCAGGTGCATGCCTGCCTTCCCTGCCTTTAGGACCCAGCCAGGGCTTCCACCACAGACTGAAGAACAATGGCTTTCCAGTAATCATCCAGGCCTTCAGTGCCCAATTGGCACTGATACATCCAGCTGCGTGGACCCAGCAACTTACAGGTTCTTGACTGCTTTAGAGTGGGGCAACCATTGCTGGGCTACCCAGACCATATCATGGTAGCCAAACTAATGAATCCTTTTTCCCTCTCTCTTTCTGTATCCATCTGTTGATTCTCTTCCTCTAGAGACCCATGACTAATGCACAGACTAGTGTGAAGTAATTACAATATTAAGTGATGTTATTATTGTAAGGATTATTAACATGAATGACTAACTCGGAGTAAGTGCCAGCGTGTGTCCAGACACTTCTGTGGTTTTTCTCACTAATTCTCATCGTAGCTAGTGAGTTCCCACAGTGTCTTAGAGACAAGGAGACAGAGGCCTCAGAGAGTGCAAAACTGTTATCTGGTTGGACAGTGGTAAATTTCAATCACTCACCGATAAAGTCAAAAAGCCTTTTCATTAAGATTCAGTTTTTCAGTTGGCATCTGAGGGAGACTGAGTTTGTCTAAGCAGAGACACTGGAACAGGAATCTGAGACGATGAAGACAAAGGACCTGCTCCATGGGGGAAGCTGACCCGTGGGCAAAACAGGCTATGCAAAATGCAAACCCACCTAGTTTGACCAGAGGTGGGGTCTCCCAAATGCACATCTCCTTTCACTGGTCCCGTGTGGTAGTAGGAACACTCTCTCATCTGTCTTGGTTTTGTAAGGACACCCTTCAAATCCTGCAGAGCAGCCCACTAGCAAGGTTATTCCAATTCCTTTATAGTCCTTGTCTTCTACTTAGTGTGAGAATGTGTTTGGGAATGTGAATAAGGGCAGTGACCTGGGTTGTTCATTATACACACACACACACACACACACACACACACACACACACACACACCACAGAGGCGGGGGATGTAAATATCAGCCTCTTTGGGAGACAGTTGCGTGGTCCCCCTTTTGCAGCTGGTGCAGAAGGGAAAATTAGCAGTTCCCAAAGACATTAGCAGCTGCCAGCTCACACGGTGAGCACCTGCTTCACTCTGGGCTTCTCCAAGTCTCACATCTGAGTCACCAGCTCTTCCTTCCTTCTGGAATGCCCAGGACACCACGAGAGAGGCTTGAAGGCTCCAGCCACCGTCATAGTGTTTTGATTTTAAAAAGACTATTCTAATTACTATGCCCTCTGTCTCCTTGAAGAAGCAAGTTTTCTCGAGGTCCCGCATGCGCTGGAGACTGAATGAAGCCTGCTCACCAGCAGGTGACATAATCCTGGTGACTCCTGATCAAATCCAACCTCTCTGTCTCACTGACGCCTCTGGGCTAATTGCTCTGCTTCACACCTGTTCCTTCTCAGGAGACCCTGGTACTCTAACCCCTGATGCCTCTGCCACCTCCTCACTCTGCCAGAACACCCGCAGGTCCTTGTAGAAATCAGCGAAGTCCATCCCACAGCCTGAGGGGCCCTTTCCCTCTGACCGCTGCTAGTTGGTCTTTCAAGGGTTGCAGATCCAGTGTTTGGAAGGCTGAGCCTGCCTGTGGCATGACTGTCTATCTGCCAGGCCTTCTGGACCCTTCACCCTTCTACCAGGTCCTCTCATGCCATGTATGCTTTGTGAGGGTCTCCAGAGGACAGCAGAGACTTTCCACTGGGCTGGGCCAGACTTGAGCAAGCTCTGCACAGGCGATTCCTCACCTAGACTTTTCCACCCTCTGGCTCAGGGTTGTCAGCTTTGTCCTGTTTGGTGTGTGTGTGTGTGTGTGTGTGTGTGTGTGTTACTGAGGTCTTACACATGCTAACCAAGTGTTCTACCACCAAACAACTTCCCCAGCCATTCAGAGCCTCTGCTCTGAAGCCCTCCAACAGATCATGCAATTCTACAAAGAAACCAGAGGCCTGGTTCCACACAGTTCCCTCTCCCTCCTACAATTCTTTCCAGTGCTCCAGTATCTCTGAAAATCCTACGCATCTCTCACTCACGTTTTACTAAGGTCTTCCCTCTGCACCATCGGCCAGTATCTGCCTTTCCTTCAGACTCCATAAATCACTCAGCTAGTTCAGTAAAAGGGGCTGTTCCAGGAACTTCAGAACAAAGGTAGATTAAAACCTTGGCTCAGCCACTTGTGAGCTCCACAGACCCGGTAAGAATACTCGGGCTCTCAGAACCTCCACCGCTGACTTCTACGACGGAGACCACGGTGCCCACTTTGCAGGGCTGCAGGCTCGTTAAGAGGCTGAAACAAGGCAACAGCAGGAAGGGGCTTGCGCAAGTACCAATATTACATAATGCACAGGCATCGTCCTAACCAGTGATAGTTTTGGTGTATGGATTTGATCATCGCTGAAGTAAATGTTACATTCATCTCACCTGGCTGTCCTCTTGAACGTCTCTGGACCTGGAACAGTTAGAAGTGCATAAAAGTCCCTCGGAAACATCTGGATTTTTTATTGACTGAATAAAAGGACACTTGAGGTTCTCTTTCCCCTTGTCTTTGCCACATAGCTTCTTTTCAACAGCTATCATTGGCCTGAGTCTTTGGGACCACCCCGGGTGTACCTCACCTCTTATGGACTCTTTGGTCCTGAAGTCTGGCATGCATACTATTGTTACCATTCCTTGAAATGGCCCCTCCTCCACGCATCAACTGTCTGCCAGGCCAGGCCCCGTCCCAGGCTGACAGCTCACCCCACCTCACCCCTAATTCTCTTCTGAGCATCAGCAGCCTACCCCCATCCAAAGATAACTTTTATAGCTGATCTCTGGCGGCACCTCCTACCTTCCAATTAGGAGCCTGTCAACACCCAGACCATCACTCTTCCTATAGTGGCTGACAACACGGGAGCCTGCCGAGGCTGCTCTGGGGAAAGAATGAAGGGAAATTATTTCCATGGTGCAGTGGTACTGAGTCCATAGGTGGAATCTAGGTGGTTCTGACTTTGGGCCAGCTTCCGTGTTCTGCACCAAAAATCTGCAGTACTAATGTGGCAGCTGGTACCCAGTTGGTACTTGATAAATAAGTATATGGGGACTGAAAATGCCAAGGGCACAGGAGCTAGCTAGCAGACTCCAATTAGTTTTCCTCTCTCATACATGCAAATAATTAAGTTAGCTCACTCATGCTTTTGTGAGCTCCCCTTTCCTTTAGTGGTTACACATGAACCTCTAACCAGAAAGGAGAGAGAACGGCCTCTGTTGGCTTTCTCCTTCCAGCCCCTTAAATCCTCATTCCTTAGATTCTCTGACACACAGGGGCATTTGCAGAAGCTGCAGCCCATGAAGGAAGTATGACACAATCTAACATTTTTCTTATCTGGCAGTGTGGTCTAGTGGTTTGCACAGGGGCTGTGCAAGTCGGAAGTCTGGCTTTCTATTTCTGGGGCTGAAGGGAAACTGTGTAACAACAGCCTTTGCTCCTCTGCTTGCTCTCCCTTTCTCTTTCTCTTGGTCCCAATTCTGAGGCTGAGCTGGCCTAAGCAGCCAAGAAATCAGAAAAGAAAGGTAGTGCCCCTGTCCCACAGTGGGTCCTCAGGTGAGGCTGTGAAGTCCACCACACATTCATCCATGGAACCCAGTGCAGGCTGAGGGGTGAGCAGGAGAGTGGTTTAGAGCCAGGGTGGTTGAAAAGGCAGGGGTGGCAGGCTAACCACATCAAACCAACCCCTTTCTCTTTCTTACCACTTTGAGCCTGCAACTCTGTGGGTAGCTCTGAGGGTGCAGATTTTGTAAGCTTAGGAGCCCTGCTGCCTGGACAGGAAGGCAGGAACAAGCTGGACCTCGCCTTGCCCTCAAGTGGGTGAATCCAGTCATAAGGATGAGTTCTTTGATTTGAAGTAGGAAAGAAGTGGGGAGAGAAATAGGTACAACAGATCTGATGGAGTTGGGAATACATTAAGATCAGATCTGCCCTCGAGGGCAGAGGGCCTTAAGAACATACTTTATGGATGTCTTTGGGAAGAGAGATCTATGCCAAACCAGCCCAATTTAGAGAGACATATGAATTTCCAGGGAATCCTATTGCATCTCAAAACGTATAAGATTTAAGCAGCCTTGAAACAGAAAGAAACCTTTCCACATTTGGCCAGACAAGTACACTACAACCATGTGAGGTCTGTGCTGTATCTAGAAAGAGCAAGACAAGCTGGGGACACTAGTCATGGAACATGTCATTTCCTTCCTCATTTCTACCCCACTGATCTTCAGGTCTCAAGTTCTGCTACTGTACACATCCCAGTAACCAGAAAGTGGCACGATCCTGAGGGGTGTCCTTAGAATAAGATCCTGGCTGAGCCTTAGGGTTGGGATCAGATGGTATCTGCCATGGGCTGACTCTCTCTTTGGGGTTCTGAACACTTGCCAAGGGATGCACATGTGCTCTTTTCCGTTTTAACTTGACGTACAGTCTGTAGTGTGCAGCTATGGTACGAATATAGCATTTCACGAGAGTGTGGTGTTTTACTGCAGCAGAGGCCAGCCAGCCGGGGGAGGTCTGGGGAGCTTGAAAGAAAAGCACAGCAGTTTCTTCAGAGGAGCGATGTCAAGGAAAGATACACATGCTGCTGTCAGCTACAAAGTGCACACTCAAGATCCATGCCAATAGAGCTGCTAAGCAGCGTATGATGCTGTGCTCAGATGCATCCATAGCTATTGGACTAGATGGTCTTATGTCAACTTGACACAAGCTGGAGCCATCGGAGAGGAAGGATCCTTAACTGAGAAAACACCTCCATGCGATCCTGCTGTAAGGCATTTTCTTAGTGATCAATGGTGGCGGTGGGGGGAGCAGCACACTTCAGGTGGTGCCATCCCTGGGCTGGTGGTCGTAGGTTCTTTAAGAGAACAGGCTGAGCAAGCCATGGGGAGTAAGCCAGTAAGCAGCACCCCTCTATGACCTCTGCCTCAGCTCTTGCCTCCAGGTTCCCGTCCTGCTTGAGTTCACATCCCGATTTCCTTTGGTGATGAACATGGAAGTGTAAGCCAAATTAACCCCTTCTTCCCCCACTTGCTTTTTGGTTCTGGTATTTTGTTGTGGCAATAAAAGCTCTGAGATAGCCTTCGTGGACATGCCTATATGCAATTAGATAAGCCTGAATGGAATTCAGGCATGATTGTGCATACCTTTCATCTCAACACTCAGGAGGCTGAGGTGAGGCAGGAGGATTACTATTAACAGTTCTATGTCAGTCTGGACTACCTAGAATCCATACTGTTGCCTCTCACTGTCTGCATCCCCACTTTTTATAAGTGAAAACAATAAAATTCTAACAAGGCTGTTGATATATTTTACTAAGATATCCAAAGACAGATAAAATGACATCCCATGATTTTAATTTATGGCATATGGTAACTTATAGGTTTTTTGTTTGTTTGTTTGTTTTGCCCATTTGTCCCAAACTGAATACTGAGACTTAATTTATTTCAAAGATGGGTTTTCAGGCCAGTACAATGGCTCAGTAGTCAAAACTATGAACAACCTGAGGTTAGAGCCCAGAGTCCATACAGAAGAACAAAACCAGTTCCTATAACTGTCCTTGTTCCTATACACACACACACACACACATACACACAAACACACACACACACACACACACACACACACACACACACACACACCAATTTAAACAAATTTTGAAGAAAGTAAGAGGCTATCCTCATGTCTCATTATGTTGCTGAGGTTGCCCTTGCGCTATAAGGCTAAGCACACACTTGCTTATGCTTATTCGTGCAAGTGTAAGGCCGCAGAGGAGCTGGCAGGACTATGGGTATACACAGTCCACCCACTGAAAAACATATTTCTTCTTAATAAAAAAGAGTTTGCATTCAATTTCTAGCCTGTTGTCCAGAAAGAGAAATCTTTCTGTTTGCAAAGGCTATCAAAGTAGCCAGTCCCATGTCAGGATGTAACCAAGGTTTATGACGGCGTCCTAGCTGGTATAGCCCTGAAAATGATGAGCAGGGACCCCACACTGCTCCACCAGCCACGGGAATGTATTGGTCTCATTTCTTTCCAGTGTGCTCCCATCTTTCTTGACAGGCAAGGTAGCTTAAGCTGGGTCTAGACATGTCTGAACCGGTCTGATACCCACAGGGTACCTCCCTTCCCAGGACCTAATTACCACAGGATCAAGGGGCTTTGTGGAGGGCAGCTTGTCCCAGGAAGGAGCAACACTGAAGGGAGCATCTGTCTCATTTGAGGACAAAGGTAAGAGTGGAGGGAAGGCAGACACATTTCTGAGAACAGCTCTGGGGCGCCCAGTGGAGTACGAAAGCAAGTGAGCTCTAACAGGAGAGGGGGTGAGAATTGAATCAAAGGCTTTTCACGGTAGTGTCCAAGGAACAGTGAGACACAGCCACTGGGGCAGATTGCTTGGCTGGGGACAAAGATGATGGCACTAGAGGCTTCAGAAGATACTGTCTAAGGGGTTCTGCTTGCCTTGGTTTTGGGAAAGAACTTCCTATTTTGAGGTCCTTTGCTGACTCATTCATTCATTCATTCATTCATTCACTCACTTATTCAATATGCTTATTGAATGTCTATTATGTGCCAACTTAAGCATCAATACATTTTGTGCAGAAAATCAGCACCTCCCATACACAGGAGTGTACAGAAATATTCCTGGGGATATTGCACAACCACAGAGGTGAGGAGAATGTGACATGGGGTCCAGAATTCCTTGCAGGGAAGGAGCCAAGGGATCCAATCTGTTCCTATTCCCATTGCTATACTGTGTGTGTGTGTGTGTGTGTGTGTCTGCAGGTAGGTGGATGCCCATATGTGCATGTTTGATACACTGTTCCTCTCTGTCTGCTTTTGTGGCTTGTACTAACTAGCCCATATTACTCATCTGTAAAGCAAAGAGGCCAAATTCCATTGGCTTCAAGAGCCCCCATTTTATTTAAACGTCTACAAATGAGAACTCTGAGTCCTTATAATAAGCAAAATGAATTATGAACCAGACATTTTAAAAGCTGTTTATATCACTTTGTGATTTTTAGCTTCTGCAATGATGCACAACTTAATTGCTTGCTTTGACCCCTCTCTGTGGCATGATTAGATGCCCTCACCTTCAACCCCTTAGAACCACATGGAGTTACAAGTTGAAAAATAATAGCTAACACAGGTTTTTAAAGTGGATTCTTCTGCTTTTTAAGGATTAAAAGATTAAAAATATTTTTAAGCCATGCATAGGTACATGTTTGATGTACCAATAGCTGGCTAATATGCATGGGCCAATAGGTACATTTTTGATGTACCAATAGCTGGTTAATAGCTTCCAATTTGCAACCTTTCATTTTATAAATAGGACTGTGTGACATTGAACTGAGATCCAGCCATATCTGCTGCCTTTGTAGCTTGAGTGGGGGTCATCAAACTTCCCTGGAAGAGAAGTTTCCTTAATGTATGTTAATATGCCGGGCAGTGATGGCCCACACCTTTAATTCCAGCACTTGGGAAGCAGAGGCAGGCAGATTTCTGAGTTTGAGGCCAGCCTGGTCTACAAAGTGAGTTCCAGGACAGCCAAGGCTATACAGAGAAACCCTGTCTCGAAAAAAAAAAAAATGTATGTTAATATTTTAAGATTCACTACTCCTCTTGCCCACGACAGTGTGACTGTAGCTGTGAGTCATGAATGGATCTGCTGACTCATGAGTCTGCCTCTGCTTTGCATTTGAGGCTAGAGAGTATGCCTGGGTCCTTTTTGTTGGGATGTGGGGAGGTTCTGAAGGAGCACTGTCTAAGTACTCTATTTAGTTCCTTTGGATTAGAAACAACTGGGAAACAGTAGGTAGCCAAATATCCATTAAACTAATATATGCCCTACTAGGAAAGCTGGGTAATGGCTGCCCTATCAGCGTATGGCCAGAGAGCAGCAGCCTTCCCAGAGGCAAGCCAAAGGTCATGCTGAAGGGAGAACCCAGCTGCAAAATGGCCTGTGCCACAGCCTGACTAAGGATCTCTCCTCATGGAAGCATCACCAAGTAACAGCTGCCACCCAGTGTACCCCATGAGGACTTGCCCTGGGTACCTCACCAGCCTCAGCAGCTCTAGGAAGCTGAAACCAAAAGGAAACCTGACTCCACCTGCAAACAGACCACAGATACAAAGAGAAGCCTCACCTCACGGGGCCACTGTCAACCCTGTGATGCCTTTGTAGGAATTTAAAAGCTGGCCCTCCTCTGGGCCGGCAGGGCAGCATGGGGGTCGGGGGGTGGGGGGGGACGCGTGGATTTGGTGAACAGAAGGTAAGTTGGGTTCAGCCCCATTTGCCTGCTCTGCTGCTCAAACCCAGCTGTGGCTGGCTGGGAGCTCCCACTTGTGGGCTGAAGAGGAGGGTCTAGAATGCTCCCTTGGTATTCTTGACATCATTGTCACAAGTCTTGTGACTGTGTTGTCTAACACGGTACACACTAGCTACATGTGACATTTAAATTTTCATGGAAATCAAATAAAAGTCAAAAGGCTGCCTTCTACCCTTACTAGCTTCGTGTTACGTAGTTTTTCAATACCCACCTGTGGCTTGTGGCTGTTCCATGAGACAAGGCAGATACAGAACTTTTCTGCCATTCAGCTGGGCTAACCACCCAGTTTCCCTTTTCTCTCTCCAGGTTCTCTTTCTCACGGCCCTCACCCGCCAACGCTTCAGAACACTCATGCATTCCCCATATTGTGGGTCAAACCCCATCGTCTTACTTGAGGGTGACGCTGTCCCCTCTGCTAAAATGTCTTTCCTCTGCCCATAAGTGTCCATTCAGTGAGATCCTGCTCACTCTTCCAGGTTCAGATCACATGACAGCTCCGAAGTCCCCTGCCATTTGACTTTGAGCACTCCTAAAGCTGTAGCTGTCACGGCGCCTTTTAGCACTAGGCCAAGTTAGTTGTGGCCTGTGTTGGCTGCACTGCTCTCTTGTGCCTGTGGGCAGCAGCTGTCATACTGCTCTCTGTATGAAGAAGGCCTTTAAAGCTGAGTGGGGAAAGCCCTTCCCAGCAACCTCTCCCATCCTGGGAATTTAGGGATGAAACCCAGGGCCTTGCACGTGTCACACAAGCATCCTATTCAGGCTCTTGGTGGCTCATTGTGTGATGCTATTTCTAAGGCCATGAGTCATTCCTAATGATTTACTTTTTAGTCCCTCAAAAATATAATATTTTTTATCACAACTTCTTAGATACTATGTGCCCAGGACCTCTCTGAGCTCTAGTAGGTGGTTCTAATTTTCCCAAATCTCCTCTAAGAAAACAGAGAGTCAGGAATGAGCAGTTATTCAAGGTGCTCAGCTAGGAAACGACAGAGTGGCATTTGGACAGGGACTGTCCCAGTCCCAGGTCCCAGACCCTGGTGCTTCCCCTTTCAGGACGTGGCCAGTGGACATGCAATGCAGTCACTTTGCTTAGCTTAAGCAGGACATGGGACTCGGCTGGGCAGTGGTTCAGGGCAGCTGGCCCTTGAGTCCATTGACGAATTTTACCTCCTTCACTGCAAGAGGAAGCCAAGGCTGGTGAGAACTTGTCCGAGGGATAACTCTTCCTTGGGTGGACTCTACAGCCTTCACGCCTTCCTTTTCCTCCCCAGCCAGCAACTGCTCACTTCTATAACTTGGATACTGCAGAAAGGCAAGACTAGCCCCATTGGCGAGCCCATGATTCCCTGATGCCCCCCCCCCAACTTTGCCTCAGCTTCAGATAAAATGCTTTTTATCTTTCTTTTTTGTCCTTATCCCCAAAGTTTCTGTACTAGGGTTGGGTAAGCTATTTTATGATGATATTTTTTTTAAATCCCCCTCCCCCTTTCTTCAAGAGGCTTTTAACTTAAGGGTCAGAGCTAACTCTGGGTGTCTAGTTTCAAAGTTTCCTAGAAATAGAGATATCTGACACCCAAAACCTGGTTAAAAGGAGTGGGCATGTTTGGACAAGGAAGCCCAAGCTCCCAAGCATATCTTGACCCTCTATGTTCTGTGATTGCACAGGATTTGGGGTCAGTATTGAGGGGCAACAGCAATGTCTGCCAAAGTGTCTGACTTCCTTCCCATCAACTCAGTGGTCCTTTATGTTCTTGCCTCTCCTATTTGATGATGATGATGATGATGATGATGATGATGATGATGGTGATTTATCTGGCACTGTGTGGTCCCTCTGGGGGACCCGGCCCAGGAAATGTTTTCATGTAGTTTCTGATATCCACTGACCACACATATCAGTGCCTCACTCAACCCAAAGGGAACTTCACTGTTAGATGTTTTGAGGCCAGATTATTGAGTAAGTACCCAGGGACAGAATGATGAGTCAAAACCTGAATTTGAGGAGTGGAACACCTGCATTGAGAAGCCAGGCTAGCCTGCAAGAAGGCTTGGCAGGAAAGGTTGGTGTTCCACACCACATGGTGTAAGGAGAGAACCAACTTCTCAAAGTTGTCCTTTGACCTTCATGTGTGCACCATGGCTTGTATATACCTCACATATGACTATCACCAACACACACACATTATCATCACCACCACCACCACCATCATCATCATCATCATCATCATCATCATCATCACCATCATCACCATCATCATCATCATCTTTCTCTCTGGCTTTGCCTGGCTTCAGGCCTTTCTCATTCTGACCTTAGCAACCTGATTCTGAACCCTTGTGTTTCTGGCCTGACTTTCTCCCCGTTAATGATGTTGGCTTTAGTGTCATCTCTAGGTCAGGACCAACCTGACAATGTACTGACAATCCTATGATGCTTCTGCTTTGAGTTGGTACGACTACATGGGACTGTCCCTGACTCTCTTTGAGCCCATGTGAGACTCTAGCCTCTACTGAAACTATGAACCTTAGTCAGGACAGCTATGAGCTCAACCCCTAGAGGCAGGCTGGCTGTGAGTGAACTCTAGTGATGTGGTTTTCTTTTTTTGGGGGGGGGGGNNTCGAGACAGGGTTTCTCTGTATAGCCCTAGCTGTCCTGGAACTCACTTTGTAGACCAGGCTGGCCTTGAACTCAGAAATCCGTCTGCCTCTGCCTCCTGAGTGCTGGGCTTAAAGGCGTGCACGTGGCGTGATGGGGCTTTCTTTTATGGACATTTTGGTTTATCTCTCCATGACTCTGTTCTGTCATCTAGAAAAGGTCCTTAAAAATAAACTCCCATCTCTTGGCAATGCTGTGAGGATTGCGTGCAGGAAGCTAGGTAAACAGTGCCTGTAACATAGAAATGACTCAATAAATATCGCCTGTTATTATCTCTACCCATGCTTTCGTTATTTCCCAGATTAAAAAACAAGTATCTTCCTTTTCCTGAGCTCTGGGAGCTTTTTCAAAAATGCTTCCAGGAAAAGCTAACCACTGACATGTTGTGAATTCCCCCAAGACTGATGACAAAGGACCACTTGCAGATAAATGACCTTAGAGAGAAATAGTTCCGACCCCTTCCATGGACCTCTGGAGAGCCCACATGACGCCTGCCTGCTTCCAGCACACTCAAGATGCTTTGTGTGCTTAACTGTCACAGCCACTCCTTCATCAGCTGTAGCCACGTGTCCATGAAAGAGATCTCATTTTCAGATCTATAAGCCTGAAAAAAAAGAAAAGCCAGGTATGATGGTGCATACTTTTAATCCTAGCACTTTGCAAGATGAGGCAAATGGGTCTCTGTGAGTTCTAGGCCAGCCTGATCTATATTGCAAGTCATAGGCCAGGCAGAGTTATATAACAAGGCTCTGCCTCAAGAAAAATAAACATATAAACATCCCTGTTAAACATGTGTCACAAGTCCAAACAGGGGCTTCAAAGTTAAAACTCGTGGGAGACTAAGGGAACACTTGACTCCATCTCTAAGATCAGCTTAGAAAGTGCTGAACCCCTATGAGTTTCCAGGGCCAGTTAAGCCATGGCAGGACGCAGCTGCAAAGCAGGGCAGGCCTGGGCAACTGAGGCTGAGGTATCAAGAGGGAAAAGGCTAGGAACAACATCCTGAAGCAAGGCAGACAGAACCACTTCCCTCAAGAACCTCATGGTTAAATCAAAAGGAGTTTAAGAAAAATCCAAGCCAGGTGTGGTGGTGCACGCCTTGGACTCGGGAGGCAGAGGCAGGCAGATTTCTGAGTTCGAGGCCGGCCTGGTCTACAGAGTGAGTTCCAGGACAGCCAGGGCTATACAGAGAAACCCTGTCTCGAAAAAAAAAAAAACCAAAANAAAAAAAAAAAAAAAAAAAAAAAAGCCAAAGCCAGCATAGATGATAATAACCGAAGAGCTTAAGTGGACAGAGCAGGAGACTGTTGTGTAGGGCAGCTCACACACACACACACACACACACACACACACACACACACACACACACCACACCTCACACACAGCACACTGATGTAGATTCTTCTATCTCCTTTTACCTGCTTGTCATGGAAGGACCACGGCAAGACAGGAAAACACCAAGCATCTGACCCGACTAGAAGAAAGAGACCCTGATGAAAATTACAATGACAGCTCCAAAGCCTTTTGAGGATTTTTATTCCCATGACAAGTAGCAAAAATATCCATGTCTATTAAATGTCTGTTACCCTTCCTCATTTTTTTTTTTCATTTGCAGGCATAGAGGTTGAAAGCTTAGTTGCACTGTATATTGGGAAAGTCAGGATAATTTCTGAAACCACACCCCCAAACAAACAATGACTCAACATAATTGTTGTTTACCTCTTGTGCCCATAATGGCACTCAGCTGGCAGACAGATGGCAGCCAGACTTCCTCTGCAGGGTCACCCAAGGATCCAGGATAATGGAGGCCCTACTATCTTCAGCATGGCCATAAAGGACAGTGGGTGGGAGGCTGTCGTGGACCACACTGAGAGTAATGCATAGAACGTCTAATGCCATCAGTCCCCAGCATGCGAGAGAATCTGAGAAACACGCTATGTGCACCTGGGAAGCCAGCATCTGCATGGATCGCCTGAGCACTGACCTGCCAGCGTGTTACATCAGGGGATGTTGCTTTTCTGAATTTCATGTGCATTTTGAGCTTTCCACATGTTGGCTTCCTCATGGGAGCACTGAGATGCCCAATAGGCTTGAGGCTGTGAATTGCCATGGAAGAGCTGGCTCTCTCTCTCTCTCTCTCTCTCTCTCCTTGTGCATTCAGGTGGGTCCCCAAAGGTAATAAGTGAGACACAAGGAAGTGAGAAACAGTGGAGTTTGCTAAAGGGAATATACTGTTTATAAAATCAAACAGTTCTCATTATAACTGGGGAGTGATGATGGCAATAATAATAATGATGATGATAATGATAATAATTGATGATTATGATCCCTAGAAATCTACTTCTCTTAAGATCTCTTGCATGACTACTCATCTTAGTTCTACAGATACACAAGTGCCATAGAGGGGAAATGTAAAGAAGTAGAAACATCTGGGGTAACACCTGCCTGTAACCTTACCATCTGGAAGGGCGAGAGGTAAGAGGATTGCTGATGTGAGTGTTTGAGGCCAGCCTGGGCTAAGTGTTAGGCTATCAGGGCAACATAGCAAGACCCTGCCAAAAAAGAAAGGAAGGAAGGGAGGGAGGGAGGGAAGGAGGGAGGGAGGAAGATGAAAGAAGAAGAGGTGTGGGAACTACAACCAGCAAGTCCAGGTGCCCTTTCCAATTAACCACCCCTTTAGGCTTCTGCCGCCCTCTGGTCTGTCACATCAGGAGGCTGCCTCATTATTCTCAGACTATCCCCTCCTCAGCCCTGACCTGCTGTCTCTTCCAGGACAGAAGACGAAGGATTACCTTGTTTCCTCCACTTACCACAGCACCCGTGCCCATCCGGAGTCTCCACCAGCACCAACAGGTGAGAAATCTGTGCACAACTTTCTGACGACTTTATTTACATGACAAGAACTTTACATAACCTTGGCATTGTAAGCAAGGTTCTTTCCTTCTATTGTAGTGGGTCTCTCATAGGGTACTGGCATTTGGAAAATAGCAGAACAGGTTTTGATATGATTCTTTTTAATGGTACAGTGGTCTCTCAACGTCTGTGGTAACAAGTCACTTGTTGGCACTGTCACTAGGTACATCACTAGATGGAAACTGGGTGATTTCCACATAATGATCCAAACTTTATTGGCAGCGGGGGTGGGGGGTGGGTTGGGGATGACACAGCTGCTTAGCACAAAATGCAACACATACAACATACAGACACACCAAAGCCATAGGAGGAAGGGTAAGGAGGCCAAGGATAGCACCTGCCTGGTTCCTCACCATCTGAAGGCAAGAGGATTACGGCGGCGAGCTTGAGGCCAGTCTGAGCTACACAGCAAGTATTAGGTTATCAGGGCAACATAGTAAGACCATTTCCACCCCCCAAAAAAAGGAAAAGGAAAGAAGTGGGGGGCTACAACCAGCAGGTTCAGACACTGTTTCCCACTAACCAACCCCAAAGTGCACAAAGCAAAGAGTCTTCTGTGACTTTTCTAACCTGTGCATGTTTTGCCTGGTTTGCCATGGCCTCAAGGGTGAACCTTTAGTGTTCAATGCCTCTCACCAGCTCTTCTCATGGTGCCACCAATTCCAGTGTAGCAACTGATTCCAACAATGAGAAAGATGTTATTCAGTCAGGCCTCCCTTCCTGTTCTCCAATCCACAGAACACCTGGGCAGCTGTTGACTCATGTTTCCGTGAGTGAGTGGAAGTGTGTGTGTGTGTGTGTGTGTGTGTGTGTGTGTGTGTACTTAACCTAATTAAAACTAGGTGTGAAAAAGAACAACAAAAAAAAAGACAAAAAAAAAAGAAAGAAAAAAAGAAAAAACTAGGTGTAAAATACCCACAAGAAAAACTCTGTGGGGAGAAAATATCAAAGTAATTAAAATAGTGCTGTATCATATGTAGCAGATGTGCAGCTTGGTTTTCATGGGGGTCCTGAACAACTGGAGTGGGGGGCTGTCCCAAAAGCTGTTGCCTGTATGTGGGGTATATTCTTCTAGCTGGTCTGCCTTGTCTGGCCTCAGTGGGAGAGGAAGCACCTAGCCTCGCAGAGACTTGAAGTGACAGGGTGGAGGGATATCCAGGGGGGCTCCCATCCACTCAGAAGAAAGGGGGTGAGGAGATGGGGAAGGATTGTGGGAGGGGTGACCAGGAGCGGGGAAGTGAGTGAGTAAAATGAATAAGTAAAAAGTAAAACTAAATTTTTAAAAAAATGTACATTTAAAAAAGTATCGGTACATGAAGATTGATCTCAAGGAAAGTTACCTTTGACTTAATTCGTTTTCCTCACTGTCTTATGATTTTACTGCCTCAGTAACTAGAGTTCATGGCACTAATTTGAGCATTTTATCAGTCCTGTGGTGTTTGCTGACCAGCTACAGTACAGCAGGCGTGGCTCTGCACCCTGCAAGGGCAAAGTGAACCAAAAGGGCATGTTTCCTTCCTTCTGAGGGGCTCCTCAAATGGGGCAAACAAGTAAGTCATCGACAAGTAGATATCCAGCTCTGTTAATTGATGTAGACAATAAATTCGTATTAAGAACCTACCACGTGCCTGAAACATACATCAGCAACACACAGAGGCAAGCACAGATTTGCATTCAGATGGACTGTAAATGTGTTTATTTCCAGTTGCTGTGAGGGAAAACTACTGGTGCCCTGACCTACTCTAAAGGGTCAGCATTCCCCAATGGCCTGGCCCTGGCCACTGTCACAGAGGCTTTGTCATATCGTTAAGACTGAAGAGGGCAGAAGCACCCGGCCTGACTTGGTCCCAGCGGATGCTTCCTGCAGGGCTAGCCACTGCACAGTGGAGCACTCTGCCAGTGCTGTTTAGTTGGTATGAGGCACCCAGATTTGAGGCTGGCAGCGTGAGTGGCACTTGGGGACTATGTGACCATTAGAAGTCTCTGACCACGCTGGGGGCCTCAGGGCATCCTTGCTGGGAAGTTCTGAAACCTCAAGGCTGTTGGTCCCTGGCACCATAGACAGTCACTCACGGGCCTCCCTTGTGCAGATGGAAAACCTGCCTGAGTCTGGAGGCCTCTGCAAACTCCGCTATGCAGGAGACACTCGGTTGCCAGCGTGCTCCCAGACTGCAGAGCTCACTCGGGTCACCAGCCTGAACCGCTAAATGCACATCACACCCGTCCACTTGGAAATGGCTGAAGGCACTTAAATGGAACTCCCAACCTTTGTCCTCAGCCCCGAGACCACAGGTAAGTATTTGGGTCTGTCTTGTATCGATCATGCCTCCCACTGGCACCAGGAAAAATGCTGTGAAGCGAGTCAACTTTCCAGTGACAAGGGAAGTCATTCCCCTAATCCGCTCTCGCTGGACAATCAGGTTGACAAAAACCATTAAGTTTTCTGAGATTAGAAATTCCCTGTCAGAGGGAGCTGTGTAGAGAGTTTTCCACTCCATTACACCCAGGACAATAACCACAGGCCAAGTGACAGGAAAAGGCTGGGGTGTTTGTAAGTTTCCTGTGTCCTTGGGTAGAAGGAAATAAATTCACAAGTGTCTCCTTTTTGTAGGACAGGGGAATATATATTATCTCATTAATCAATGCAACGGTCTACAAGGTGGGGGCTATTTATTGCATTTGACAGCAGAGGAAGCTGGGGCTCAGCAAGATTGGACCACACTCTCAGAGACACCCAGTCAGGAGGAGACAGGGCTGGGGATCTGTGCCCCTGGGATGAGGGGTATAGAGGCTGCCGACCCACTTCCCTCCAGGCACATCTATACCTATACCACCCTTGAACTGGCTTCTCTTTGAAGGATGTCGCCATTCAGTCAGGTGGAAGCCGACTGGTTCAGTGGGTGAGACCACAGATTGGAGTGCCTAAGGGACTCTCTGCCTCTTGCTAGGTGACTTCCAGCAAGTCCCTTTACCTCCTAAGCTTCCTCTCCTTTTTCTTCTTATTCATGAGGGGATAATAAGCTAAAACATCATTCCGGGGCCGGGAAGACGGCTAGGTTGATGAGGTGCCTAGCTGACAAGCATGAGGACCTAATTTCAGATTCCCAGCATCCTTGTGAGCCAGCCAGGACTATAGTCCTAGCTTTGGACAGGTAGAGACAGGACTGGCCACCTATTTTAGCTGGATCAGTGAGCTGCAGGGTCAGGAGGCTCTGGAGAGGTGGCTCAGCAGTTGAGAACACTTGCTGCTTTTCCAGAGGGCTCAAGTTCCATCTCCAGCACCCAAGCAAACAACTCCCAGCCACTTGTAACTCTGGTTCCATAGGGATCTAACACTCTCTTCTGGTCTCCTGTACCCATGTGGGAAACACTCTGTCACACACGCATATACATAATAAATCTTTTTTAAAAAAATTAAGTGGGAGCTGGGGAGAGATGACTTGGCAGTTGGGAGCACCTGCTGGGCTCAGTTCCCAGCACTCAAGTCATGTGACTCACAGCTGCCTGTAACTCCAGTTCCAAGGGGTCAGATGCCATCTTCCGGCCTCCACAGCTACATGTAGACATGTGTGTGTGTGTGTGTGTGTGTGTGTACATGTGTGTGTGGCATGCACTACACATACAATAAAATAAAGCTTAAGAAAACAAAGTAGAGAAAAACAGAGGAAGGCACCCAGCATCCATGTGGCCTCCGTGTCAATGCACGTACATGTGAACACACACATGCACATACATGTGAACACACATAAACACACGTGCCCACTTGTACCACACACACAGCCATAAAAACAAACTAAAATAAACACCATCTCATAAAGGCTGTGAGGATTCAGTGAGATCAGGCGAGAAGAGGAAGGCAGTCAGCACATTGGCTGGCGCGTGGCAGGAACTTTGAAGGGGAAAAACAGGAGCCGTTGGTAATAGGAAGTGGCTTTGCTAGTTACATTTTTACCATAATTTTATATAACCACATAACTGAACACTTGGAAAAATACAAAAAAGAAAAATCACCCATTGCTCCACCTATCATTACCATAGTGATATATTCCCTCCATTATTTTAACCAACAGATGTGTTTTCTCCACGTTTAATTATTTTATTTTTATATCGTTGCATCCTGTTCTTTTTCACTTCTCATTAGATGAAAACCATTTATTTGTGTTCCCTCCTCTTTGCTTTAGTAAATGAACAATATTTCACAATGGCTTGGGCCATCACCATCCACCCCATCATTACCTCGTTGGTCGAACCATGTTTTCAGTTTCACCCTGTTGAATATCATGCTTGGGTAAACAGTTTTGTGCACCTAGCATTTGGGTGTTCCTCTATCTCACGCTGGGTTGACACGACGTGTTTCCAGGGCTGCTTACCCTAAAGATCTAGATGCTTCTGGAAGTCAAGACTGGGTTCCCTGCTACTATGTCTTTGGCGTTCAGAGAGATCCAAGAGAGTCGGGTGCTGGTGGGATAAGCACTTCTCCCTGCCTCTAGTCTCGCCGGTACATCCAGAGGCATTTCCAGGAACAGTTCAGTAACCAGCTTCTATCGACTGGTTTCCAAAGTGTGTGTAGTAATTGGCCCTACTGACTTTTTACTATCCATCAACTGCAGGTTATTTGTAAACAAACTAAGAGGAATGGAAATCTTTCATGGCCAGAAATTAATGTAATAAAACATGGTGGGAAAAGAGAAAAACCAAATGGCAGGGCATGTTTTACAAAATTTCAACACATAAAAGATCATAGTAACTTATTGTCTGCTATATTAGCACAAATAGACCAATGAAACAGAACAGAGAGTCAAGAATGAGGACCCCTCCCCACACACACATACATGTCTGCTTTGTATCAAAAGTATCCCTGAGCAGCCGGAGGGACAGAGTGATCATCTAATAAATGATACTGGAAAAAATATTGGTCAAATAGAATCAGACCCCTAAACTCATACCACATACAAAACTCATCTCTGTGTGATCAAGACCTTAAAATATAGTAATAGAACTTCTAAACAATAATACAGGGCAATGTTTTCATGACCTCTACATGAGGAAAGTGTTTGTGTGTGTGCGTGTGTGTGCACATGTGTGTGTGCGTGTGCGTGTGTGTGCATGTGTGTGTGAGTGCACGTGTGTGTGTGTGTGTGTGTGTGTGTGTGTGTTTGGTACTTGTGGGGGTTCAAATGTGTGCGTACACCAGAGGTCAACCTTGGGCATCATTTCTCAGTCGCTGTACACCTTGACTTTTGAATCAAGGTCTCTCGCGCCAGCCTAGCTGATGTAGGATTGTCAGCTATGCTGGGCTGGCTGGCCGTGAGTCCCAGAGAGAAGAAACTGATGACAAGTTACCCTCTGACAGCCATGGTTGCGTGAGATGGTGCGCTCCTCCACAGCCCACCCATAAAATAAAATAAAGTCAAATAAAAATATAATTCTTTATTTTTAAAGCAGTTTTATGTTGACTGCATTAAAGTTAAAATTTTCTCCTTTTCAAAAGACATCAGGAAGAACCAAGTACCAGAGAGAAGACACGTACGATATTGGCATATGAATGAAAAACATTGTACCCAGAGTACATGAGGGGTGGGTAAGCCAATACAAAAGGGCTAAAGGGCTGACGAGAAGGCAGGCACTTGCTGGTGTTCCCAGCACCCACTCTGAGCCGCCACAACCACCTGTAACCACCTCCAGGGGGGTCCAGTGCCTCTGATCTCAAGGGTACCAGTACTCGAGTGCATGCGTGTGCTGGGGGCAGGGGGTGGGGGGAGAGAGAGAGAGAGACAGAGACAGAGAGACAGAGAGACAGAGAGACAGAGACAGAGAGAGAGCAAAACCAAAACAAACCTGGGCAAAGCGTCAAAGAGGTACTTCCTAAAGTAAAAATCCAAGTGGCTGATAAACAGAGCAGTGGCTCTCAATCTGTGGTCAGATATCAGATATCCTGCATATCAGATATTTATATGGCAATACACAACAGAAGCAAAACAATCGTTGTGAAGTAACAACAAAATAATTTTAAGGTTGGGCTCTGGGTCACAGCATTGGGATGGGTGAGGATCGCTTAGTAATCAGGAAGTACAAGCACCAGAATAGGACACCAGTGATGGAGTTGCCAAAGCTCAAAGCCTGACTGTGTTGCTGAGAATGCAGAGGGGCCGGCATGTTCTTCTGCTGCTGCTGGGAACATATAAAGCCGGAGCCATCACCTTGAGAAACCGGCAGTGTCTGCTGTGTGGCTAATGCATGCCCACAATGCAGTACCACTCCCAAACACACATTCTAAGTCCAGTCCCGGAAAAAAATTCTTTAAAAATTGAAGAGAATTTTAGGTTTTGATGGGGGGATGTGGGGTCAGCTCTACTCAGCATTAAATCATTCATTGACAATGCATAAAAAAAAAAATGACGTGGCTCTTACTATGCCACTTAAGTTTTATTTATCAACACAGAAATTTGAATTTCATCTAATTTTCATGTGTCATGAAATATTGCTCTTTGGGTTTCTTCCCAACCATTTAAAACTGTTTTTAAAATAAAACAAAGCCCAGCACTGGGGCTGGGGAAATGACTTGGCAAATGTGAGCCCTCACTGTGCTTGCCTGAGAATGCCTGGGAACCAGAGATCAAATCCCCAGTGCTTCAAACGCTGGGTGTGGTCGTGAATATATCTGTAGCCCTAGCACTATGGGGTCAGGGAATGGAGGCCAGAGGGTCACTGGGGTTGCTGGCCACCTGCCTAGCTCCAGGATCAGTGAGAGACTGTGACACAAGGGACTGAGGCAGAGTGATATACCTCTATGAGACTCTATGGGCATATACCACACACACACACCCCTCACACACACACACACACAGACACACACACATAGACACACACACAGACAGACACACAGACACATGCACACACACATACACACACACAGACACACAGACACATGCACACACACATACACACACACAGACACAGACACACACACACAGATAGACACATGCACACACACAGACACACACACACACGCATACACACACACACACACACACACCACACAGACAGAAAACAGTTGTTCTAGGCAGTAGTCAACCTGGAGCAGTTCCCTGAGTACTTACCTGGCATGTGTAGTCCCAACCCTGATACAGGAAAAGAGACAGCATCCTTTGCTCATGGACCATCTAAGAGCAGGTCGTGGCCAGGCTGGCCTGCAGGCCACAGTTTGCAGCGCTGCCTGATCCGAGGAAGCAGAAGAGGCTTTATGGCCAAATAATTTGTTGGAAATGAAACTTCTAGATTCCAGTCTGGACTGCCTATGTCAGACTCTCTAGGGAGAGAGGCCATGGGTCTGCTTTCCAGCAAGCTGACTAGCTATTGTCATGCACACCGAAGCCTGAAAAGCTTAGAGAGAGAGAGAGAGATCCATACATACGCTTAGTCGGATGTTCATAGGAGTGTTGTTTGTAATAAACCCCAAACTGAAAATACCTCCAAGTCCAGGAATAGTAAAGTGTGCAAAAGCAGTAAAATAAATAAGCAGAAAAATACTTAAAAACCGAGATGAACAAAATGGAGCATCAATACTAAGTACTCCATGGTTCTGCACAATATAAAGCTCAAAAGCAGAGGAACTAAACTTTATCACATACTAAAAGTTACCTTCGTTAACTTAGGATCCCTGTTCTTTGAAGGTGAAAAAGATTGGCCGTGGGGAAAACACACTGGCACTTCTAGAGGGCTCACAATGCCCTGCTTCTGACCCTTGGGATTCTTGTGCATGTGTTCATCTTGTGAATGTTATTAAAGTGTACACTTATGTTTCTTGGTCTGTGTGTGTGTGTGTGTGTGTGTGTGTCTCCCTGCCTGCCTGCCTGTCTATCTGTCTGTCTTTCTCTCACTCTGTGTGTGTGTTTCACAATAAAAAATTTTAAAAGAAAAACAACTGCCAGGAGGAACCATGTTCAGCAGGAACCCTGCATGTGGAACCTGCCAGGCCCACTTCACACCTTCACTTCCTGCTTGGCTGATTCCCCATAGCCCACCCAACTGCAAGTTCGAATTTATAGGCCAACTGAGCCCAGATGGTTTCCTGTGATAGCTGCTAGAGGCATAATAATGAATGCGCGTCTCCCTGCACGTTCCTGAATACGTTTTGGCAGGATTTTTACTGCAGGCAGTAAAGCCTTGTTACAAACTCCCTCCCTCCCATCTCAGGGGCTTGGCCACACTGCAGTTGGGCCACACTGTCTCTTGTTCCAGGCAGCCTGTCGTCCCCGTCCCACACAGCATCCTTGAGCTGGCTTTTCCTCCATTGTCCTATGAGGCTGTTTGATTGATTGTTACTAATAATCATTGCATTTCAGAACCCAGATTCCTGTCCTCACAGCTGTAACTTCCTCTTCCCACTAATTGGAAAAACATCCTCCGGGAAATGGGGCATCTTTATTGAGTCAATCTTTGGCGATGACTACTTTGTCAGCTGGCAGGATGAAGCTCACAACAGGGACGTGACACACTGAAACCCTCCCCACACACCAGTCCCAGGTGTTTGTCCAAGGAGCTAGGCTGACCCAACAGATATCCAGAGACCCACGTGTAGAAACTAAGGGTCACACTAGGGAGTGGTCTTTTAGGTCAGTCAAGGGTCCAAAGTCATCCTGGCTGCTGGCTCTCTAATTTCCATCCCTTGGTTGCTTATTAACAGTTACACACAATATTAGATACATAATTAAGGCCACATTTCCCAGAATCTCTTGAAGTTAGATGTAGTTGTGACTACATTCTGATTGACAAGAATGCAAGCAGACATGGAACTTGCAGAAGGGTCCTCAAAGGAAGGGCCCGTGTCCCCCTCTCCTTGTTTCCTTCCGAGTAGTAGCTCTAGCATCTGCTTTGAACAAGGCAGCCTTGGGAATGGAGTCTGTGCTGGTAGACAGGCAAATGTCCTGAATGTGTGCAGAGGAAAAATAAACTCACTTGTTTAAACTGTGCTTGGGGAGGCACCGGGTCATTTGTAATTGAACCCAATCTTAACTGGTTGGGTTATAAAATCTCTTCTAAAAGTAGAGAAGTGGAAAGAACCTCCGTGGGTCAGAGGAAGGACTGGCTACATTTATTTACTCATTTGCTTATAAATTCATCACATTTTTAGAAGAGTGCCTACTGGCTTTGACATACGCTCTGATCTATTGTGCATATTGTGACAAAAAAAAAAGTATTCTCAAGAACTGTTGGCAGAGGGACTCATGAGGCATAAATAGACAGACTCCTATGACATGTAATTAGTTAAGCCATACAGGCTGAGAGGCTTTAAGACTATTTTAATAAGATAGAGAAAATGCTGATGACATGTTGCTGAAACAGTGGGTTATTAATGATCACATACAGTGAGTCCAATTTGTAAAACACTATGCACATAGGAGTACATGAATGCACATAAATATACACATGTATACACATACTCACACACACACTCTCTCACATACACACATGTGCACACACACACTGATATACACTCACTCACACACAGTCTTACATATACTCTTTCTCACATACACACACTCAGAGAGAGTGAAAAATACACACGCACACATATTGGTTTGCAGGATGAAAAATAACATACTTTGTCTGAACAGCCTGCATAGCGCCAGCATTTAATGGTCAATGAGTGACTCTATCTCAGTAGGTCTATTTTTTTCCCCTATACTTTCTAGATATTCTCTAGTAAATGTCATTATTTATATAACAAAGGAGGGATATCATTGTGCAACAGGGTGAAATATGGAGTAGAAGATCAAGGCAAAGCTGTGTGGATTAGTTAATTTTGTTAGAATGGAAAGTAAGTTGTGCTGTCAAGTCTGAAAAATAAATTCAAGCCGGAACCGGGAGCTCAGCAGGGCAAGTCGTGCCCACCGATGTGGTAGCAACGTGGCTGCTGTGGGGGTAACCAGCTGCATTCTGATTGGATTTTAGACCTGCTCCACAAGAGGGAAATCATACCTGGTCCTTGAAACCTAGCCAAAAAGCCCATGATCACAGAAGTCATGGACCATAGGGGGGAACCTACTATTTTTGATATGCCAAATGGCCATGTTGTTAAACTGCCTTCTTAATCTGTATTATATACCCATAGACTTCTGCTGCGATTACCATTGGCCAGAGAAGAGCCTTTTTGCAGTAGGCAGCCATTAATGCAGAGACTCATAATTGGTCAAGGTACTGAGAATGAATGAGTATTGGGTACTCAACTCTCTATCAAGCCTCCATTCTAGGCTCAGGGAACATCATGGGAGATGAGGCAGAAGGAATGTCAGAGCCAGAGGCTAGGGAGAAGTGCTATGAAGTGCTGTCTTCTGGACATGCCGTGCACTTTGTTGGTGTTAATTCACAGTAGCTGAGGTAACCTGCACAGTATCAAGCCAGCAAAATTCCAGCATGGATGGGGAGCCTCACAGGCTGCACTCCTAGCAATTAGTGGCTGCCGAGGAAGGGAGAGCCATTTTTCATTGGGAGTGGGGCCTCTGGTAGGTTGCCCATGCTCCAGTGGATACCCCACCCACGAGCACATGGTCAGAGATAATTGGACTCAGTGGGTCATTTCTTTTAAAAAGCAAGAAGTCATAAAGTTAGGAGGGAGACATGTTAAAGGAACCAGAAGAAGGAGGTAGGGGATAAATATGATCAAAATACATTGGATACAAGTATAAAACACTCAAATAATAAATTTAAAATATTATGGTTTTTTTTTTTTTTTTTTTTAAAAGAGGTGGGATTTGGCATCTCCCCAGAGCAAGAGGCTGCTGGATCAATCTGGCTCCTACCCCATACACAGTCTGGAAGTGGGCAAAGAAGTTTGCCCCAGGCTTTGTTCTACATTTTTAGTGGGGCAGGGCCAACTTGAGCCAAGTTATTAAGCACTGCCCTATCACTCTTCCCAGGGTTGCTCTCTGCTGGGCCTCCTGCCCCACCATTAAGCCAGCTGTTGTTGTTTTGTAGAGGCTAATTAACTCCACGCTGCATGAAGCCAGACACTAATTGGCCCACTCACTTAATCAACTTTAATGTCTCTCTTCTGTTGGACACGGCTGCTGCTCTCTGTTCCCCTGATCACGAGCAAAGGCAGTTCCAAGGGAGCACCAACAGCCTCCAAGGGAGCACCAGCAGCCTCCCTCCAAGGGGTGTGGGCAGCCCTGGCCCTGGCCACTGCTTCCAGAGGCTGGAGGCACATTCTGACCCTTACTGAGTGCAATGGACGGACAGGCTCATGATCACCGGGGCCGCATGGGACCTGAGCTTATTGCTTCTTCTCTTCCAAGCACTGCACGATACTCTGAGTCATCACATGGTTGGCTCCTCAGGAGAATTGGCCTCAGCTCTGTCTGTGCTGACCCGTAGTTAGGGCTCTAAAAGAAGTCTAACCAACTGTTGGAACTGCCTGTATTAGGGTTTTACTGCTGTGAACAGGCATCGTGACCAAGGCTACTCTTATAAGGCCAACATTTCATTGGGGCTGGTTTACAGGTTCATAGGTTCAATCCAATATCATCAAGGTGGGAACATGGCAGCATCCAGGCAGTCATAGTGCAGGGGGAGCAGAGAGTTCTACATCTTCATCTGAAGGCTGCTAGCAGAATACTGACTTCTAGGAAGCTTGGACAAGGGTCTTAAAGCCCATGCCCACAGTGACACACCTATTCCAACAAGGCCACACCTCCAAATAGTGCCACTCCCTGGGTCAAGCACATTCACACCACGACACTGCCTTTCGCTGAGTGCGCCACCCCCATATACACACACAGTAGTAGGCATGGAGTCAAGTCCTTTTCAACGTAATAAGGCACAACAGGGTACATAAACGCTTTTTAATTTTTTTAACAAGGCCTTACTATGTATCCTAGGCTGACCCTTGTGACCTCCTGCCTCTGCCTCCTCTATGTCAGTTCTGAAGAATTAGAGCCACCACTCTTACCTGACTTCTCTAAGGAGAGTGATAATATTTATGCTTGTGACTGGAATGATATGCATACCCCTGTAAGACCAGAGCCAAGACGTATTATCGCATCCATTCAGGGAGGAGAGATGGTCTTCCTTAAGGACAGAGAGGGGGCGCTCCCCAGGGTTCATATCCCACTCACCGGAACCTGTCACTATGTCAAATTATTTGGGTCAAATGACCTAGTGATGTGATCAAACCAGGAGCTGGAGATGGGAACTCTGGGTAATTACACGTCATTCCTTATAAGAAGGCAAAAAGGGTGGAGCCAGGGAGAAAGATGCAAGAACAGAAGTCAGATAGGAGAACAGATACTAAACTGTTGCCTTTGAAGATGGAGGGAAGGCCACAAGTCAAGGAAAGCAAGAAGCCCTAGAAGCTAGAAACCACCAGGAATTACATTTTCTTTTGAAACCTCTAACACAGCGGTTCTCAACCTTCCTAATTTGCAACCTTTTAGCACAGTTCTCCATGTTGTGGTGACCCCCAACCATAAAATGATTTTGTTGCTACTTCATAACTGTAATTTGGCTACTGTTATGAACCATCATACAAAGCGAGTGCTTTTTCCTACTGATCCACCTTGCCAGCCCTGTTTAGTAGCCATTTGTAATAGGAGACCTAGGAAGCTCAGACTTCATTTGTTACAGCAACACTAGAAAGCCAACTCAGTATGTAGCAGAGTGTGCAGGCCTAAGTAAATCAGTGACAAGTCCAAGGGCACTTGGCCTTACTGGTAAGATCTGTCTGTCCTTGAGTTTCTGCAGTCCAGCACTGTGTAGGACGGGGCATTCCCCAGGCCTCTCCTCACAGCTCTGTGCCCCTGGCCTCTTCCCTAACCCATTCCACACTCTCTGTCCCCCGTTTCACTCCTATTTCTCTTAGGCATCTAAAATCTCATGACAGAGCTTGTGTGGGGAAACCACATGTATCTGAAGCTCACATCGAGCAGAACAGAATGAGCCACAGAGCTTGTGGGGATGGGGACCCAGAAGGCAGTTTTGAGCGGAGGTGGTTAAGCTCTGTGTTTGAATTCTGCTGCCCTCACTTCTAGGGCGTTTCCTTTTAATCTTCTATTTGAGGAACTGCCATAGCATGAAAGGTGGTAAATTCACACCCCACAGCTAGCATACCTGCCAGGATAAGGTGGCAACAGATGCTGGCAATAATGAACCCAGACTGGCCCCCTCTGATGTCCACTCCACTGGTCAAGTTCCTCAAATTGTAACCCACATCTCGATTTCCTGCAAGGGTCAGAGCCCACTCCAGAATTTCCGATTCAGAATGTCCGGGGTTAAGACCTGAGCACATGCATGCAGATGATTCAAGTGTAGTCGGATGCAGTCTGGCCTATAAAGATTCATGTCTTGGGGGCTGGTGAGATGGCTCAGTGGTTAAGAGCACTGACTGCTCTTTCAAAGGTCCTGAGTTCAAATCCCAGCAACCACATGGTGGCTCACAACCATCCATAAGGAAATCTGATGCCCTCTTCTGGAGTGTCTGAAGACAGCTACAGTGCACTTACATATAATAAATAAATAAATATTTAAAAAAAAAAGATCCATGTCTTGCAGCCTTGGTCTTTAGTGTCCCAGGAGATGGTGGAACTTTGAAAGTCTAGTGGAAGGTCACTGGGGGCACCACACTCCTAAAGGATTAAGACCATACTCTTGGGTCTCTGAATGAATCCTTATAAAAATCTGAAACCTGAGTAAGTACCTTCCAGTTCCTGTCTGGTAATGACTGCTGCCATGGACTTTGCTGAGTATCACAGTTACCAATAACTGCCAACCTGACACAGCATAGAATCATATGACAGAAAAGCCTAGCCGAAGAACTGCCTAGCTCAGCTGACCTGTGGGCTTGCCTAAAGGGAACCATCCTGATTATTAATTGATGTAGGAGGGCACAGCCCACTGTGGCTGGGACCATTCCCTAGGCAGGCAGGCGGTCCTGGAATGTATAAGAAAGCTAGCTGAGCATGAGCATGAGAGCAAGCCTACAATTGACTTTCCTCCATGATTCCTGCCCTGGCTTCCCTTAATGATGGACCTGCACATGTAATACAAATAAACCCTTTCCTCCCCCCAAGTTACTTTGGTTGTAGTGATTTATCACAGGAACAGAATAAAATTAGAATGTCAATGTGATGTCTTGAACATCTAGAAATGTGAAACAAATAAACTTCTTCTCTTTACAAAGTAGACTACTGATATTTTGTTATGGTAACTGAAAACTGACAAATATATCAGGCAACAGAATTCAGTTGGCCCAGAGCCCCTCCTTTTAAGAGCTATAGACTTCCACCACTAAGTTAAACTTGCTGCTGCCTTCTCTATTTCTCTGTGCCCAGCATAATGCTTAGCCTATAATGAACCCTCCACAAACATTTGTATAATTAACATGTTCTCTTCCTTGTCTCTCTGGGGCTTTAAATGTTGGGAAGCTGCCCTTCTCCATAAAAGAATTCCATTCTCTATCTTTTTTATTGCTATCATATTTACTACAACTTGGTGCTGGCAATCTCCTCCTCATAGACTCCCTGTTTTCTCCTTGAATACCCTCCATTTCCCCAGTGAGCGTCTCTCCCCTCCATCTCAACCTTTTCCATTAACTCCATGCACTGCACAGCCTGTTCCAGGACATCAAACTTTAATTTAAACAGAAAATAATCAATAAGCTTAGCAAATTGCCCATGGCAACCTCTCCTGAGTGAATCAAAGGGTTTTATGGGTAATTTAAAGGGTGTCTTCACTCATCCCTCAAGGTAAGGCTTAGCACATTGACAAGAGCCCTTTCCCATCCTGACCCAGGAAGCTCTGGAAGGAAAGGAAAGAAAAAGGACTTAGGTCCTGGCCTTAAGGGAGGAAGGCAAGGTATGTCTTTAGGATTAAAAATGCCTTTTAAGAAGTACTTGACATTTAATATTGAACCCTATGTGGGTTTTGAAAATAGACAACAGAAATACTATCTGTGGTGTTTTAGTGAACAAAAGTAATACCACATGATAGGGTATAATTGAAAAATCTAAATGGTCAGGTCTCAGACATATTAACAAGCTGGCTACTGTCTCATAGATGCTACTGAGGAATGTATCTATGTTCTTTTCTGTCTCTGTCTTTTCATTCAAGGATCATACTCCAAGCAAACATTGATGTAGTCCCCAGAGTCCTAGCCATGGTCCTTCCTCAAGAACATAAGCAGAAAGTGGGGAGGGGGCTGGTTCCCCAAAACAATGTCAACGTATAGAGTTGCTGAAGTTATAGACTAGTGGATCTGGGCTGGTACAAATGCTTTTCCCATGGAATATTGTGGAATGTTGCTGCTTGTTTTAAGTTACTTCACCCAAATGAAGGTAGTCACTTCATCCGTATTCATGGCATGCGTAAGACTCTGTGCAGGGCTTTGAAGGGCTATCAAGCATATGGCCTGGTTATCCTCTCATACAAATGGTATTCTCTCCCTCTGTCAAGATAATATTAGAAATATTACAGAGCCAGCCAGATGGCTTAGCAGGTAAAGGCACTTGCTGCCAAACCTGATGACCCGCATTCAATGCCTAGAACCCACATGATGAAGACAATCAGCTCTTTCTGCACATGTTCTCTAACTCTGGCATGTACACATGTATACATATATGCCCCTGACACAAAATAAATAAATAAAAATTCAGAATAGTATTCAGCAGGCATAGGCTAGTCAAACTATCACCAAAAAACCAAACGGTTTCATACCAGCTAGCTTAGCCTGTGTGTGTGTGTGTGTGTGTGTGTGTGTGTGTGTGTGTGTGTGTGATCTGAATACCACAAGCTGCATAATTTGTAGGGAAAGTAAGTTTATTTGGGCCTAGGTTGTTCACGGTCAGGTGCCCCTATCTGGCTATGTGTTGTTTGGTTTGGTGGTGGAGATATTTCGGAGTCCAGAGGTGGGACTGGGAAGGACCAAGCATCCCAGCTAAGGTCTCTCTCCTTCATAGAAAGCTACATTGGCTCAGAGCCACTGCCCTTTATGATCTCACTGAAATGTAATTATTTCCTAAAAGTTTCACTTGCAGATGGCACATTAACTCCCTATCCTCACATTATGTCATAATGAAGATAAAATTTCAATATGAATTTTAGTGATGACATTCAGACCATATTACCCCCTAACCTTCAGTCTGGTATCTTTACCTAGTTGGATGTTGAAAATATTTTGGTTCTCAGCCCCTCAATGGACATCTGGGATGGCTCTTCATCCTTGGGAAAGTTCTTGGCCCCCTCCTGCTTCACAGACCCAGAGCTTCTCAGCTCTCTCAGAGCTGTAGTTAAATGCCACACCGTCCACCACTTTCCCCACATGGTCCATCACTATCCTCTGCAGATTTGGACTCAGTCACATCACCTGGGTTTAAAGTTCATCTCTGTGACCTTGACCATCTACCCTTAGTGAGATCACTATTCTTTTTCTTTTTTAATGAAATTAAAACAGACCTGCCTCATGGAGAATTAAATGAGTCAAGGCATAAAAGGTGCTTAACTTTATCCTTGGTCCATAGTTGACATTCAATAAATGCTGTTTTGTTTTGTTTTTTGTCACCAATACAATTAATATTTATCTTCTGAAAAATCAATAGAAGAGGGCCCCAGAACCAAATCCTCCAGAAAATCCATATCAAAAGAGTCTTTGGAGCCCTGTGTTCAGCCACTTCTTGGACAGAAGGACTGAGGCTTTGGGAGGGGAGTTGCTTACCAGAGGCCCCACGGCCAGTCAATGGAGCACGCATGGCACCTGTGAGCCAGTCTGCTGTAGTTGAGTAAGTGGACGTGCACATGGCATGTGGTTCAAGGCTACCCTCAGGGGGCTGGGAGCCAGCCCTGCCGTGGATTCACACTGCACACTTGCCCAGTGTTCCCCTCCACCTCTGGGGATGTGGAAGCAGGGGGTAAGAGTCAGAAGACCAGACTTCCCTTTATTCCAGTCCCAGCCAGCTGAGAGTGAGCATCCCTGCTGTTTCTTCTATTCGCCTCGACGTTGCTCGTATACCCTGTGATTATATTGAATTCCACTCCACCTTGTGAGACAGGTAGGTATTATCAGTTCCTCTGTAGGATGAGTCAGAGGTTAAGAGATTCATACTTAGTCTATTTTTTAAAAATCTTCTTATCATGGAAATTTTCAGGCATACCTAATAGATAATCCCAGATATCTGTTGATCACTCCCAGAGTCAACCGTGATCACAGTCTCAGCCATCCTTGTCAGAGCCATGCTAAGCCACTTTGTTCTTTCATGTCTAAGGTAGAGCAGATCCATCACTCCACTCCACCCACAAACACATGTCATAACACACATCATGCTGTACCATCCACAGATACATGTCTGAATTACTAACGATCCTTTTTAAAAGATAGCCACTGGGCCATACTTCTTTTATATGACCAAGTAACTTTCTTTTTTTTTTTTTTTTTTTTTCTTCCTGGTTCTAGTTTGCTTGGCACCCAGGAATTCGCACTTCACATAGCGTTGCACATGTTCCTCCACACCACTAAATGCCCTCCTAAGACACAATATTTAAGAAGTCTGTGATTGATGAATAAATGGATTTATTGAGGCAAACAAGCTTTTAGATGGTTACAGCCTTTGCCAGTTTTTACTAGTAAAAACAAAAAGCATGTTAGGGCCTGGAGAGATTATTCGGTGGTTAAGAACACTTGCTGTTCTTCTGGACCCAAGTCCAGTTCCCAGCACCCATACCTGGAAGCTCACAATTGCCTGTAACTCCAGCTCCAGGGGACTCAAAACCCTTTCCAAGACTCAGAAGGCACCTGAACTCGAATGTGTACACACACACACACACACACACACACACACACACATATACACATAATTAAAAATAAAATGAGTATATTTTTAAGTATTTCAAGTAAACTTCTATGGCAAACTGCTCAGTGTTCCTAAACATTTGTTTCTCCCTTTATTCCTTGGAGTAAAATTCCAGTTCTACTGGGTGCAACAAAAGATGAGCTAATGCAACCTTCACTTGCCCATGCAAGTAGCAGAGGCTGTCAGCTGGCAAGCTGTGAGGAGAAGGTAGAGCCTCTGAAGAGCCAGGCAGCGGGCAGCGGGCAGTGGGCAGCGGGCAGCGGCACTGATTCAGCTGGGATATGTTCTATGTTCACCCTCCTCCCCTTCCTTCTTGCTACCTGGGATGCAGGTAGAGCTGCCTCTGCCCCAGTGCCATTTTGGACCATAAGCCTTATAAACAAAAGTGTCAGAAGAGACTGGGTCTCAGATGACCCCCGAGTCAGGAGACTGTTCCCCTCCAGACCTCCTTTCAGTGATAAAGCAATAGATGTCCCTCTTCATTAAGCCTCTGCTTATTGGGCTTTTCCATGGTGTACAATTGAGTCAGCTTTAGCAAAATCCTTGCACACATACATGATTGTACCTCCAATTCTTACCTTATACAGTTGACCCTTCAACATCACAGGATCAAATTGAGTGGGCCGGCTTAGACATAGTTTAGGGAGTTAACAATTTGAAAAGCTTTTGAGACAAACTATGTAGACTATAAGTATAAAAAAAAATAGGCACCCCATGAATGTATAAAACATATGTAGATATTACTCTATTTTATCATTTTCTACCATGAAATTATGTATAGAAAGGTAAAACTTATCAAATCTATGCACATGTACTCTTACAGACTACCCATAGCACTATCGGCAGACAAGAGAAATATAAACACAATGAAGATGCATGGTTAATTCATAACTGCAGAAAATTGGCTGTAGAATATACTGTTCCACTATTGTGGCTTTGTAGATACCTCCTGCTAATATTGCAGTGTACTGAGGGATGGCCTGTGTCCACTGAAAACACTGAAGACACTGCTCAACGTGCGTGACCAATAGAAAGTGATCTCCTTATTCATGCACATTTGCATGTAACCCTTCTAACAGTGACAATGTGTTAACCGGCTGTTTTGTGTTATTGATAAAGCTATTAGTTCCAGTTTGGGAACAATCAGAGGCTATAAATGGATTCTCTGCTGCATGGGGCCTGGTTGCTCAGGGGTCATCTGTGTTATAGACACTTGTGTTCCTGTCTCCTTCTCCCACTCATCTGCTGTCTTTGAGGATAAAGACTGGCTGGCCAGCTGGCATCTTTCTCTCCCACATTGTACCTAGTCTGGTGGCTTGAACAAGAGAGAGGTTTCATAATTTTCTGTAAGTTAAATAAGCATATGAATCTCAGAATTGTGATCTCGGGCCACTGATTTTACTCACCCACAACTTTTAATTTCTTCATTTGAGAAGAGAATATCAGTGCCTTCTCCAGGGGTTTTGGGAAAACCTAGTGGCCTGGTATTGAAGGGTGAATGATGTAAGAGTTTATCACGGGAGAGACAACAGGCCAGCAATGAGAGGATGCTGAGATGGGGGCTGGCCTCCATACAGAGCAACAGGCCTTTTGTGTGCGTGGAGGAGAATGAGTGGAAGAAGGATGGAGTGAGGTGAGAGAGGAGCCTTGCTGGTCAGGGAGAAGGGAGTCTCATGGGTGTTCCAGTTTCATCTCTCTTGTGGTAAAATACCTCGACCAAAAGCAACTTAGTGAGAAAAGGTTTTATTTCCACTTACAATTCCAGGTTATAGGCCATAATTGTAGGGAAGTCAAGACTAGACCTTCAAACATCTAGTCACATGATAACCAGAGCAGAGAGAGGTAGATGGAGCCATGTTCACTGTTTTACCTGCTGTGCTTGGCTGTATTTTACCCTTTAGATCTGTTGTGTGACAAGACTTTTCCTAGGGAGATGCAACGCACACATCTACCCACCCCAAATAGAGAGCTAACAACAGACCAAAATACAGACACCAAAGTCAAACTTGGTGAGCCAAGGAGGTTTTTATTGGGGTTACTCATAGGAATATAGGCGAGGGCTTCCTTACAAGAGCAGAAATGACTCACAGACAGCTGCATCAGCAAAGCCCACTCTGGCATGGGTGAGAGCTCACAAAGCTGAGAACCTGGAGCTCACTGCACAGCATGCAGGCAACTCATCAGGTTGAAGAGTGTCCCTTCAAAGTGACTCAACTGGTCTAAATCTCTTCCAAGCAGCTCATCTGATATCTGCTTCTTCCAGTCTAAGTCTTCATTGCAGCTTGGCTTGTCTAAGAGTGACTCTCAGTCATCTTTATTGCTTCTTCTGGGAGGAAGGGACAATGTGAATCTGGTCAGCTTCAGAGACTTCCTGTTGCTTTTTGAGTTGTTTACCTTCTTTCCTCCCTGCAGGATGGAATGCTTTAGTCACAGATGAAACCACTGGACAACAGTCTCCAAGGGAATGATGCCACCAAAAGTGGACTGGATCTTTCCATATCATTTAGCTTAGACAGTTCCCTATTGACCTGCCCTCAGACCAATCCAATGTAGACAGTTTCTCACTGAGACTCTCTTCCCAGATGATTCTAAGTTGTGTCAAGTTGACAATTAAAGCTAACCATCACAACCTGTGAACATGCCTCTTCAAGGCATGAAACACAGAGATATATCATGGTTGAACTGTATGACAGTGCTTATATCAGGACCTGCCACAATGTAAGCATTTAAGTCATGGGTAACTGTCTTTATTTCTGTTGTTACTGATAGGATGATAGAACGGAAAGAGAATGAACCAGGAGTCAGAAAATCCACTTCTACTCTCAGTTTGGGATATTAACTACCTCAAGACATGGGCTAAGAGTCAATAGAGATGACACACGATCAAGTGTCAAAGTTAGCTTGGCCTCAGCACCATTGGTGATGGCAGAGTATTTCGTGACATGCTGAGTATATGAAAGTGAAACACTTGTGACAGATGGGGTTGTGAGGGTCTTGAATGAATGCCATTGCCACCTGCTCTGCCTTCCCTTTCTCACCATGGTGGGCCTCAGGGGGCTTCTCAAGACTGTCTGAAAACCACGAGACTGATGTTGAATGCCATCAGTCATTAAAGAAATGCAAATCAAAACCACAATGAGCAGGACATAGGATTCATAGGGCAGAGACGTTGCTTGTACAGAGGACAATGCTGTAGCAGTGGTTACACACCACTGTGCATCTGTCAACGACTCATGGGCTGAGCAACCCTGAAAGTAAATGCTAATGTGAAATGTGGACTTGGGGACATGATGGTGTACCCATGTAGGCTCATTCACTGAAACAAATGTACCACTGTGGTACCAGTGGTTGACACTAGGAAAGGTTTTGCATGAGTGGACACGGGGGAGGGGGTGTTGTGGGGGGGGAGTAAATGGAAACTCTTTATTCTGAATAATCCTTCTATGAATCTAAAATAACTCCTAAAATAGCTTACTATTAATTTTTAAATCTATAATGAGATATCTCTATACACATTAGAGTGGCTATAAGTAATTTTTTCAGTGTGTGTGTGTGTGTGTGTGTGTGTGTGTGTGTGNGAGAGAGAGAGAGAGAGAGAGAGAGAGAGAGAGAGAGAGAGAGAGAGAATGCTGTTTCACTGTCTTCCCACCATGTCATGTGGGTAGAGGTCAGAGGGCAACATTCTGGCTTTCAGGAGTCAGTTTTGGCCTTCCATAATGAATTCCAAGGATCAAACTTGGTTGACAGGCCTGTATGGCAAATGACTGAGCTTTTGTTATAGCCCCATCACATGGTTTTAATGTAAAATAACAAGAGTTGGCAAGAATGTGGAGAAACTAGTTGGAACCTAAGATCACTGCTGATGGAAACATAAAACAGTTCATCTGCTTTGGAAATAGATCAGCCATGCCTCAAGAAGTTAAATGACCCCACAGGTCAAGTAAGGTAAAGACCAAAAGAAGCAGAGGAAAACGAAAAAGATATTGAATTGCAAAGTTATGCATGAACATTCATATTCATGCTGTTACTATGGAAAATAATCCAAAGATGGAGCCAGGTGTATTTATGCACAACCGTAACACCAGCCCTCAAGAAGCTAGGTTGGTGAATTAACGTGTCACGCTATTGCCTTCAGTACGGGGAGCAACACACCTGTCTCACAGAATTTGGTGTGTTAATACAGTGAAATACTAATGAGCAACGAAAAATAATGGAGTGCTTCTTTACACACCCATGGATAAGCCTCAAAACTATACAAAGTGAAGACTCCTGGGACAAAAAGCTCTGTACACGTGATCCCATTTGAGTGACATATCCAGAGCAGGCAAAGCTATTGCGAGTGAAAGCAGGTTGGTATTTAAAAGAAGCTGAGAAGTGGGTAGGAGTCCCCACTGGTTGGGTAGGGGTTTCCGTTGAGATAACGAAGACGCTGTAGACCTAGATAGAGGAGAAGGCCGCCCAGAACTGTGGGTGTACTAAATACTGTTGGTGTGCACGCTTTGAAATGGTTAGTGTACAGCTGCAGAGATAGCTCGGTGGTTAAAAGCACTTGCCGCTCTTCCAGAAAACCTTAGTTCGATTCCCAGCAACCACTTGGTGGCTCACCATGTTACTTCAGTTCCATGGGATCCAGCTCCATCTTCTGGCCTCTATGGTCGTCAGGTACCAGGCAGCAAGTGCTGCACAGATGTACACGTGGGCAAAATACCCGTGTACTATAGTAAAATCTAAAAATTAAAAGAAGATAAAGTAGTTAAGACGCAAGATAGGTTCTGCTACAAAAGAGAATTCACAAGTACCGAACAACGAGCGTCACCACGTCTCTTTTTCCTTGCTTGGTCTCCAAAGACAGATACGTATTTTAGACCATGGTGCATCTCACTTCAGACATGGCATATTAGAAGTGCTTAGTAGCTATACCTGAATTCGGATGAGTACTTTAGACGAACGAGCCTTGTGTTCTCTATAAGTCTTTCTCTAGGCCTGAATCCCTGGAGGGTGTTTTGTTCTTTTGTCATTGGTTGTTGTTGTTGTTATTGGCGGTGGTGGTGGTGGTGGTGGTGGTTCATTTACAATGGGGTCTTAAAAAGATTTGTTTTACTCTATATGCATGGGTGTTTGCAGTGTGTACCCACAAGCCTGTGCGCCACAAGCATTCTTTGTGCCCTCACAGTTAGAAGGCATCCAGTCCTCTGGAATTGGAGTTAGGAATGGTCGGGAGCCATCTCGCAGGTGCTGATAGCTGACCCTGGCTCCTCTGCAAGAGCAGCAGGTACTTTTAGCCACCGAGCATCTCTCTAGTCCCCTTGCTTTAAACTTGTAGGCCATGAGGAACCCAGCCTTTGGCTTTGACTAGGGCCAGGTTATTACCTAATGCTCAGCTACATATTTTTATGCTTCATTTCCAGAGGTGGGATCTGGTACATTTCTTGCATCTTTGAATAATCATCTCTTACTTCTGTTTATACCACATTTACACCTTGTCCTGATTTCGTGTGCTGGACCTTTCTGTGTGATCATTTGTTTTTCCAAGATTACTTGTCCCTCATGGATCAGGTTTGGGGGGATTACATTTAAAAGGGCTTTCTGGTAAGAATAAACTGAGGCAGTCTTCCAGGGTGCACCAACTGACAACTGACTTTAAAAGATTTTACAGCGGCTGGAGAGATGGCTCGGTAATTAAGAGCACTGGCTGCTCTTCCAGAAAACCTGGGTTCAATTCCCAGCACCCACATGGCAACTCACAACTGTCTGTAACTCCAGTTCCAGGGGATCTGATCTCAAATAGACATACATTCAGTCAAATCACTAATGTGCATAAAATAAAAATAAAATTTAAAAAAAAAGTTTTTACTGAGCCAGCAGATAATGGCAAGTGCCACCAAGCATGACACCCTGAGGTTAATTTCTGGATCCCACACAGTAGAAAGAGAAAGCTAAGTCTCATAAATTGTCCTCTGACGTCATACAAACACATGCACATGCACTTTCGTGCACACACACACACACACACACACACAGTGACTCAAGCGCAGCCTCCTATACACATGATAAATAAAATCTGAAAAAGTTAACTTTATTTTTACTTATTTTATGTGTATGTGTATTTTGCTTGCGTGTGTGTGTGTGTGTGTGTGTGTGTGTGTGTGTGTGTGTGTATACCATGTCATGCCTGGTGCCCTCAAAGATCAGAAGAGGGTGTCAGATCTTCTGAACCTAGAGTTACAGATGTTTCCAGCCTATCATGTAGGTGCTGTGAACCAAATCCTGGTCTTCTAGAACAGCAGCCAGCGTCAATTCTCTAGTCTTGCAATAAAAATGTTTAAAGGTCTTGGAGTTTTAGAAGAAACTTCTAAGTTACATGTGTGCGTCACGTTGTAGTTCCACTGGACAGCACTGCTCACCAGAGCGTAACATTATTCCTCCAGGTAATGGTGCCATCTAAGCATTTTAGCTTCCCAAATGGTTATTGGGGACATGTGGGCACGACTTATCCCAAAACAGCACCACCAACAGACCCAGTGAAGCAAGCCAAATGTTGCTTAGGTCACGTATCCAAGCAAGTATGTCCAAAGCTTAGTGGCTTTAATCAACTCGATTTTCTCAAAGGGATTAGATAAATAAACTGTCAGCACAGGCCCCACCATGCCCTTCTGCAATATCCCAACCTGTCTCTCTGACTCTCAGAGAGGGCAAATGAAATCGAACTTTCAGAAACAATTGAAATCAGCCTGGAAAACCAAAATGTTTATTCTGTGGCATAGCAGAGGCCACACACTTCCTACACTGTGATAGAAAAGAAGAACAAAGATACAAACAACCAGTCTCCTAAGCCTCCATTTTAGTCCATAGCCTACCTGTGCTTTTGGCTGTGCTACAAAATGAAATAAATCCCTTTATAATCCTTCACACTGGCTCTGAAATATATTTTCAGGAGCACCAGAGCAGACCCTTTGGGCATTTCTTCCCATAAATGTCATCTCCACCCCCACTCCACCCCCACCCCATCACATCCTTTTATGGAACATGATGAACTTGGATGATGGCTGTCCGGGCTGTCAGAGGGACAGAGGGGGATGAATGTGGGCAATGGTCCAAATTGAAGTCACCCTCACATGCTCAGCCTCCTTCCCAAATTCCCTATAATCCTTCCCTGTGTCACCTGCCTTGTGTTCGGCTTCTCCTCACTTGGAATGTATCCAATATGCCGTTTCCTGCCCAGCAGCAGCCTCCTGCGTTGTTTAACCCCAAGTTGTCGCTCAATGCATGACCCAGTTTGTAAGGTCTTAGACTTCTGAGCCTCAGCCCTGTACCTACCTCAAGATGACTTCATATAACACTCAATAAAAATTTGTGGGACGACTGAATTGGAGGTGGATCTGATATTTGTCGACTCTGATAAAATAGGGAAAATCAATGCCAGTTTTCCTGACTAGATAGGGAACCTGGACAGCTATATAAAATGATCTGCGGGAGAAATTGCTCCAACGCTTTAACTTTCAGCTTCCGGAGGAAGGCTGTTATAACAATGGACAATAAATACAGGTGAGTGCTGTATCAGTGGAGAAGCAATTCTAACAGGGGTCTGGAAGAGCCGAGAAAATCCGGCTGCTTCTTGCCGCGTCTGTACACAGGTGCGCCGTGTGCAATGAAATCCACTTAACTTGATTTTATGGACAGTGATTCATGCAAACTCAGTTCCAAACGGCTCAGCATGGCTCAGTCTAAATAAATTACACCAAGAGCAAGCCAGCCAGCAGTAAGGCAAAAGATAGAAAATAAACTTGAGCTTAGAGATTGAAATTTTAGGAGTGCTGGTATGCTGGAATCATCTCTCTTCAGAGAGTTCTGAAGGGATTTGAGAGGTCGTTCAAGGTCAAGGTCCTGATTGATGGGGATACAGAGTTCTAGTGGATTGGCCACCTGTCCAAAGTCGCTCTGTGAGTAGCCCATAGAATCAGGGCTCCTGGATTCCAGGTTAGAGTGTCTTCTGGATGTTTTCCTCTTTTGTCACATCAAGCCCCGAGTGCCTTGTTCATTGCCACAATGTGGAGCCCATCCAAGAAACTGATGGAGACTGAGCCTGCACAACAGGGACAGCCAGAGCCAGCCTGAGGGTCTGAGGGAAACTGGAGCCAAGAAGAAAGATCTAGAATCAATTCCAACATGTTTGGGAATAGAGGGTTATGCTCTAAGCAGCCCCCTTCCCCTCTCCTGGGTCTCAGCTCCACAGCCCCCCAGCCAGGGGAGACTCATCGAACCTCACACTGCATTCTCCTCTCTTATTCTGTAGCCTGCAATGGTGTTCTGCTGCCTCCATCCAAGACCCTCCGGGAGGGTTTGCAAGGCTTTGGCCACTGCCAGGCTTAGTGAGACCCCAGCAAGGATGGGTTTTCCTCACAAAACCTCAGTGCATACTTTTGGAGCACATGACAGGGCTACAGCGCCTGGACCTATGAACACTTGTAATTATCTATGTCTTTTCTTCTTGCTGTATTATCTTGAAGGTTTTTGATTCTTTTCAATAAAAAGATTTCTTTTAAAAATATTTATTTATTTTATGTGTATGAATAGTTTACCTGCATATATGTGCATGATCATATACCTGGTGCCTACCGTGGTGAGAACAAAGTACTGAATCCCCCTGGGATTGGAGTTGTGGACAATGGTGAACCTCCATGGGGGATGCTGAGAACCAAATCCAGGTCCTCTGCAAGAGTGACAAGGCCTTCTAACTGCTGAGACCTCTTCCCCACAGTGGAGACATTCTTTTTTTTTTTATTTAATTTAAACTTTTATTTATTCACTTTATATCCCACTCACTGCCCCCTCCTGGTCACCCCCTCCCACAATCCTTTCCCCATCACCCTTCCCCTTCTCCTCTGAGGGGGTGCCCCCTCCCCGGGTATCTGCCCCACACCCTGGCACTTCAGGTCTCTGTGAGGCTAGGTGCTTTCTCTCCCACTGAGGCCAGACAAGGCAGCCCGGCTAGAAGAACATATCCCACAGACAGGTGACAGCCTTTGGGAGAGCCCCCACTCTAGTTGCTCAGGACCCACATGAAGACCAAGTTGCACATCTGCCACATATGTTTGGGGAGGCCTGGGTCCAGCCTGTGTATGTTCTTTGGTTGGTGGTTCAGACTCTGAGAGCTCCAAGGGTCCAGGTTAGTTGACTCTACTGATCTTCCTGTGGGGCTCCTATTCCCTTAGGGGCCACAATCCTTCCCCCTAATCCTTCCTCCATAAGAGTCCCTAATCTCCATCCACTGTTCGGCTGTGGGTATCTGTATCTGAGTCAGGTGCTGGGTAGAGTCTCTCAAAGGACAACGTGCTTCTGTCTGCAAACATAATAGAGTATCATTAATCGTGTTAGGGGTTGCTTGCCCATGGAATAGGTGGTTATTCATTGGCCAGTCCCTCAGTCTCTGCTCCATCATCCCATGCCTGTATTTCTTGTTGACAGGATAAATTTTGAGTTGAAAGTTTTGTGGGTAGGTTGGTGTCTCTATTGCTCAGTGGAAATATCCTTACACATAGGAAATGATCTTAGCAACTAGGAGAAAATGAATAGACAGATTTAAAATGGGACAGTTTTAAAACATGGCTCCAAGGTCTCTAACAGTTGTTCCATCAAGAAATGATGTCTATGCCCCACCTCTCCAAGATTCTGAGCAGGATTGTGACTATCATAACCAAGAGAGTAAGGGAGATATCAAGCCATACATTGAGTTACAAAGAGAAATCTCAAAAGAGCTTGCAGCATGTGCCTTATACTGCTAGGACTAGCCATAAGAGCCACCATCTGAAAGCTATCATACTGTGAGCATTCTGTCCCATCTGGAGCTAACCCAGCCCACATGCCAGGTGTGTGTCCATATGACTTCAATGCCTCCCATTCAAGTCATTTCCATCGAAGCCCCAGAAATCTGAGAGCAATGACAAGCATATGCCATGTCCTCCACAATTCCCAGATCTAAAGGCTGCATGAACATCATCGTGTTGCTAGCTTGCGGGTAATTAGTTACAGGACAGGTCGCAGCTGAAGCAGAAGGGCAGGATGGACTGAGAAAGGGGTGGAGAGCATAGAACTGTTCAGCAGGAGTGTGTAGCAGGGGAAACTGGAGCGTTGGTGGCAATCGGATATCTTGGAGGCTGGAAGCCTTGGTACATTGGTAAACCTGGCTTGCTGAAGGAAGACTATGCCTCCTCCGAAGGACACATGAGTGGGAGATCTTCTCAGTAAGACAATGAGGCTGACTTAGAGAACCACCTGCCAGTCACAGAAGGACCATGCAATCTTCAGATGGCCCAGGAGGGGTTGTAGTCTTTCAAATGCTCCCATCTACAGAATCTGGGCTTCTTGAGGAGTGAAGGACAGAAATCCAACTTAAACTGTATAATCAACCAGTCCATATACATCCACACATGCAGGCACACACACACACACACACACACACACACACACACACTGGTACATAGCTTGTGATATCTTTGTACAGTACGAGATAATAGCCATCACAGTACTTCTAAATGGTTTTAATGGCACATGGCTGCTGTTTGCATGAAATCATGTTTTCATATACTCCTGGATATGAAGCATAGATCTTACATGCTTCAGGAAGGAGACACTTTCCTAAGTGACACCTTAGTATTTGACTGTGATGAGGCCAAGTTGTTCTGATGCCCATCAAGCATTTCATGATCTAATTGCCGGTACCCCACCCATTAGGCATAGCCACCGCAGTAAACATTCTCCTATATGTTGAACATAACCATTACAGTATAAATCCTTAGTATGTAGTTACCACAGTATATGTTATCTAGCAACACAATCATGATGCAGACCATCATAAACTTCAATGACACACAACAGTTAATGCTCTGCTTATGGGCCGCTGAGTCAGCCCAGAGGTTGTACCTGGCTTAGGAGTGCTGACTCCGTCATCTACAATTAATGGCAAGTTGACTTAAGGAGGCTTGACTGGCCTCAGCTGGCTTGGGCAGCCTCATGTATGTAAGGACTTGTCCTGGTACTCCTGATGGCTCATCTTCCCTCAGAGGATCAAGAAAGATCCAACACAGTCTCTGAAGATCTAGGCTCAGGACTGGCATATTGTCACTCCTACCACTTTCTAGTTGGCCAGGCAAGTCACAAAGTCAGACCATAAGGGATAGGAAATAATCACCAGCTCTCAATGGGAGGGGCCACAAAGCAAACTGAAAAAAAAAATGTATCTGGAGAGGAATCTTCAGCCCTCTCTCCAGAATTCATCCTGCCACACAACATTACCCTGGGCAGTAAAAAAAGCATTTATATATAAAATCCGAAAGCATGGCCAGAAGCACAAAGAACCATGGACATGATGGTCAAGAGTTGAGACTCCAGAGGCAGACAGCTGGACCCCTCCTCCTCCATCACTTGCTCTATGCTGTTTGTGAGATTCTCAACCTTTCCAAGCCTCAGTTCCTTTACTAAGGAACAGGGACAAAGATGCCGTCCGTGTTGTAAGGTTGTTATGATGGTTAGCATTAACTGTCAACAGAATCTAGTCTCCTGGGAAAGGAGTCTCAATGAGACTGTATCTAGACAGGGATGCCTGTGGGCATGCTAGTGGAGGGCTCTCTGGATTACATTAATTGATGGGAGAAAACTCATCTTAATTGTAGGGAGGATCATTCCTGGGTAGGGAATCCTGGACTGTATGAGATAACATGAGCTCAGTGCTAGCATGAGTGCAGCCATTGCACTCAGTGCTAGCATGAGTGCAGCCATTGCTCTCAGTGTTAGCATGAGTGCAGCCATTGCTCTCAGTGCTAGCATGAGTGCAGCCATTGCTCTCAGTGCTAGCATGAGTGCAGCCATTGCTCTCAGTGCTAGCATGAGTGCAGCCATTGCTCTCAGTGTTAGCATGAGTGCGGCCATTGCTCTCAGTGCTAGCATGAGTGCGGCCATTGCTCTCAGTGCTAGCATGAGTGCGGCCATTGCTCTCAGTGCTAGCATGAGTGCAGCCACTGCTCTCAGTGCTAGCATGAGTGGAGCCACTGCTCTCAGTACTAGCATGAGTGCGGCCATTGCTCTCTGCTCTGCGCTGTGGACGTGACATGAGAAGCTCCTCTGGACCTCGATGGCCTGTAACCTGAGATGGTGACATCTTTCTCCTTTAACTTGCTTTTGTAGAGGACATTTCATCACAACAACAGAGGATACATATAGTCTGCTATATAATATGCTCAATAAATAATAATACCTATGATTACTAGTTTTGTATATGGAGCCACTCTGGCACCATTGCCATTTCAGTGCATTTGCTCACCATCGGTGCTGGGGTGATTTCTGGAGAGAGGGATGAAGAGTCCTCTCCAGAGCCATCGGTGAGCTCACATCAAGGACAAACCACAGCAGGACAACAAAGATAGGAAGAATTGATCTTCCAATTAACTAATTAGTTTATTAATCATATGTCCTTATTCACCCTCCAGTTTGCCCTTAAGGTACTATAATTTTGAAATAGCCTGATCTTTGCAGATGTACCAAACATGTAATCACAAGCAAGGGGTTTCAATGTATTATTATTAATAGCAATGAAAAATGTAGAAATTATGTAAGTTTGGATCAATAAATTTCATAAACCTTAGGGAGATTCTCTGAGCCACACACACACATACACATGCATCATGGCATGCATATAGCACACACACATACACACACACCAAATGTAATAAAAAAATGAAATTGAAATGATATGTAGGCTGGGATGTACCTCAGTGGTAGGAAGTTTGAACAAAGCCCTTTTTTGATCCCCAGTACCCAAAGAAAAAGAATATTTATACTCAAAGACATAGGAAAATATCAATGATTTATTGCTTTAAAAGGTATTGACAGTGATGAACTTTTGTGATTCCCCCACATTACCTAGCACAGCTTTAGTCTGCCATGGAGGCTCTAAAATTCTGTAATACAATAGAGTACTTCAGGGCAGTTTCCTATCCTTTTACAGTAACATTTTCCTGATTCCAATTACTTGTAACCATTTTTCAACTGTTATGATAACTGCAGTATAAATACACACATAAAGATGGGTTCCTCCGTCTTAAGATTTAGGGGTGGCAAGCAAATTAAAACACACTGAGTATGACAAAAGCTATTACAATTAAAATGCTGGACAGAACCAAGTATTGATGTGGAGGGAGCAGAGCCCGTGCACATGCACCACCTTTCAAACTGACCGCTAAGCCATAAAATCTGAACACGGACTCACAACCATTTCTGTGACCCACCTATCAGTTCCTTATTGATGCTTAGCCAGAATCTGTGACCATGTGCACCAATTCAAAGAAGCATCAATCAGAATAGCTACAAGCTGGAAATAGCCTATATGTCCTTTATAGTTAGATGGACAACCCACATTATATTGATATATGGAATCTATATAGTAATGGTATTGAATGAGATACAGCCATGAGGCATACAGCTAAGTAGAACAATGGATGCCATACATTAAAACAAAAGCACACATACCACATATTATATGGTTCTATTTATATGAAGTTTAAATAACATCAGAACCTTTGAGGGGGAAAGGGAAATGGTGATTGGACAGGGGTAAAAGGGAGGGTCCCAGGGCACTGGCAACAATATATTCTTGATCTTATGGGAGCCACATGGTGTTTGAACTACACACTTCAGCATCTGTGTGGTTTCTATGCGTACATAATATACACTGTGATGATTTCAATATAAAAAGTGGTCTAACTTCACTTTCTGAGAGTCAGTGCCTAACAAACTGGGATTCACTGTGTTTTATACTTTCACGGGGTGGGAGGAAGGTGTCATTCTGAGAGTTAGCTAAATCCCCAGGAGCCTAGAAGTGTTGCATAAACAGCAGGCACATCATGGGCCTCTGACAGCAGAGCCCAGGCAAACCACTCACCAGAAACCTTCATTGGAGAATTTCCCTGGCAAGGAGACTCTTGAGGTGGGCTCCAGTGGCCTGAGGGAACCTGTCCCTCTGCCTGAGGTGAAAATAGACAGGCATTTTGAATTGAACAAACGACCTCCCCGCCCCCACTGAAGGAGGTGTTTGTTTCCAGCAGCCTCATGGAACAACTAACTGTAAGCTAGGAGAGGAAATTACACAATGGCTGTTGAAATGTGGGCTTGTCCAAAGTTGTCACTCCAATAATGAATGCCTTATTTCCTGTTTCTCCTCTTTCTTTCTTTTTCTTTTTTTTTCTCCCAAAAGTTAAATGGTGGGCATAATTAGCTAGTAAAAACACATGCTTGGCGACAGCACAGAAATAGCCCCATTTTGGGAGCTCAGGCCAATTAAGATTGTTTATGCAGCCATTTAGCAATATTTTTCTCCAAACTATTATAACCAGGAAATATGCCGCCTGTAAGACTGTAAGGCAAGTTGCACTGGAGGAAAATGGCCCCCACACTGATCCTTTAACAGCCCGCTGTTCTCAGAGGATTTTTACAGTAAGAATGAGTGCATCCATCCTCCAGAGCTCCCCAGGTCTCCTTGGCATCCTGAAAACAGCATCCCTCACTCTGCTGCAGGCTCTGTTGATGAGGTCCTGAGACCTGCTAATGTCAGGATTAGCCAAGCTCCCCTATGGTGGAGAGGCCAATGACTACGGATTTAGCTGCCTAATGCAACCATTTCAATCACCTCACTGATACTGCGATCAGACTGAGTGTGTGAGACATTTTCGCTAATAAGTGGACACCTAATAACGTGTTAGGATTAGTTCCTAGAACTCTGCAAAACTGCGCTTAGCCAACTTGGTTTAACTCTGGCTCCCCATTCCCTGCTCTCCCCACTACCAAGTCCCTGAAAACTTTACATCTTTTCTGTCAAAACTAGCCTTCCCACCCTCCACTTGCCATAGGGCACAGCACTGGATGTTCTGTCAATCACAGGGCCCAGCACTGGATGTCAGTCATTCCAGCTTCTGGCTAAGAGATGTGGCCTCCATTGTGGAACTTCAGACATTATCTAAGGGAGTCAAGAAGTAAAGTGAGCTGTTTGGAAACAAATCTTGGCACCCCTAAAATTTTACACAGGGGAAACACTTTGTTCTACTTAACTTACCTTATTAGTTTGAGTGGCCAAACTGTCTTGTTGGGTGGTGAGAGAGATATTCGGAGATCTTCACATGGCTGTGGACATTCTCCCAGAAACTCTGGCATGCCTCTACCAGCGTCCTGACTACAGCTCCCAGATGGCGTCTTGGCTCTGTGGCACTGAGACAAAGGGCTCACCTGGGAAGGTGACTCTTTCCAGTCTCTGCCACCTCTGGATTGGACAAGATTGAGTCAAACTTCCTTCTTGCTCACCTACTGTTCATTTTTACATTCATCCAGTCATTTGTTTATTCATGCATAAAAAGTAGTCTATGAATCAGGAATGTGTCAGCTTGACAGTAAAGGCTCTGCTTAGCTTGATCGGAGCCTCCCTGCCTCACCTTCCTTCCGACAGCCCACATCTCTGAGTTTTCCAGGACACTGGGCTGAGAAGCACACACCGTACTGGCCAATCATTTTGCTTTGCGCTGACTCCATCCCTGTCTGTGTCCCTTTGTCTGTCTGTATCCACATCTCTTCTATCCTATGAGAATGCCATCAACCCCACTCTTCACCCAGAGGGTATCTCTGGCCCTCCTGGGGGCCGTTGTGGTCTCCTAGTCATCTGTACTCCAAAGGCCACACATGGCCTCTGGTCAAGAACTTCAGTGGCACTTCCCGTATTGCTATGGAGCAAGTTCTTTTGGTGAGGAGTAGCATAGAGTAGACCTCCCTCTCCAGCCATGGGCATTTAAATGAAAAGGAAACCCCTAGTCAGTACATGAAGCTCCTGGCCATTGTCCCACTCCTGGGTCTCTACAGGCATTTCCTGTCCACCCCCAATTTCCTATCCTCCCAGCCCCACCTTTGAATCATGAATTCCCCCATTGGCTCCTCCATTCTTTCTCCCTCCCCTCCAACAAACATTAAAGCTTCAGATAAGAAAATCTAATGAGGTTGGTCTCAGCTCCGTAGTCCCAAAATCCATATCGAGACTCCATATTGGTTCTATAAGGAGATGTGGACAGCAACAGTTAGTCAACAGTTGGTCTTGACTGGCCTCCTAGCATTCATTCAGTCATTCATAAAATGTTTTCTGGACCAATTCAAACGCAGGTTCAGTGCTAGTCCCCAAGAAGCCAGCAGAGAACAGACGGCAGCTTCTGCCCTCCTTCTACAAGGAGCTGGAAGTCTAGAAAGACTAAGGCGTCTTCCATGGAGGCCATTCTCTCTGTTTACCAGTGCCTGTCTAGAAGCAAGACTCACAACGCTCTTCTCAGCATCTCAAGAGGCACCTGTGCGTGTCTCCAACTCATCACAAGGTGCACGCTGCTCCCATTACCTGGTAAAATTAGCAGCCTTCCCTTAAGACAAACAAAAAAAGTTATGAAGACAGTAATACTCCAAAGCATTTCACAAAGTTTCCCAGGTATCCCCGAGGCCACGCCTCCCTCTGGGTGCTTGGACTGTCTAATGTCTCAAACTGTGTCTCAAGCACTAGCTGTCACTCAGTGATCCAGTCTGTGTCCAGTGCCAGGCTCTTCCCATGGCTTCTACATCTCATTTCCTGCACAGTCCTAACAGGAAAGTCTAAAGGGCCGAGGGGTCTGACTTGCGGTACAATGGCCATCAGCCCTTCAGCTTCTTTCCCTAGATATCTGCCTGACCAGTGAGCTGTTTTGTTCCTGGCCCACTGCTTCCCTTCCTCTTCTGAGATGGATACTCAGTTATTTTAGATACAGTCTATCTAACTGGCTCGCTCTCTGTCAGCTGAGTGGGGGGCAGATAGCCTAGACACAACCAATGTCCCCCGCTCTCCAACACGACTTCCATCAGCTTGGCTAGTGATGACCTCGCCCCACTGTTGAGTTCCAAATAGACTTCACCTCACGCCTCCCTCTGCTTATGCTCCCCATAGTTGGACACTGTTGCTTGTCACCAATGAGCCACCGTGAAGGCCTACAACCCGGTTCTTACAAAAATAACCCTCCCCGCTTCTTCTTTTGTTCCAGAGAGAGAACGCTGCTGCTGGGTGGAGCTTACGAACTCCCCTCAGCACTTTGTGGAAGAAGGAAAGACTCAGGCGCCAGGGCCACAGACCATGCAACGTTAGAGAAAGGAGCTACTTGACAAATAGCAAGTGTGCCGAATGAACGCTTCCAAGGAGCAAGGGTTGCCTGAACACTATTGATTCGGATCCACTAATGATTCAGGCTGGGGGGCTGGGGTGACAGCGACGCCTCGCTCAGCGCAGTCCGCTCACCACATCAGGCCTATTTTCTGGTGTCAGCAGGGAAATGGGAGACTATTAGGGAGCATGTTATCAGGACACTGAGCTCAGTGTCACTGGGGAGAAGTACCATGGTAATTAGCAGGATGGAAGCCACTAGGCAGTGCCGCAGTGCCAGTCCCTTCCAGGTGCAAAAGACATTAGCACAAAGCCTCCCCAGGGCGAGTGCCTGGACCAATGCTGGTGCCGGTTCCTCTAGCTGGGGATCGCTCCCCCTGATTCTAGCTATCTTCTGCTTTGCTGCATGCACATCCATTTGCTGGTGTCTGTCTGTTCACATTGCCTCTGCCCCAGTTGAAAAGGAATAGCAACACCTCTCGTCTGAACGGTACTCTCACCATTGCAGTCAGGGGCCCAGGCTTTGGGGACTGGAGTGTCTAGGAGTGATGTGAATAAGACAGGTACCGTACACACCCTTGAAGCCTTTAAGCTGGTGAGTGTTGGATAAAGGCGGGAGGGGCCTAGTTTGAAGAAACTCTCGAACAGGTCTTACCCCTTCTCCCATCTCAAACACACATGATGGCAAAGATGTGGCCTGCTAGCTGGAAAACCCATTCCCTGCCATCCGCGAGTTCACTGTATTAACTCAGAGAGTCCCTTGCTGAGTCCAGGGAGAAGGATCAATGGTTGGGACCACTTGTTGTCTTTGCAGAGGAACTAGTGTCAGCTCCCAGCAAGCACATGGTAGCTTACAACCATCCATCACCACAGTTCCAGGGGATCCAATACCCTCTTCTGACCTCTCCTAGTACCAGGCATGCATTTGGTATGTATATAGACATGTAGGCAGAGCACTCAGACACATAAAATAAAATAAATCTTTTAAAAGCGTATTTTAAAGAAAGAGTCCTTTATCTCTCTGAATTTGTAGTTTTCTGAACTGTGACATGAGGAATCACTAGATGGTTCCACAGTTAGCCAAGGTTCTCCGAAAAGCACAGGCCAAGAGCACATTGAACACGCAAAGCTGCGTTGAACAGGAAACAAGAAAGCGTCAGAACGTGATTGGTGTGAGTTAGGCAGAGAGAAGGAAGGGTAGGTGGAAAGAAGTCAAAGAAAGGTCCAGGAAGGCCAGTGTCAGCCATGGGCTCGGCGATGGGATGTGGCTAGGGGTAATGACAACAGGGGATGGATATTGTCTGTTGTATTTCTCCACAACCCAGGTGCTCAGGTGCTCAGCCTGTTGGCATATCCCAGGCCTAGATCATCCCAGAGGGTCTAGCTGCATGCCACCCAGCAAGCTGACCTCCTAGCTGGCCCCTTTGTGGCAGCTGCTCTCAGCCACCCCCTCAAGGCAGAGTTGGCAGGATGTTTGTATTCATGTGACACTTGGGGATCAAATGCTTCCTGTCTCTCCTATTTTTGGCCTGCTTTGGTCTTCAGAGGAGGGAAGTCAGGGGCTTTAGTTCCCTGCTGTCATCTTTGTTTGAAGTGGGGCCAAACAACAGAGGTCCCACCCTGATCACATCTTCTTGCCCTTCCTGGAGCTCCCCCCACCAAGCCTGGTAACAGATCAGCCAGTAGCAGGTCCACATACGTGTCTATACATAGGAGGCGATAACACCTTTGACTTACAGACAGACTTAGGCTCTTAAAAACCTGGACACCGGTTTCTATCTTACCACTTCCTATTGAGTAAAAAACCTTAACTTTCTTATCTATGATGTGAGGGCAAAATTCCTATCCTACAGTCACTGTAGGAAGGCACACGATGTCTTTAGCAGAGTGTGGCATATGGCACACTCTCATCAAATGACCCTTATTGGTGATGGTCCTTCCTCCAGGCCTCTTAGCACTCTCGAGGTTACTGCCATCGGTGTTATCTGAAAACCTGAGGTCTCAGACAGGTCTCTGGTCCTTAGGAAGTGCACAGACTTGAACAGAGACACACAGGAAGCAACTCTTGACAGAAGTTGCTTAAAGTTGGGGGCTGGCTGGAGAGATCTATCACACTGGGGTCTGCCTCATCCATTCGTGAGTTCCATGGGACCTCATTCTCAGGTGTGCAGTTCTGGTATCCTAGGCCCCCTGGCACCGGCCAGACCCATAAAAGAAACTGAAGAAAGAGTGCTACTTGTAGGATGACAGACAAGACAGAAGGCAGGCAGAGTTGGGCCACCAAGTTCAGGTCATAAGGGCCTGGGCAGGCCATATTAGGGTACCCTCGATGTGCTTCAAGTAGGAGACTAACATGATTAAATCCTCCTGGTAGATTTGGTTTAGTTTGCCAAGGTTAGCCTCCTGCACTGATCCCTCAGTTGGAAAACTGAAGGGAAAGTTCTGGAACTGCCCCTCTTACAACTGTGGCCTGCTCAAACTTTCCCTGACCTGTCCAGGCTGAACAAAGGCCCCGAGGTCAGCTGGAGAGGAGCCTTGTTGATTAGTCACAGTTCCCTCTCCAAGAGGACCGGGCCCTGATGTGTTTTCTCTTGATAGCATTGGCTCCTTTCAAGCAATAGGACTTCCTGTCTGACCGGAGTGCGATTTTGGCACCTCCGTGGAGAAAATGCCTTAAACAATCCTGTTTTAGCTTCTGATAGTAGATGTGTTTTCTTACCCATCAGCCACTGGTACTGGGTTAAAGAAGGGGTGAGATCTGAGGATGCTGCTATCCCGAGTGGAGTTTCCAAATGTGTTCTGAAAGACAACAGAGGCTAAATGAAAAATTTCCCCCAGGGACTCTAGGACTCCTCCCCGAGCCTTCAGTGGCTCCTGAGCTTCAGATCTCCAGCCCTCGAATCCGGTACCAGGGTCCTGTGAAGAACACTGAAAGGTTTGGTCTCCTGTGGAAAGTCTGAGCTGCCTCAGGTCAAACTCAGTGCTCATCCATCATCCGCCTATAGGAAGAGGTACTCAGGATGCAGTAGAGTAAATGCTCCCTTTTTACCCCACCCTGGGAAACCTGAAAATGGAAAATCGACATCCAAATAAGCGTTTCTACCTGACACCATCAGCCATCAAAACTGTGACCTTCTGCTACCTGCTGGACTATCCCGCACTCCTTGCCTGCTATGTTAAGGCTGAGAGAAGAGTAAGAGGATAATGTTAGCCAGCACGTGGCTTTTGCAATGCCAGACACTCTTTCAAGCACCGTGCCAACGCTAACTCATGTCATTCTCCCAACAACACAGGTCCTGCTATTATTTCTACTTCTTGTCACATGTCACACAACCAGTACACGGTGCAGCCAGACTCCAAATCCAGACAGTCCAGGCTACAAAGACTCTTGTAACAACCACGGTACTGCCTCTAAAAATCATGCTTTCCTCTCTCTGTAGTCCTCCCCTGTGCCAAACCCTGGTACCGTCATAAGTCTTCTGGAGATTTTCCTCAGCCTGCCAGTTCCTAGAAGGCAGCAACGCTCATCTTGCTTATCTCTCCATCTTCAACACTTAGCGCCTAATTGGTCCTCAGAGTAGTTACTGTATAATGTCCCCGTGTATTTGGGAGACTCCATATCTCCTCCACTGACATCCTCAACAACCCATGTTGCAATCACATGCACGATGACCATTCTCGAAAGTGACTTTGTTTGCTTGTTTGTTTGTCTTAGAGATAAGCTCTCCAGTGGCCCAGCCAGGGTTTGGACTGGGAACACAGGCATAAGTCCCCAGGCCCAGCTCACAAGCGACTGTTCTGTCCCTGGGGAGGCTGTCAAATCCATGGCTTTGCTCAGCAGGAGACTCCCTCTAAAGCACAGGCAACACTGCTAACCCTGACCTTTGTCTACTTTATCATCTCATCCTGGGTGTGGTGGGCAAAACTGCAACTCCCTCAAAATGCTGTATCCCTGGAGACCATGGGTATGCTGTGCTACATCACAGGACTAGGGTGTTGCATTTACAGATGGGATTACTGTGTTGTTCAGCTGTGGGTGAGGTGGGCAACCAGGATTTCCTTCCTGGGCCCAATATAATCACACCAGTCCTTCAAAACAAACCTCTAGCCTGAAGGTGCCTGCCAGGCTAGTTTGGAAAGTGGAGGAAGGGCCCCAAGTGACCTTAAGACTGTCTCCCAAGTCTCCAGAGGTGTGCAGCTCTAACACCCTGACATAATGGGTCTCTCCAGAGACCCATTTCAGTCCTCCAACCTCAGACCTGGAAGGTAGTAAGTTTGCATAGGTTTTTTTTGTGTGTTTTTTTTTTTTAAGATTTATTTTTTTTTATGTATGTGAGTATACTGTAGCTGTCAGACACACTAGAAGAGGGCATCAGATCCCATTACAGATGGTTGTGAGCCACCATGTGGTTGCTGGGAATTGAACTCAGGACCTCTGGAAGAGCAGTCAGTACTCTTAACCGCTGAGCCATCTCTGCAGCCCAAGTTTGAGTTGTTTTAAACTACTAAGTTTGTGGTGACCTTTTAGAGCAGCCTCTTTTTTTTTTTTTTTAAATGAATACACTAGGGTCTAGAGAGATGTCTCAGCAGTTAAGAGAACACTGGCTGCTCTTCCAGAGGACCCAGGTTCAACTCCCAGCACCCACAAAGCAGCTTACAACTGTTTGTAACCCTAATTCCAGGGGGTCAGACTTCCTCTTCTGACATTCGTGAGCACCACACATGAATGTGGTACAAAGACATATGCACAGGTAAAGCACTCATACACATAAAATATTTTTTAAATAATCTTAAATGAATGTACTAATACTAGGTTCATGGTGGTAACTAAAATATATAAGGTCTCTCTGTCTTTAAAGAGTTTACTAGGGGCTAACCAGAGTGCTCAGTGGGTAGAGAGCACCTGTTGACAAACCTGACAACCTGAGTTTGATGCCAAGGACCCACAGGGTTGAAGGAAAAAATTGACTCCTGCAATTTGACCTCTGACCTCCACATGTACAACGTGGCTCGTGTGCACCCACACATACACACACAGAGCTAACTTACTGGTCAGTTTTATGTAAACTTGACACAAGCTAGAATCATCTGGAAGAGGGAACTTAATTGAGAAAATGCCACCATGAGATTTACCTATACACAAGTCTGTAATGCATTCTCTTGAGTAATGATGGGTGTGGGAAGTCCCAGCTCACTGCAGATGGTCCTGGGTGCTACAAGACAGCAGCATCCCTTCACAGCGTCTGTATTAGCTCCTGCCTCCAGGTTCCTGCCTTGAATTCCTGCTTTGACCTTCCTTAATGGACTGTGACACAGGATATGTAAACTAAAGAAACTAATTCCTCCCCAAATTGCCTTTTGGTCAGTGTTTTATCACAGCAATAGACCTAACTAAGATGAGAAAGAAAGAAAAAGGAAAGGGGAAAAGGAAAGGGAACAGAAGGAGAGGGGAGGGGAGGGGAG
>NC_034592.1:87991939-87997263 GCF_900095145.1 Mus pahari | reverse complement strand
AGGGGAGGGGAGGGAAGGGAAGGGAAGGGAAGGGAAGGGAAGGAAAGGAAAGGAAAGGAAAGGAAAGGAAAGGAAAGGAAAGGAAAGGAAAGGAAAGATAGAAATCCCAACGTGTGGGTAATGAATTCAGTTAAGTAGTGCCTGAACTGTATTATGTCTCACAAGCTTTTCTGGGACAGTGGGAGAGCTGCTTTCTGTGGGATTAAGAGTCAATGGGTCTCCCTTACTTCCCTCATTAAGCATTTAACACTTACTATTTGCTGTATGTATAACTAGACCAAGTGTTTTGCATAGGTACCTAATTTCATCCCGGCCACAGCACTCTGAGAAGGATATTTTTACCCCCATTTACCAGCTGAAGAAATAGAGGCTCTGAGAGGAAGAGTGACTTTCCGAAGAGCACAGGACCACTACGTGACAGATGTGAATCCAAGACATCAGACTGGAGCCCACCAGGCTGTCCCCCCTCTCTGCCCTGTTACATCCCCTGCTGGGTGCCACACAAGGCAGACCAGACCAGTATACTCCCGCCCCAGGCCCCTCAGAAAGCATCGAGGGGCCCCACTCACACCAGTTTCAGTAAAAAGGGCAGAGCCTTTTGTTTGACAAACTTTGTTCCCACCCTGTGCATAGAGGGTGTTTTTCTCTCTGAATCCTGACCGGGGCTGAGATAAGCATGATTCGGGGAGCTTGTTCGTGGGGCTGCTCTGGGTAAAAGCTTCCAGCAGCCTGGGGCAGTCTGGGTGGACAAGGGCAGCACCCAGTAGTGCTGGAGATGCATGCCAAGGGCAGGGAGGGAGAGATGGGCTCTATTTCAGGTTGCTGTGTCCCAAGTTCAGTTGATTTTAGAGGGGAAAAGGAAGCAAGAACTACAATGGTGATACTAATAGCTAATTAAGTGTTTGCAAACACTAAATTAATTCCATTTAATCCTCCCGGCAAACATTTTAATCATCTCGTATTATCACCCATTCTATAAACGGGGAAACTGAGACCCAAGGAATGAACCTGCCAAAGCCACACAGTTGGTAACCCCATAAAGCCCCGTCTCCCCAGTTCCAAAGCACTTGCTGGAACCAAGGGTAGAAGTCTGTCCTATCTCTGAGAGTCTCTGTCCTGCTCTCGTCTCTCCAGGATCACAGTTTGGGGGAGGGGTTGGACTGCCCCTGTTGGAGAGCTTTCCTGTGGGATTCTAAAGTCTCTTCGTGGGGCCAGCCACACTATCACACTGAAGTGGAGTGGAGAGGAAGTGACTTAATCATCAAAGGTCTGCTCTTCCTCAGGGAACTGTCCCTAATCACAATTATGCCACTACAATAATACAGTTTCTGAGAGGCTGCGAGCTGGGGCCCTGTGTCGCCATGTAAACTGTTTCCTGTATCTGCCAACTCCAACAGCCTTCAGCAATTAATAGAATCCAGCTAGGCCAACCACCCTGATAAGGTGAGAGCCACACTGCTGCTGGCCTTGTTGTTCTGATGACGAATAGCCCCACTGTACACAGGCATGCTATCCTCCCGACAGCTCAGGGACACAGAGCCTGGGGCCCCCAGGAGGCCATGGGAAGCCAAGAACATTCTGCCTGGTTTGGAAATTTCCTGGAAGTGAAAATTATTTTCATTCTCATGATTAAAAAAAAAAAAAAGAGCCGGGCGTGGTGGTGCACGCCTTTAATCCCAGCACTTGGGAGGCAGAGGCAGGCAGATTTCTGAGTTCAAGGCCAGCCTGGTCTACAGAGTGAGTTCCAGGACAGCCAGGGCTAAACAAAGAAACCCTGTCTCGAAAAACCAAAAAAAAAAAAAAAAAAAAAAAAAGTCATGATTATCTGACCATCCCCAGGACTCTGGGACAAGGAATGTTTGGGGATTCACCTAGGACAGAGACCCACAGACAAGTTCCAAAGTGACTCAAAGGAAGGAGTTGGGAAATGCTAGTACAGTGACCTCAGGGTCCTATCTGGGACACTCATGATCACTATAATAAACTGCTCTGTGGTCAGTGAGATGGCTCAGTGGGTAAATGCACTTGCTGCCAAGCCTGATGAATAGGGTCTAATCCCCAGGGCACATATGGTGGAAGGAGAAAACTGATTCCTAAGAGTTGTTCTCTGACCTCCACACACATACATACACTGCAGCACAGATGTACACACACACACACACACACACACACACACACACACACACACGCGCACACATTAAATAAATAAATGGAATTTTAAAATAGATGAGTGAACTGCTGTATAAACCTGGGGAAATTCTCCGTGTTTCCCAAATGCTGTCAGCTGCCACACTTCACCATACAGGGCCTCCCTGAATCTCCAGGGGACGTGCACCTTGATCATGATGGTGCCCAGCACCCCCCAACAGCACAGGGTCCAGTACGGCAGAAGCTCTTACTATAGCTCTCTTGGGCCTGTGTTTGTATCGAGTGACCAGTGCTCTCATTTCTTGTCACTGGGTGTGGCACGTTCATTTTCTTGTGAAAGGTCAATCGTCTACCTTCTCTGGGGGCAATGCTGACTAATTAACTCATTTTGGACTGTAGGGCAACTTTGCACAGGTTCACGCCTAATCCGGTTGTGCCAAACGAGGTGTGACCCTGCTGCCCCTCTCAGGGGAGTGACACCTCAGAGCTTGCTCACTTTCCCCCTCCCAAGAACAATGCAAATGAGAGCAGAGGGGTTTTTGCTTGAATGGCCCCAAGAACCTCTGGGGGGAAGGGCGGGGCCCAGAGGATGTGGATGTTTTAAAATTAGCCTTCATTTTACCCAGAAGACTCTGTCGAGGTGATTTGCAAATTGCGCAGGGTAATTTCCTCTGGTTCGAGCCTTTTGTGTCGCTGTGAGTTGTCGTTCTATGTTGGGCTCCTTCTGCTGAACGTTCTTGGTAGAAGTCACTTTTTAAAGCTCTGGTTTCTACGCTTGAATAGAAGGAAGCAGGGAGGTGGCGTTTGAAAGCCCGAGGGGAGGAGGGTGGAAGGCAATTTAGCTGTGAGGAGCGAGCAGAGTCCTGGCCCTGTGCTTCCCAGCTGTGTGACCTTGGATGAGTTAGTTACCTGTACAGTCTGTTTCCTCGGCTAGAGCATGGTGATGACTATTGGGCTTCTGTACAGGGCTATGGCGTTCAATGAACATGGATGCTTAGAGCCAACATATTGAGCTATTAGATGGTTTTTAAAGTTGTGCTGAGCATCCCTTCCCTGCTCCTGTGTCAAGCTCTTCCTTAGGAATAGCAGACTCACACAGCACCCATTATGTATATCCTAGAATAGAACACAAGGCTCAGGTCAGGCTCAGACTCCGCCAGAGATGGGGTGAGGCAACTCAATCCCCTGCTGAGTGTTCAGCTGGGGGGGGGGCAGCCAGGGGGGTGGGTGTTCACACAGCTATGGTTAGCAGACATTTCTTCTTTTCACTTTTGTCAAAGGCAAACACTCTGTAATCATCACTTACTGCTTGCTGAGAGCCCCAGAATCACAGACAGCTCGTCTGGCTTTTGTTCTACATGGAAATCCTTCAAATCCCTTAAAAGAATTGGCACACCCTTTAGCTGTTCAAAATAGTTGAGAGCGCTTTCCCGAGGTGTGCCGTAGACTGTGGAAGTTATCCCCACTCAATTTCACGGGACGCTGAGATCTAAGGCATCAGAAGGCTCACCCAGTTAGCAGGGAATACATTGCACATTTCTTATCTTTGGTTATGATGGTAAGTCTCCACTCCTGTGGCGCCTAAACCATGAGGGTTAGGTGACAGGAGGTCATTCTGGAGACCAATCCTCTCCTCCATAGTCAGGGGGACACTTTCACTCCAACCCCACAGATAAGCTGAGGTAGTTTTACTGAGAAGATGTAGGGCCCCTTTGAGGTGGGGCCCGGACTCAGCCTCCTGCACTGTCAGGCAGCAGGTTGGGTCAGATAACAGCAGGGAGCCACAGGAAGGCCAGCTCTAATCTCTCAGGCCAGGTTGTGTGAGCATCTGGGATCTGGGAGAGGATACTATAGCCTCTGAGGCACTTAATTTGGGCCTGAGCCCCCCTTCCCCCTCCCCAGCCTTCCTTCTCCTGTAACAGTTAGCTGCCTCAGAAGATAATGGTTCAACTCTACTCTACCACACTGAGTTCAAAGGGAATGGCTGACTTTGGCTTTGAGTTCTACCCAATGTAATAATATATCCTTCGCTTGGTCATTGTCTTATTGACCCAGCACTGCTATGGTGTACCTTTAAGCATGTTACTTTGGTGGTTTGCATCCCTGACTACTTATAAAATATTCATTCATTCATTCATTCATTCATCCAGCCAGCCAGGAATTTATCTATTGGTAACTTACTTATGAGTCCCTACTGTGTGCTAGGCACTGTAGTTGGCATGGAACTATAGTAGCAAGCAAACCAGACAGATTTCTCCCTTGACCAAGTTTAAGGTCTCTAGAAGAGGTCAGTGCCACTTAATAAGTTCAGAGTGTAACAAAATGAGAACAAAAGGCAAATCAGTACTGATAGAAATCAAGAAGAGGAAAGTTCTGGAGGGGTCCAATAAAGCCCCTAGAAGGCAATGTGGGCCTTGGTCTACAGATCAAGTCCCAGGACATCCAAGGCTGCACAGAGAAATCCTGTCTGGAAACAAAACAAACAACCAAAGCCTAATGATCTGCATTCAGATCACAGGATCCCTGCATAAGTTCAGGCACAGAGGCACGGATCTGAAATCCCAGGCCCCTTATTGCAAGATAGGAGGTGGACCTGAGAAAATCCCACAGAAGCTCATGGACCCGCTAGCCTAGGTTATTCAGCACAGTGGCAAACAAGAGACCCTGCTCCAAATAAGGAATAAGGCAGGGACCAGCCCCTGCGACTGCCAGTTGATCTCCAGACATACTCTGTGATGCGTACATATCTACATGAACACACACAAAAATAAATATAAAAAGTATAAAAAGCTTATTTACTAAGCTATGTATCTGTAAATTTTAACTTCAGTGAAAAATACTTTTAAATTAGTTCCCTGTCACTTAGAAAGAATGTCTATGTGTACCTGGTGGCTGTTGAACAATTGTGGCTAACTGTAAAAGAAATGTGTTTGGGACCAAGTAATTTCAAGAACTACAATTATATGCTGCTCTTTTTTCTTTTTTGATTTTTCAAGATGGGGTTTCTCTGTGTAGCCCTGGCTATCCTGGAACTCACCCTGTAGACCTTCAGGTTATCCTTGAACTCAGAGATCCACCTTCTTCTACCTCCAGAGTGCTAGGACTAAAGGTGTGCGCCACCCTGCCCTGCTCTTAGTCTGCTTTCTTTTTTTTAGAAAAAAAAAAAAAAAAAAAAA
>NC_034592.1:87978534-87991461 GCF_900095145.1 Mus pahari | reverse complement strand
ATGTTTGTGCAGGAATAGAAACCCTGACTAAGACAGTCCTGAAAACAGCCAGACAAAAATCTGGCAGAGAAGGGTCCCAGGCAGAGGGAGCAGCCTGTGCAAAGGCCCTGACGTAGGTGCGGACATGGGAGATTGGAATAAGGCAAAGATGTCAGCCCAGCTGCAATTACAGTTGTTAGACATGAAGGTCAAAAGGCCAGTGTGATGTGAGCAGGAAGTGGGGACTTTAGTCAAGGATCAGCTCCCCTGCTCTCCAGTATGTTCAATTTGCAAGTGCTGCCCCTATGGAGGAGGCACTTGAATGGCTGACTGGCTCATTAGGCGGCAGCAGCAGCCCTTTGCAGAAGCCAGCAGCAGTCGTTTGCAGAAGCATGGGGTGGGGGATCCGCCAGCATCTCCCTACAACATGCATCTCTACAGGCAGGACCAGCCAGGCACAAATTACCTCACTAAACAATACCACCTGCCAATTCTAGCAAAGGTCGAACAAGCTTCTCTTGCCACCACACTCCCAACTGGGGTCAGCAGGTTGTGCCACTTGACTCCTCCCCCAGTTTCCTCTTGAATGGCAGTTATCCTCATCCTTGTTTGGTCCCACAGCTGTGAGCTGTTGTTGTTGTTGTTGTTGTTGTTTCCTCTGTGCGACAGAGAGATGTAGGTATTTATGATGTGTTTACGTGTATAAGTGCAGGGACACAGAGGTCACATCGCATTTCTGCTGGTCAGAGGACAACCTCAGGTGTCAGACTCACCTTCCCCTGGTCCTGAGACAGGGTTTCTTTCTTGTTGACTGCTTCGAATGCCAGGCTGGCTGGCCCCAGAGCTTCCAGGAGTCTCTTGCCTTAGCTCCATCTAATCCATCTTGCTGTAGGAGCACTGGGAATACGCACGACCATGACCGACTTTGTGGGGCCTCTAGGGATGTGATCGGTGGTCCTAATGTGCACTGAGCCATCTCTCCAGCTCCCATGCTCTGTCTCTGCCTTTGGCTGGTCTTACACTGGACAGGCCAAATTTGTAATTTGGGCCCCTTCTTGATCAGGTCCCGACTTCTTAACTCATAGTTGAAATGTAGCAGGAGTTAACATAAAAGCTCCTGGTCTGGAGTCTGTGGTAACTGCTGGATATTTTTCCCATAACTAGAAAATGTTTGGCTTTTTCTGGAGGGTCCTCAGGTGGGAGAGATTACAGCTGAACCTGGCCATAAAAAAATCTAGAGAAAGGACCCAAGAAGCTGAAGGGGTTTGCAGCCCCATAGGAGGAACAACACTATTAACCAACCAGAACCCCCAGAGCTCCCAGGGACTAAACCACCAACTAAAGAGTACACATGGAGGGACTCATGGCTCCAGCCACATAGGTAACAGAGGATAGCCTTGTGGGACATCAATGAAAGGAGAGGCCCTTGGTCCTATGAAGGCTTGATGCCCCAGTGTAGGAGGCTGTCAGGACCAGGAAAAAGGAGTGGATGGGTTGGTGAGCAGGAGAGGGGAGGGGAAAGGGGACAACATTTGAAATGTAAATAAAGAAAATATCTAATAAAAAAAAAAAGAGAGAGAGAGAGAGAGAGGGCTGGAGAGATGGCTCAGTGGGTAAAAGCACCCGACTGCTCTTCTGAAGGTCCTGAGTTCAAATCCCAGCAACCACATGGTGGCTCACAACCATCCGTAACGAGATCTGACTCCCTCTTCTGGAGTGTCTGAAGACAACTACAGTGTACTTATATATAATAAATAAATAAATCTTTAAAAAAAAAAAAGAGTCTGGGTGTCAGACTCATTCATGTCACTCAGTGACTGAGACACTCCCAGTTCTTCCTGGAGGGGTTTCTGTTAGGAAAGAGAGGAAGACAGTCGATGAACAAATGATACATAGGCGCAGTTTGTTTTGATAGTGGTGAACTCCATGGTAAAAATGGGAGAAGGTGGGAGACCATAGCTGGACAAGTGAGGCTGGGATGAGAGTGGACAAAAATACCTTAGACAAACTGGCACAGGCTCTCTGTCCTCTATCAGAAGACAGTGTCCAAGAGAAGACCTGAGTCAGAACAGACTCAAGACTCTCCTCCTGAGAAACAGGAAGTGCACAGGTACCAGGAAAGGAATGGTCTAGTCTCAGGTGGACAGCAGAGCTGGCCTGTCAGGACACCTGTTAAGGACAAAGGAAAAGACTGAAGGTGACGCTGGAACAGGTGCCCAGGGTCTAGAGGATCAAGACAAGAGCATCGGGTGGTTTGATTTTTGAGGCAGAAGCTTCCCGGTGTTGCGAAGCTAGCCTTGAACTCCTGGGCTCAGGCACTCCTACTGCCTCAACCTCCAAGAAGGTGGCTCTATGGGCATGAGCTACCACAGCCAGCATGGCTGTTAAATGTAGCCAAGAACCCCTGGGGCTCCTTAGCAGGGAATTGATTTGCTTAAAGTTTGATGCTCTCTGCTGTGGTTGTTAAAGGAGAAGCTGTCAGCGACCAGACCTGACAGTTGACAGAGCTTTATTGTTTACAAAGATCTTCTTTTTTTTTCACATTTTAAATGTCTCTGTGCACATGTGAGAGGCCAAGGGCACTCGTGGGGCATGTGTGTATGTGAGCATGTGAAGACTTGGAATAACCAGTGAGCTTCAGGGATCCACTGGGCCCAGCTTTTCTTCCTTTTTTAATTGTGGGTTCTGGGGATTGAATTCTCCTTTCACAGCCCACTCGGGATGCTTAATTATGGTTACAGGTCTATATCCTTGTGCTTCATAGCACAGCCACCCTTGGCAGAGCACCCCCCCCCCCCCNCGCAAAGCTTGTTAGTAACCTCGAGTGCAAGCTAACTCCTTTAAAGCTAAGCAGTTAGTAGGTGCTCAATAGAAAACAGGAACCTATCCACTGACTCGCTTGCTATTTCCCTCCTTCTTCCTGTCTGCCTGGTTATTGGTATTTTCCAAAAAGATATCCAGTGAACTCTATGGAGGCTTTTTGAGGGAGGTGTTATGGTACCACAGCTTTAGACATGAAGAAGCCCAAAAGCATTCACCGGGGCGAGTGACCACAAACCCCGGGGGTTAATCTGCTGCACTTCCTTAGTGTTAGAGTATCTGTGTTTGTTCAGCCTTGGCATTTGAACTTCAAGTGTTATAAGTAGGTCTCTAAAAATAACATAAGTGACTCCCCCAGATGAATCCATTGATCTGCATGCCCATCTACCCATCCATTTGTCTACTCGGCCATCCATCTACCTGCTCATCCAAGTGGCCATTTGTCCTTCTGCTTTGTGCTATCTTTTTTGTTCTGTTTGCTGTCTAGATGTCTTTTGGCTTTATTTATTTGTTGTATCTAGGAGCTGCAAGAAGAAGCTCCAGCTGCTCAGCCTCCTCCCCACTTGGTCTCACGGAGCTGTTTCTCTGGGCTGGCGCTTCGGTTGAGTATGGGGACCTTTTCCTTCTTCTCTGATTAAGGGCTCCCAGAGCACACCACATGTTCAAGGTGCACATTTATTCTTCTGACAAGAACCATACCCTTAAATTTCTTGTTTACAACAATGTCATGCTGGGTGACACTGTAGACTCTTTCAGTTTTGCCATGGTAACCTTTCCAGGGCATTCCACTCCATGGGAGTCTTGTAGATCTGCAGGTATGTGGCCAAAGGAATAACTCTGTGATCTCTCAAAGGCCAAGAGAACACACATCGGATGTCTGTCTCTCTTGCTTTGTGTGTTTGTCCTCTTGACAAATTACTGGAAGATAACATTTCCAGCTGAAAGAATTGGTTTGGTTTTTTTGTCTCATGTAGCCCAAGCTGGCCCTGAAATCGTGATCCTTCTGCCCCTACCACCCAAATGCTGGGATTACATCCCTGAGCCACCATGCTCAGCTCTATACAGCATTTTAAAGGAGAGCATGGGTGTGCCCTACAGATGATTGGAAGAGTAGCAAGAATGCATGAGTGAGCTCTAACATGCTCTGCATGACTTCCTCCATCCTGAATTGTTGCCTTTGCATTTCTGCAAGAACCAGAATGGTGGCATGCTAAAGACCACGACTCTTGAGTGCCTCCTCACGTGACTCTATGATTTCTCCTTTTCATCTGTATGGTCAATTTGGAGCTTCTACCCAGTGTGTCACCACAGGGAGGCAAAGTATAGTTCAGACACTCACACTCATGTGCATCTGCTGTTTATCAGTGGTGCTCAGTAAAGCAGAAGCAACTACAGGTACAGTGCAGTAGGAAAATCACATGTGGATGAATATCTTCCTCCTGCAAGCCACTGTGGCCTGTTCTGTAATGCTCAGCTTTGGTTTCTTCATGTGCTTAGTGGATAAGGCGGTCAAGAGTCCCTGGACCTCATCTCCTCTGTCTTCTCCAAACAAAACCTCACCTCTGCAGGTCAAGAGGATTTGTTATAAGTAGGATAAAAAAGGACGGGGACTTTGATAAGTTAATTCATGCATCAAAGGCAGATAATAATCAATAGAAATGGACAATACTGACAAAGATAGGTTTGTTGGTTCGATAAGAAACTCCACTCTACATCTGTACTGGCTCATTTTGTGTCAACTTGACACAGCTGGAGTTATCACGGAGAAAGGAGCTTCAGTTAGGAAAATGCCTCCATGAGATCCAGCTGTAAGGCATTTTCTCAATTAGTGATCAAGAGGGGGAAGGCCCCTATGGGTGGTGCCATCTCTGGGCTGGTAGTCTTGGGTTCTATAAGAGAGCAGGCTGAGCAAGCCAGGGGAAGCAAGCCAGCAAAGAACATCCCTTCATGGGCTGGTGAGATGGCTCAGTGGGTAAGAGCACCCGACTGCTCTTCCAAAGGTCCGGAGTTCAAATCCCAGCAACCACATGGTGGCTCATAACCATCCATAACAAGATTGAGGACCTCTTCTGGAGTGTCTGAAGACAGCTGCAGTGTACTTACATATAATAAATAAATAAATCTTAAAAAAAAAAAAAAAAAAAAATCCCTTCATGGCCTCTGCATAAGCTCCTGCTCTCTGACCTGCATGAGTTCCAGGCCTGACTTTTTTCAGTGATAAACAGCAATGTGGACATGTAAGCTGAATAAACCCTTTCCTCCCCAACTTGCTTCTTGGTCATGATGTTTGTGCAGGAATAGAAACCCGGACTAAGACAACATCTGAACAAAAAAGAGTAAAGGAATTAAGTTAAAATGCCTATAGAGGACAAGAGGGTAAGAAGTGAGGAGAGCTATACCGCAGGGAAACATGTGAAACTCCCAAGACTAGCCCATTGATCTGAGTGTCCAGACAGGCACCCATTTATCCAGCCACCATCTATCTAAATAGCCATCTTTCTTTCTGAGGGTGCATACACTGTCTATTCAAGTCCCAGACTTGGATGCTATAGAGAAACTAGGCGTGGTGCTGGTCTGTAGGTCATTCTAGGTTTTCAAGAAAGTCCACTTGGGAGGCACAGGCAGGCAGATTTCTGAGTTCGAGGCCAGCCTGGTCTATAGAGTGAGTTCCAGGACAGCTAGGGCTACACAGAGAAACCCTGTCTCGAAAAACCAAAAAAAAAAAAAAAAAGAAAAAAGAAAAAGAAAAGAAAAAAGGAAGAAAGTCCAGAAATTTTTATTGCATATGGGATTTTAATTTTCAAATTATTATATTTGTGTGTGTGCACATGCGTTTCACCACGATGTGCAAGAGTTGGTTCTCGCCTCCTTTTCATTTTGTGGATTCTGAGAAATGAACTCAGGTAGCTAGGCTTAGTGGCAAGTTCCTTAATCTATGGAGTCATCTTTCTGGCCCCTTCTTGCTGAACACAAGATGAGGCAATAAAACATGGTAAAATGAGGAAATAGTTTTTCTGTTTGATGATGCTTCATGAGAACAGATACCAATAAAGGCAGCATTACTGGCTTCCTCAGCTCTCCACTCAGCCCTCCTGTCATGTGGGAAAAGCATTGTTTTGGTGTGTTTGGATGGAGAAACTGATCAGCACCATTTGAGTGCTGTCTGCCCTGACAAAGGGCAGCCTAACCTCGTCTAGTATTGGGAGGCCGGCCTAGCTCCAAGAGTCCATATTAAGAATGTTATTTGCTGGGACTGGAGAGATGGATAAGCATTGTTTCTATTCCAGGAGGCCTGGGTTTGATTATTAGCACCTACATGGTGGCTCACAACTATCTGTAATTCCAGTCCTAAGGGATCTGACATCCTCTTCTGGCTTCTGTAGGTACCAAGCACACAAGTGGTGCACACACATACACACAGGCAAAACACCCACACACATAACATACACATAAATTTAAATTAAAACAAAAAGGATGCTATTTGACTACAGCTATACACCATATTCTCTAATCTCTCCATTAGCTTGCTTGTTAGTCTCTTTTTTTTTTTCAAGACAGGGTTTCTCTGTGTAGCCCTGGCTGTCCTAGAACTCACTCTGTATACCAGGCTGGCCTCGAACTCAGAAATCCGCCTGCCTCTACCTCCCAAGTGCTGGGATTAAAGGTGTGCGACACCACCACCCGGCCCTGCTGTTAGTCTTATTTCTGAGTTAGTTCACAACTCAGGCAAAGAAAGGGGTCTCTCTCCAGACTCTAAAAGTCAGCTCTGTCTCAGGTCTTAAATTTTCTTCTTGTAGGTGCAGTAGTTCATGCCTGTCATCCCAGCTGTTGGGAGGCAGAGGTAAGAGGAGCACCCACAAGTTCGAGACCAGCCCAGTCTGTATAGTAAATTCTAAAGCCAACTAGGGCTACGAAGTCACACCTTGTCTCAAGAAAATAAAAAATAAAAGTGTATTTCTTCTTTGTGACAACCAGGCAAATACAGGCTGCTTGTTCAGGGCTCACTACCACCTCATCAAGCTCTGAGCCTTGCAGATATCTAGTAAGTCTCCAGGACGGGGTCTGAACAAATAGGAGAGAAGAGATCCGGGAGATCTGGGAGAGAACAGGAAGAGAACCAAAAGAGAGACATCTAGACGCTCATTAAGGGGAGACAATGGAGTGATATCGGAAGATCAAAGGAGGTTTTATGTCATGTTCTGAACATTACACACTCGAGATCACCTATAATAAGGTTATTTTATTGCAAATAGCGATCTGTACCTATGCACCCTTCCTGAAGGTAACACAAAAGTAATAACATCTCCTCGGCCCCCTTCCCAGGGTTGAAAGGAACAATCGAGTTATCTGTAGAATCCGGTTGACAGAAGCCTGTCTTGTAAATAGCATGAGCAAGATGGCTGAAGTAAGTCAAATCACATATTCCTGAACTCACTTTCAACCCCCCCCCCCCCCAAGCACAGAAGTGAATGGCTCCACTCTTCACTGTCCCCAGGAACAAACGCTGCTAATACCTAGAACAATGTTAAGCGCCTTTGCTAACCGTTTAGGGACTCACTCGGCAGGCGTTTATTGAGCACTGACTGTGTGCCTCTCCCGGGTCTGAGAACCAGGGATGCAAAATTGAATAAGTCTTCTGAACAAAGAGGGCTTACAGTGGCAGTGATTTCCGGCAATTCAGTACTCTGTGCTTTTGTTGTGTCTCATTTTACTGAAACTGTATTTTTAAAGAATGTTTGGGAATTATAGCCCTACGATAAAATATGTTTTGTTTCACTTCCTTTATGACAGCAGTGACCTTCTGACCAAAAGCAAAATTCTGGCCTTTCTAAATATCCCACATTGGCTGGGCTTAATGGGTTTTCAAAATAAATGGATTGGATTTCTCAACCTGTCAAAATACAGAGCACAAGGGCTTTTTAGACTTGAGAGGCCTGCTCTGAGTGCAGATCTCGAGCAGACGTTTGAGCGGGAGAGCAGAGGGCCAGCTTATCAGCAACCTGTTATTTTTTATGGAAGCAGGGGTCATCAGAACAAAGAAGTGAGCTCTGGGGGGGTCAGACTGACTTCAACACAAGGTTGCCCGCCTGCCTGGGCAATCAAGACAGCCGATGCCCTGCACTCTCTCACTCAGGAGAGAACTTTAGATGATTTTTCTCTCAGACTTGAACCGAAGCTCCTGACAACGCCTGTAGCAGCCCAGGAAGGGGCAGCAGGAGAAGTGGAGCCGCCAGATGATGGTGCCAAGGTTCTGACACACCATGATAAGCCGGGGGATGAACAAGGAAGCCGTACAGTGGGGGCTGGAGAGGTGGCTCAGTGGGTAACAGTGCCGTTGGCTCACACATGACAACCTGAGTTAGATCCTGGCACATGTAAAGGAGCCACACGGGTTTGCAGGCTTGTAGCCCTGCTCTGGACAACAGGGTGAAGATAAGAGGCTCACGGGGACTGACCATTGGCTAAGCTCCAGGTTCAGTAGAAACTCTGTCTCGAGAGAATAAGGCAGAGAGTAAGAAAATAAGATACCTGACAACCTCCACATGTACTCATCCACCATACACACAAATGCAATATGCACACACCATACACATACACTCCATACATGCATATGCCACACTTATACACACACACATGTACACACACAAATATACACACACACCCATACACCACACATGTATATGCCACACTTACATACACACCAATGACACACTAACACACAATAAATTTTTAAAATTGTAAAAAAAAAAATAACTGTGTGCTGGGTGGCAGTGTCATATGCCTTTAATCCCAGCACTCAGGAAGCAGAGGCTCTCTGAGTTCAAGGCCAGCCTGACCTACAGAGCAAATTCGAGGACAGCCAGGGTTACCTAAAGAAACCTTGTCTCAAAAAACAAAAACAAAAAACAAAAGGGGTTTAAGGGAGCATGATCTACTCTGGTTGGAGGGGTTGTTGTTGTTTGGGGGTTTTGTTTGTTTGTTTGTTTGTTTTTCTGTGTGCGCCTGTCAAATTCTCTAGAGCTGAAGTCACAGACAGTTGTCAGCTGCCATGTGGGTGCTAGGAATTGAACCTGGGTCTTCTGGAAGAGCAACCAGTGCTCTTAACCACTGAGCCATCTCCCTATCCCTGGTTTGTGTATGTTTGTGGCTGTATTATAATCCTCATTTGGAGGGAGTGTATGAAGTTGGGTCATGTGACACTGCTGGGAAATACTCCCTTCCCATGATAAGGACCCACTTGGATGCAACCGGGCGTTTGCATTCATAATACCGGTTCCTCCTGTCTTTGCCTTGCTATCTTATATACTGTACAACTTTTGTGTTTGTTTTGTTTTGTTTTTACGACAGTCTTATGTATCCCAGGCTGCCCTCAAATTTGCTATGTAGCCAAAAATGACCTTGAACTTTTTATCCCCCTCCCTCTACCACCCAAGTCCTGGGATTTGAGGTGTGCACCACCACGCCTTGTTATGTATTCCTGATTATTGTGGATCCAACCTAGGTTTGCACACATGTTAGGTAAGTGCTGCTAACAGCTGAGCTGTATTCCTGGCCGATGCATCAGAACTTGTAAAGACGTAATCCTGAAGCATAGGTGGAGGGAGAAGAAAGCCCCACAGGCTCCTCTGAGGTTCATCAAGGAACAACAGGAAGGGCTTTTATTGCACATAAGCAAAAGTACTCCCTTCCAGAGTGTTTGTTCCTCAGTGCCCTCAGACTCTGAAGGAATTCTGGGAGTATGCGCTTCCTCGGTTGGACCAGACTTTGTGATATTCTGTGCCTTCCTACTGGGGTATGGGGTCCTGCTAAGGCTATCTTAGAGGACTCAATGTAGTCCTAAAGTCTTCGTAGAGGAGTGGGTGGGTAGCAAAAAAAGAAAGAAAGAAAGAAAGAAAGAAAGAAAGAAAGAAAGAAAGAAAGAAAGAAAGAAAGAAAGAAAGAAAGAAAAAGAAAAGGTGGGATCAAGGGAGCCAAATACCAACTCCAACTGGTCAAACCCACTGCCCATCTGAGACACCATGCAAAACGCTCTTGGGGACCATGCAGCATGACTCAGAAAGAGGCACGTAGGAATCCTGCTCAAACTGCAGCTTGTCAAGGGTGCGAGAACCCAATGGGATAATTCTGCTCTTCCGTTCGCTCTTCCGTTCTGTTGGCTGTGGGTACTAGCAGATCATTAAACGAACATCAAGAGCAGTCCCAGGTGTTAGAAATTACAGGACAGAGGAGTTCCCAGCCAGGATGTGAAATAAATCGTGGAATGAATGTCCAAAGACAAAGAGAGGCACCTATCAGGCCTCAGTCAGTAAACAACGTGGGAGCCACAATGGCATAAAGCAGAGAGGGCTGATACGGTCGGTTTATGTTTCTGCCTAGCCATTACTGTGAATTGTGAGCCAGGGAGCACTGTTAGGAGCATATTGAACTGGAAGAGGATAGTCTATGGCATTCCCAAGTTTGTCTTCTTTTTATTCTTTATTCTCCCCGCCACCTTGACCTTCAGCATCTGCGCGGTCATCATCATCCATCACATTTATCCCCACCCCTTCTTCAGCTGCCACAACAGTGTGGTCCTCACAGGTAGCGCTCTGAAACAGGAAAGGCAGAATTAACATCCCAGAGTGTGAGCCAGTGCTTGGAGGAGGCTAAGGGCTAGTCTTACGTCAGAGCTTAGCTCTCCATGTACAGCATTAAAACTTTAACAACTGATAAGTCATGGGGCAAGCCGATCAGGACAAGCAGGGTCATACTCAATGGCTGTGACCATTCTGGTTCTTGTACCTAAATGTCTCCAGATACGCTGCCTGAGATAGTGTGCTTCTACACCCTGAAATAGTATAGTATGTCTTTCAGCCTGAGCTTTTGGACCATTTCCCCCCTAAGTTTGCCCATTCCTAAATAAGGCAAACTGCAGCACTAAGTACAAGATGGGGCTGGAAGCAACAGCGCCGTACTCTAAAGGGGGCCTTTCGGAATTGTCTCCCTTGATGATCTTTAAACCAGTGGGAGTTGGAGGAGTGCTGGAGGTAAAGCAGGAGGGCAAGAGCACTATGGCAGGGCTCTGTGAGAGAAGCAGATTCATCCCTCTTCGGACCTTGAGGTTGAGCCCACCTCAAGGATGATCTAAGGGAACCACTGAGTTCCACTGGACGAAGTGAGGCAGAGAGGGGCCTGGTGTGGGTGCAAGTTGAGAATGAATGACAAGTCTATTCCACCCTAGGAATGCAGCCTGCCCCTGCCCCTGCCCCTGCCCCTGCCCCTGCCCCTGCCCCTGCCCCTGCCCCTGCCCCTGCCCCTGCCCCTGCCCCTGCCCCTGCCCCTGCCCCTGCCCCTGCCCCTGCCCCTGCCCCTGCTGGAAAGTGGGCACACTAGCCCCGCTTAGGCACAGCACTGCAGAAGATGACAGGCAGCCAGCACTTCCTCCAAGCTAACAGAAAGCAGGCACCCTCCAAGCTCAGGAACAGCTAGAGGATAATCAGCTTCTCCCTTTCTCAGAGCCCATCCCCCACTGCCCATTAATGCCACTCAGTCTATTTTTAGGCTCAGTTTTCTCGGCTCTCCCTATGGACTAATCTTTGAAAAGAATCTTTTCATTTCAAGGGTAACATACTGGAAATGAAAAGAATTAGTGTAGATATGTCAAAAAGGTAAAAGATGATTCAAATCACCTATAAGTTTCCCATCCAGAAGCAACCCAGTCTAGCCAGTCTATAGTCACCCTTCGAGACTGTGTTCTAGGCATTAAATTATCACTGTAGTGGCAATCAACAAAACTCAACAGTATTATAACTAATGTTTTCTCTATATCCTATCTTAAAATTTGGGGTCATTATCGCTTTGCTGACAATGTAAGCTTAATACAAGTATCTGAAAATATTTTATTGCATGGCTATCTCGTAGATACCATAAAATCAGAGGCAGGTAATATTTATTAGAAATATCCAGGCAGGGCTCAGAAACAAATCGCTTGTGCCTGAGCAGTGTTCAGTGTTTTCAAAGTGGCCATGTAAAACCCAAAGCCCAGGGGAGCCATACATCACCCTTACATAAACAAGAATAACAATTCTTGATTTATATCTTTATATTTTTTTGCCTGGTTCTTGCGGAAAAGTTGGTAAGAGCTGATTAGACTGCTGTTTTTGTTTTTGTTTTTTTTTGAAAATGGAAGATAGAAGAAAATATTACCACAATGAAAGAAGCAGAAACCCCAAAGGAAAAATCTGTTTTTTAAAAAATCGAGAGCTTGTCAGCGTGATGCACAGCTCTGAAAGGTTAGAGCGAAGCAAAACAAATGTGAGTTATTTCTCGGATCAAAAGTTTCAATCATCTTTTGGGTTTGCTTCTTAGATATTTGGATAGCTGTAAATGATAAGCAAGATGGCACAGTGGGCGGGGGCGGGGGAGGGTGGGCGATTCCAGAATGAGATGCTTTTGGGCAAAAACGGTCTTTCACTGTGCTTCTCGCCAAGGTCTTCATCAAAAGAATTTCTATCAGTGGGAAGGAGCAGAGCTTAACATTAAGATGAAGGTGTGTTCCTTCCTTATGATGATAATCTTACCAAATTGATATGGGGCAGAAATGTATGCAGAGATATGTCACTAAGCCAAGGGCCTCGGCTTTTCTGTGCAAAGTCTCCTGTAAGAAATTATTCTGTAGGACTTCTATTTTAGTTATATATGCATGAGGGATGGGCATATGTGAGTGCAGGTGCTTATAGAATCCAGAAGAGGACATCGGATCCCCTAGAGCGGACAACAGATCCCCCAGAGCTGGAGTTACAGGTGGCTGTGAGCCACCTGATGTCTGTGATGGGAACTGAACTCATGTCCTTTGGAAGAGCACCTTTGGAAGAGCACCAAGTGCTCTTAACTGTTCAGTCACCTCTCCAACTCATTTTGCAGGATTGTAAAGAATGTATAATTATGCAAGTATTTGTCTTATAATTTGTAGAGACACACCTGCTTAACTAAATCTATATACTATATGGCTGTAACAATTTCAGAACTTATTAGTTTGGAACTTGAAAGCCTATCTGAATCTCCATGAGGCTTTTTTTTTTTTTTTTTTTTTTTTTTTTTTTTTTTTTTTTTTTTTGGTGGGCTCTGTGTTTTATTAATAGACCCTGC
>NC_034592.1:87976050-87978427 GCF_900095145.1 Mus pahari | reverse complement strand
TGTAGACCAGGCTGGCCTCGAACTCAGAAATCCACCTGCCTCTGCCTCCCAAGTGCTGGGATTAAAGGCGTGCGCCACCACCGCCCGGCTTCTATGAGGCTTTTTAAAGTGCTGATGATGAAGCTTCTTGTGTTTATTGAGATTTGCTTGTCAAGAAATCAGCCAACAATACCCTGAGTTAGAAAAGAAATTCAGTTGAGTATTCCTCTTTAATTAGGGGAAAGGTCTTACTTGTTTGAAAATGTGGTGAGCTTCTATTGAGAAAGTTTCAGGGATGTGAGTGAAGGAATTGAATCCCAATGTGTGTGGGGGGGGGCAGGCAGAAAGAGACAGAGAGAGAGACAGGGAGAGTAGGAGAGAAAGAGAGACACAGAGACACAGAGAAAGAGAGACAGAGAGAGGCATGTGCATGTGGCTGTAAGGAGTCAGTTTGAGGGTAGCCAATTCTTTCCTTCCATCATGGGAGTCCCAAAGATCAAGCTCAGGTTGGCAGGCTCAGCAGCAGATATCTTTACCTACTGAGCCACCACGCTAGCAAATATATGTACACACATTTGTAGTAAAAAGCAGTAAGGAAAAAGAACGTTAAGAAAGCAAGCATTAAAAAAACCAAACTGAATACTCTGCCCCATGAAAATGAACAATGAAGAAAATCTAGGCAAAGAGTGGTGTCAAAGGGAGATTAGAGAATAATAGAAATAACCAGAAGTGTGAAAAGATGCTGGGAACAAAATAACCTTCACCATGGTCATTAAAATAAGCACAGGTGGGGGCTGGTGAGATGGCTCAGTGGGTAAGAGCACTGACTGCTCTTCCAAAGGTCTTGAGTTCAAATCTCAGCAACCACATGGTGCCTCACAACCAACCACCCATAATGAGATCTGATACACTCTTCTGGCTACAGTGCACATATATATATAATAATAAATAAATCTTTGGGCCAGAGGGAGCAGGGACTGAGTCAGTGGAGTTGACCAGAGCAAGTGAGGCCAACTGGAGTGAGTAGGGTTGACCAGAGTGAGTCTAATTAAATTGAATTTTAACAGAGGTCCTAAAATTCAATTCCCAACAACCACATTAAGGCTCACAACTACCTATATAGCTACAGTGTACTCACATACATAAAATAAATAAGTAAATCTTTAAAAAATAAAATAAAATAAATACAGGCTAGAGAAATAATTCAGCAGTTATGAGTACCACCTGCTCTTCCAGAGGACTTAGGTTTGGTTCCCAGTGCCTACATGGTGGTTTACAACCATCTGTAACTCCAGTTCCAGGAGGAGTCTGACACCCTCTTCTGGCCTCTACAGGCCTTGCATGAATGCAGTACACAGACCAGGGAAACCACTGCGGGTAGGATAGTCAGCAAGGGTCTCACTGAAGAAAGAACTAAACCTGAAGGATACGAATAGCCACCAAGAACTCTGTTTGAGGATTAGGGACCTGTGAGGCAGAACACTGAGGCAGGAAAGGGTCTCCATGACCAAGCACTGTTTCAAGTGAAAAGTGGAGGCGAGGGACCTGTGGTGAGGAACATGGATTTTGTTCTAAAATCAACAGTAAGCAGCTAAATCCAACAAACAAAAGAAAAAAAAAAAACCTTAATCAAGGATGTCATGAACTGTGTTCTGAAAGATTGCCTTGGCTGTACCTCATACCACATGTAACAGTTCATTCAGGATTGGTTATAGACAGAATTATAAGGGCCAAAACTATAAGGCACTCAGAAGAAAATAAAAAAAAATTGATCTTTATGGCCTTTGGCTTAGGAAATGGTTTATCAATTATGACTCCTGAAGAAGGAGAAGAGAAAGAGGGAGAAGGGGAGAGGGAAAAAGGGGAAGGGGAGAAGGAGGAGAAGAAGGAGGAGACAACGACAGACTTGAATTTTCAAAATTAAAGAATTTATATTCATGGTACACCACCGAAATTTTCAGTCTCCATTAACCACTGGATATTAATTAGATTTGGAATTGAGTAGGAGGCATACCTGCGGATACATCTGGGGCGGGGGGTTCCAGGGGGGTTTCACTGGTGATGGAAGACTGTCCCAGAATGCAGGCAGCACTAGCCTGGTAGCCCAGAAGGGGAAAGTGAGCCGGGAAGCATCGTTCATCTCTCTGTGTTCTAACTGCCCATGCCATGCGACCATCCACCTCTTGCTCTGCTTTCCACCACAACAGACTGTATCCTCAAAATGTAAGGCAAAATGAGCTCTTCTTTAAGGGTTTTTTTTTGTTTTTTGTTTTTTGTTTTTTTTCGAGACAGGGTTTCTCTGTATAGCCCTGGCTGTCCTGGAACTCACTTTGTAGACCAGGCTGGCCTCGAACTCTGAAATCCGCCTGCCTCTGCCTCCCGAGTGCTGGGATTAAAG
>NC_034592.1:87932096-87975684 GCF_900095145.1 Mus pahari | reverse complement strand
CAGCCTGGTCTACAAAGTGAGTTCCAGGACAGCCAGGGCTATACAGAGAAACCCTGTCTCGAAAAACCAAAAAAAAAAAAAAAAAAAAAAAGATGGGCAGAGCCTAGTGCTGACAAGGAGAAGGAGAAGGAGAAATTAGTGGGTTTGTAAAAGGTGTGGTCACCTTGAATAACAACTTGACAGATCTTCAAAATATGTTAAATATAGCTGGGCATGATAGCACACACCAGTAGTCTCTGTTCTGGTGAGGAAGTAACCAGGGAATCACAAGTTCAAAACCAACCTGGGCCACGCAACAGTAAGATTCTGTCTCAAAAACAGATACATACACACATAAAAAGCACAGTGCTTTCACAGGGCCCAGCAATGCCATTCCTAAATATACAAACAATAAGAACAGGAAGTATGTACACCCCACCCAAAAATGCACAAATTTAGAAAAGAGTAAACGTTTTAAAAAACTCTTGTCCATTAGTCAATCCATAGACAAAAGAAAATTTATACAAATAAACATACGAAGATGAAAATAAATACTGGTACATTCTATAGTGTGGGTATTTGCTATTAAAAAAAAAATCACCTAACTGTAATGACCTCACAAATTTAAAACATCACAAGGCTAGAGTAAGCTCTAACATAGCAAACAGACACAGTGTGCTCAGTGAAAATAGGAGGCACACAAGACCTCGTGGGCCATTCCATTTCCATGAAATACTTAGAATAACTTAATCCATAGAGACAAAGAAAAGATTCGTGGCTTCCAGTAGCTGGGAGGCGAGAAGCAACAGGGAGTGATTGCTACAGAGGTGCACCTTTGCCTGGAGGTGATTAAAATACTGTAAAAGGAGAAGTGAGCCAGTTATGTAGCTCACACAAATAATCCCAGCACTCCAGGACTCTCAGACAGAAGGAACACCATGAGATCAAGGCCACCCTGTGCTACACAGTGAACCCTTGTCTCAATAAACACACACACACACACATGCATGCACACGCACACCCACACACACACACACACACCCAATCAGTGACTGTCCTGTACAATCATGCTAAAATGCATTCTAAATGGCTCCATTTTATATTATAGCTCAATAAACAACCAACTACAAGAACAAAGATCACTTGACTACTGAACAGAGAAAGTGGGAAAAGATCCTTATGGGAAAGAAGTGGCCAAGTGACTAACTAAAAAGCTGCTGCAAGGGGCTGGTGAGATGGCTCAGTGGGTAAGAGCACCCGACTGCTCTCCTGAAGGTCCGGAGTTCAAATCCCACAACCACATGGTGGCTCATAACCATCCGTAACAAGATCTGACTTCCCTCTTCTGGAGTGTCTGAAGACAGCTACCGTGTACTGTACTTACATATAATAAATAAATAAATCTTTAAAAAGCAAACAAACAAACGACAACAAAAATGTCAAAAAATGGTGAACTTTTTTAAAAAAATAAAGAATCACTATTTACACATTATTTACAATTGCATTCTGTAGTAGAGGTGATTTGAAGTACAAAGTATACAGAGGACATGCATTGGTTATGTAGAAACTCTATGCCTCTCTACATAAAGACCTGAGTATACATGAGTTTTAGTATATCCAGCAAGTACTAGAACCAACCACCCATGGAAACACAAGGGCATACAATTTACTTAGCAGATCGTTAACTAAGAAGGGAGCCCTGGTGTTCTATCAGGTCCAGCTAAAGAAATGTCTAGCAAGATGGCACATCTGTCACCATGCCTGAGAATGTGAGTTCAATCCTTGGCGCTAACCTGATGTAAGGAGAGAACCAACTCCCTCAAGTGTCCTCTGTGACATGTGCTGTGACACATTCATTCATGCACATGCCCGTACACCACACACACACACACACACACACACACACACACACACACACCTGGAAACTGATTTATCAAAATCCTGCCTGTGTCTGGACACCCGGTGCGTGAGGATTTGCAATTACAGAGCTAACAGCTAGCTGTGTGTGTCTCCATCCCTGCCTGCACCTCTGATCTGACACTGCTGCTCTCAGCGGCTCCCTTGCCTTCAGGCTCTTGGCTCAGGCTTTGGGATCTCAGGAGATGACAAACCAACATCGCCACCTGGAGGACAGCACGGGAATCGGGGTAAGAAAAAGACTGTCAGGGGCTCCAGACAAACTAACTCTGCTGTTTTTGTGCACTTGGGCTGCGCTAATGAGACCGAGTTCACAGGCTCATCCCCAGAGGGACCAATTAGCATAACACTGAGAGGCACCCTTTGGAGCAAAGCCTCGGTCGCTACCCTTGGCCTCCAAGTCACATGTGTGTGTGACTGTTGGTCAGGAAGTGACTTCGTCAGTCTGAACGTACTTTTCATAATTTCTAATAAGCCCAGTTGCAAAGCCATGTGGGGACAACACAATGATGAAGAGCTGTCCCCTACTCCTAAGAGCCATGAGCCTTCAACAACGTTTCCTCAAATGAGCCCGAGACACTAGCAGGAGCCGTGAGGATAAATGGTTCCACAGTGTCAAATTAGCTCAGAGAACATTGATCTAATCAATGTGAGGGGATTCTTTCCAGGGGAGCTCCGCAGAGCCATCTGCCTGCTGAGGGGGGCTGTTCATTTTCTGAGATGTTGTGTGCCATGCTTCCCAAGTCTAGACAGCCACAAGCAATCCCCTCCTCCCACTCCACCCTCCCATTAAAAAAAAAATGGTTTGAAATAATTTTAAGTAATAAATGATCTGACCCAGGGTGTGGCTACTTCTACAAGAATATGTATTTTAAGAAACAGTTTGTCTACAGAGAAAGGATCACAGTCTAATGCCAAGATTACTTCTTAAAAATAGATTGTAACATGATGTCCTATTAAAAAGTTAGAACACTTGAGAAGGAAAAAATAACACTCAAAAAGGCACCAAAGTATTAGTAGTATTGACCTGTTGGAGTGGCTCTTATGTCTCTAATGTGTTGTTCAGGGTTTCCTCAGTGAGCATTGATAGAAAGATTAAAGCAATGGGGCTGGAAAGATGACTCCACAGATAAGAGCACTTGCTGCTCCTGCCGAGGTCCCAGGTTCAATGCCCAGCACCCATGTGACAGCTCAAGTGTCTGTGACTCCAGTTCCAGGGGATTCACCTCCCTCTTCTGGCCCCTGAGAGCATCAGGAATGCATTTGGTGCATAGACATACATGCAGGCAAAACACCCATCCGCGGAACATAAAGGTACGTCATGAGGCTCGGTGCACACACTGTTAATCTCAGAACTCGGAGGGCAGAGGCAGGCTGATGGTTGAGGCCAGCCTGGTCCGTAAACCAAGTCCCAAGACATCCAGGACTACAAAGTCAGACCCCATCTCAAAAACAAAGTAACAATAATAATTGTAATAAGGACAACAATAATAGCCACAGGGGTTGGAGAGATGGCTCTTAGGAAGGAGCGCTTGTTGCTTTCTGAGTGACTGGATTCAGTTCTCAGCACCCTTGAGGTGTCTCACAACCATTCCTAAAGCCAGTTCCAGAAGATCTGATGCCCTCCTCTGACCTCTCTTGGCACTAAACGTGCATACGGTGTACATACAAGCATACATGCAGGCAAAATAATCAAACACATAAATGAAAAGAAATAACTATTTGCCAGCCTTGTCTTGTGAGTTCCAGAACAGGCAAAGCTACACAGAGAAACCCTGTCTCAAAAAATAATAAATAAATAAATAAAATTTTAAATAAAACCATAGAGCACATATTGTAGGAGAGTGTACTGTATTCATAAGGTTATTATCAATTTGTAATCCATGTTAACACTTAAGGAGGGTAACTAAGTGTCTAGACAATGAATCACAGAGACTGTCTCATTTAAATGACACATAAATCAGATGAGGTAAGGCAGTGTTTTTGGTTTTTTTTTTTTAATATTTATTTATTATATGTAAGTACACTGTAGCTGTCTTCAGAGACTCCAGAAGAGGGCATCAGATTCCATTACAGATGGTTGTGAGCCACCCTGTGGTTGCTGGGATTTGAACTCAGGACCTCTGGAAGAGCAGTCGGCACTCTTAACCTCTGAGCCATCTCACCAGCCCAAGGCAGTGTTTTTTGTCCCGATTTAAACTCGGATAAAGGGGGATAAACAGAAGAATAAGCTGTCTAGAATCAGAATCTGGACCATTACCTTCCTTTTGCCATCAACCCCACTGGCAACAGACACATGCCGACACCACCACCACCACCACCACCACCACCAGGGAGAGAGAAGTAAACAATGAAAAAGATGACCTCACTGTAGGCCATTCAGTGTCATGTATTAAATACTCACTTAATTTGTCTTGACCCTGTGTCAAAATGCCTGACCAAAGAAACTTTAAAGGAGGAAGGGTTTATTTTGGCACACAGTTTAGGGGTACAGTTTATAACATCAGGGCACTCATGACTGCAAAAGTCAGAGGAAAGCTGGGCGGTGGTGGCCCACGCCTTTAATCCCAGCACTCGGGAGGCAGAGGCAGGCGGATTTCTGAGTTCGAGGCCAGCCTGGTCTACAGAGTGAGTTCCAGGACAGCCAAGACTACACAGAGAAACCCTGTCTCGAAAAACCAAAAAAAAAAAAAAGAGAGGAAGCTGGCTACGCTGTGCCTGCAATCAAGAAGCCGAGAGAGATGAACTCGGTTCTCAGATTACTGTGTCCTTTCAACTCAATTGGGAACCACAGCTCATGGGATAGTGCCACCTACATTTAGGATGGATCTTCACCCATCAGTTACCCTAGTGTAGATGTAGATAATCTCTCATAGACACACCCAGAGGCTGCTTTAATCTCCACAGGCCCTCACAATCAAGACCAGAAGTTTATCTTCCTAGTGTGTCTAGATCCCATCACATTGAACATCCATGTTAACTATCACATGTGCCAAGAATTATTCTGCATGTTGACATACATAATAAATACAAACTGATAACAACTGGACCTCCTGGTGCTTTAAGGCCTGACCTCTGCAATTAGATAGATAGGTAGGTAGGTAGATAGATAGATAGATAGATAGATAGATAGATAGATAGATAGATAGATAGATAGACAGACAGACAGAGTTTGGACCACTTCTCTCTTACTCTCCCTCACTGACCACTAGAAATCCCTCGTTATTTTTCTCGTCCACTTGGTTGGGTAGATAATTCTGCACTTTCCCACCTCTCCATGTGTCTCTCAACTCCATTCCCTACCTGCTGTAGCCAAACACCATAAATATGCTCTGTTATCAGCAGCCCTTGATCCCAAGCACAGAGGAGGAAGAAAAGTCTTTCACTGATAAGCATGCCTCCCTTCCTAAAAAGCTGGGGTGGCTATTGTCTCTTTGGTTTGGTGTGGCTATTGTCTCTTTGAAAAATAAATTTACTTTATTTTTCATTTCACATTTTTTTTTTCTTTCGAGACATATCCTGTAACTCACTTTTGTAGACCGGGCTGGCCTCGAACTCAGAAATCCGCCTGCCTCTGCCTCCCAAGTGCTGGGATTAAAGGCGTGGGCCACCACCGCCCAGCATCATTTCACATTCTTTATAGCCATCGGTCCCTCCATTCATTCTACTAGACAGAAAAGGAGACTGATGTCACCGGGTAGAGTGGCTCCCACCTTTCAGTAGGGACACAGAGGCAGATGGATCTCTGTGAGAGATAAGCCAGCCTGATCTACATAGTGAGTTTCAAGTCAGCTATGGACATATAATGACATCCTGACTAAAAATAATAACAATACAGAAGGAAAGGAAAAAGAAGAAAATTGTAAAAAGACAGAGACAGAGGGAAGGAAAGAAAGAGGGAGAGAGGAAAAAAAATAAATGACTGTCTTATCCATTCACCTGTAACAGCAATTGTCACCTAGTAGAAAATTCCTCCTGCCTCTCTGCCCTCTCACCCCCATTCCTGTTTCCTCTTTTGTTTGTTGGTTGGTTGGTTGGTTGGTTGGTTGGTTGGTTTTTGGTTTTTGGTTTGTTTGAGATTTTATTTATCTGTTTTATTATATGAGTACACTGTAGCTGTACAGATGGTTGTGAGCCTTCATGTGGTTGCTGGGAGTTGAATTTTTAGGACCTCTGCTCATGCCGGTCGGTCTGCTCCGATGGGCCCTGCTCACACAGGCCCAAAGATCTATTTATTAGTATAGATAAGACACTGTGGGCATCAGATTTCATTATAGGTGGTTGTGAGCCACCATGCGGTTGCTGGGATTTGAACTTAGGACCTTCGGAAGAACAGTCAGTGCTCTTACCTGCTGAGCCATCTTGCAAGCCACCCCCCCCCCTGCATTTCCTCTTTTGAAGATGAGCAATTCTCCAAATTGGAAAGTGACTTCGTTATGCTTAATTCTTTAATTACAGGAGATCTTTTTCTCTGGCCTCCTGGTCTGAGAAGGAGTGGCTCTTCTGCCCTTTACACCACTATGACAGCCTGTCCCCTAATCCACGCCCCACACAGGTGAGCACCTTCTCTGTTCTTTCACTGCCTCTTAAGTGAGCTTTCAGTCAACATTTCCTACCATCCGGGTCTTAAAGAGTGAGCTGGGCTCGGGGCAGAAGGCATCACAAAGCAATCTTAGACAATGTGTTCTTCATTACATCCACAAAATGCCACCAGCACCTCTGACCAAACGTTAATACTGCGTGACTTTGACATCTTGAGATGGAGCTGGAGTTTGAGAAATGGTCTGAGGGTTGATTAGGGTCCAAAAATAAATCTTTTCTACTGCCACGAAGCAGTTACAGTTGCTCAACTGAAATACCAGCCCTTTGGAAAAGCTATCAAATCCACTCATGCAGTTGGGTAATAGCATCATGCCAAGCATTTCGGATGCCTAGTTGGAAGCACAGTGCGATGTGAGTTAAGCGGACACAATCCATTATGTGAGACATTTCCAAGACAGGATATATGTTTCTAGTGCTAGCACTGACTGGCTCAGACAAATGCCCAAGTGTCCCTTTCAGAGGCTAGACTGGCACATTGTCATAACAAACACTGATCTTCCATTTGCTTGGGCCATGTCCCGCGAACATGATGTCACGTGACCCTCAGAGCAATCCTTGATTAAGCATCTGTTATTATGCCTGACGCTCATGTGGAGAAGCAGACTTCTAGACATTAAATACATGGCCCTAGACAATATAACTAATAAATGGAGTGCTTCAAATCCAAGTTCCTCTGCCAACGCAGTTCACATCCTTCGAGAGCTGAGTCACGTGATTTGTGCAGCATGGCTTCCACGTGACTTTTGGAGTTGGCTGGGCCTGCATTCAAATTTTGATCCCATGCGTCAGTCAGCACCGGAGACAAATGTAGTTAGCAAGAGAAAAGGTATGTATACTTTAGATCCTAATTTTGGATGCGTCAGCCTGTGTTTTGTGAGTCTTGCTTTGGGGTCTGGTGAGGAGCAAAACAGTCATCCCATGGCTGGAACACAGAAAGCAGAGAGGGGCAGGATCGCACCACCCTTCAAAGGCTCCCTCCCCGCAGCCCCTCCCCCAGCTGCCCCACCCCCACCCCCAGCGACAAGAAAGCCTCCCACTTAGATTCTACATTCAAAGCAGCCACCCCTTCCCAATGGCTTGAAACCCAGGAGAGAGCCTTTAACTTGTGGGCCTCTGGGGGAACATTCTAGATCCAAACTTTAACCCCGCCTAAATCGTTACAGCACCTGAAACTCAGTGAAACCAGTGCCCAGCTCACAGGAAAACAAGCGCATATTGCGCAACCCTAGTACATCCAAGGATCCGTGGGGCTCAGATCCAGATCCAAAATCCTTCTCGCTGCATGACAGGAAAAAAACGATTTCTATGTCAACACTCTTATTTACAGATTTAGAAAACCTCCTATCCAGGGCAGGCACTTAATTAGTTATAGCTATTATTAGTCTTTACTTTTGTTACATTTTAAAATAACCAGCCCAGTCACAAAATGTATCTCAATTTATTCTTCTTCTCTACCCTCTCTTAAATACAAACAACGACAAACAAACAAACAAAAACCCTCTAAGCTGGTTTTTTTTTTCTTTTGACTTGGGTGGGGGATGGAGTTGTGTGGGCGTGAGTATGGAGGTCAGAAGATAATTTACCAGAGTTGGTTCTTTCCTTCCACCTCTGGGTCCCAGAAATTGAACTCGGGTTATCAAGGTTGTTTACCCACTGAACTAGTTCACCAGGCCCTGTTTCTCTCTATTTGTACCCAAACAAAATGAGATGGTAGCAAAAATCTCACTTTAGCAGCCCCAAGTCAAGGCCCTTCAAGATTTACTTTAAACAGCACTTATCTGGAAATCTGAAAAAAATGCACACACATCCACACACACCACACACACACCACCACCACCACCACCACCACCACCACCACCACCACCACCGCTCTCCTGGCAGAGAAGGCAGAATCCCACTCACAAGCCTGGCTTACCCATATGTTTACAGTTGGAGAGAGAAGACTGGAATTCAACTTATAAATCTCCCTCTGGTTCACCTCATGCCAATCTGCATCTGACTTGACCCTGAGGTCCCTCCTTAATCCAAGACTTGTCCTCAGGGGTGAGTATCACCAAAATTTCCCCAAGGACTTGGGGACTCTCATAACTGACACAAAATGCCAAGCCGTCCTGATGAAATGGAAGGTGGGTCCAGGCCCCCACTTCTCCACAGATTCATTTCTGTGTACTATTTCTTTTCTCTCCCTGCCCTCCTCTGTGTTCTTCTTTACATAAACACTTCTCAACAACTGCTCAGGAGGCCGGCAAGAAAGGGAAAGAGCACTTTCACCTAGCTAGAGGACCCGAAGTCAATACAGAATTGAATACACATGGTGTCTTCTGACCTCTACATATGCATCATGGTACACATGTCCATGTGTGTATAATAGCAAATAAATAAATAAATAAATAAATAAATAAATAAATAAATAAATGTAATTTTGAGGTAAAAATGATATGTGTGTATGCTTGTACACCAAGTGCATCTTGGTGTGCATTACCTGAGAAGGCCAGAAGAGGGCATTGAAACCTCAAGAACTGAAGTTACACAGGCTTTTTGATGACCACATGGATGCTGGGACCCTTGCTCATCTGCAAGAGTAACAAGTATTCTTAACTGCTGAGTCAGTTTTCCAACTCCCATTACCACCACCACCCCCCATCTTCGTCCCCCAATCCAACTTTCTAGACAGACCAGTAGTTTTTGGCTGCCTGGCATGTAGGACCTCACCAAAGAGGAACCTTCCCTTACAGTGACCTGAGTTTCTCTTTCTGTGGAAATACTGGGGCATGGTGGTTGAAGCAGACATCTCATGCATGGTGATTAACCAACGTCAGACAGAATTTTCCTCCCTGAGAAATAGGCTGGGAGCCCAGAACGGCTGAAAAGATCTCTCTGCAGCAAATCTGTGAGTAAGCTGATAACCAGGAAAGCTGTCGAGCCCAGAGTCAGAAACCATAGCCAGAGCCAAACAGATTGCCAAGATGAAGCAAGCAGAAGCCATGCTGAAATCCAAACTGCAGAGATTGCAAGCCAGAAAGAATTGTGTGTCTGTATCATCCTGGTGGTGGCTGGCACGGATGGTTGGTCTCTGTGATGGTTTCAATAAGAATGGCTCCCATAGGCTCATGTGTTTGAATACTTAGTCCCCAGTTGGTAGAACTGTTTGAGCAGGGTTAGGAGGGGTGGCCTTATTGGAAGAGGTGTGTCACTGGGGGCAAGCTTTGAGGTTTCAAAAACCCACATCTCAGTGTCTCTCTGCCCCCTACTTGCAGGTAAAGACATAAGCTCTCAATTACTGCTCCAGCACCAGTACTGCCTGTCTACTGCCAGTCTCCCTCCAAATCCATGAGCCACAGTTGGTCAGTGGTGGTGCACACCTTTAATCCCAGCATTTAGGAGGCAGAGGCAGGCAGATTTCTGAGTGCGAGACCAGCCTGGTCTACAAAGTGAGTTCCAGGACAGCCAGGACTACACAGAGAAACCCTGTCTCGAAAAAACAAAAACAAAAAACAAGTCCATGCACCACAAACTAAATGTTTTCTCTTATAAATTGCCCTGGTCGTGGTATTTTGTTGCAGCAGTAGAAAAGTAACTAAGATAGTCATGAAGGATACAAAGTGTGCTGTTTGGCCAGGCAGTGGTGGCACACGCCTTTAATCCCAGAACTTGGGAGGCATAGGCAGGAGAATTTCTGAGTTCGAGGCCAGCCTGGTCTACAGGTCTACAGAGTGAGTTCCAGGACAGCCAGGGCTACACAGAGAAACCCTGTCTCACAAAACAAAACAAAACAACAACAACAATAACAAAGTGTGCTTTTTGGTTTTGTTACCTTGACACAAACCTAGATATATCTGGGAAAATGAAATCTCTTTTAAAAAATGTTTATTTTTATTTCATGTGCATCCACGTTTTGCCCACATATATGTCAGCGTGAGAGTGTTGGATCCCCTGGAACTGGAATCACAGTCAGTGGGCATGTGGATGCTGGGAATTGAATTCAGGTTAGTGCTCTTAACCTCTGAGCCATCTCTCCAGCCTGATGGAATCTTAATTGAGAAAATGCTTCCATAAAATTGGCCTGTAGGCAAATCCATAGGGTACTTTTTTTAAATGAATGACTGATGTAGAAAGGTCCCAACCTCTGTGGGCCACGCCATTCCTGGGCAAGTGGTCCTGGATTGAGAAAGCAGGCTGAGCAAGCCATGGAGAGCAAGCCAGTAAGCAGCATTCTTCCATTGCTTCTGCTTCAGTTTCTGACTCCAGGTTCCTGCCTTGAGTTCCTGCCCAGACTCCCTTCCATAATGGACTGTGATTGGGACATATGATTCAAAATAAATCCTTTTCTCACCAAGTTACTTTTGGCCTTGGTGTTTTATCACAGCAACAGACATAACTAAAGCACACAGGAATGCCACACGTACCTAGCTCTGTAATTAACAACAGATGTTCACCAGATGCTCAGCTTGATGTTCACAGTCTTACTTGTTTTCCCAATAAAATTAAGATGTGTGAGCTAAGTGTGGTGGGACATGCCTGTAGTCCCTGCACTTGAGTAGCTACAACGGGGGAAATCGTGAGTTCAAGATCAGCCTAGACTACACAGCAAGACCCCATCTTGAAAAGAAAACATTATAATAACACGTTAGGTGATTGTCTCCCTTTTAACAGATGACAAAGCCAAAGCCCAGAGACATTGAACTCCTTTGCTTGGGCCATAGGATAAATTCATGAGAGACCCCCATGGCTATAATCCTGCCCCTCTAAGTATTTGGCTACAAGTTCCTCTGTATACCCTGTTCATAGCAATTTATCTTCTCAAGAACTAGGGTGTTTGTTTCTCTTCTCGTTCATCATCCATGCGGCATAGTCAACACCATCTTATAGATGCATTCTTGATACTTCTGCAATAGTGCTATAACCTATACATAATATAATTAATAGGCCAATATCAGTTTCTAGTTTTCAGAGCAGTGTGGGCTGCCTAGGGTCTGCTCCTGGCCATCTGCACTGTCTCCAAGGTTTAGGTTTACTGTGGAGCACTGTGTTTCCTCTTAGCGGAACATGGAATAAGAATGGGAACAAGTGGTTTAAGCTAATGAAAGAAAAATAACATTTTGTGTCTTTCATGGGACTATTCATGATGAAGCCAATTAAACAAAACACTAATTACACAGATGAGAGGACCAGTTCTGGGGTGGTGATCATAAAATTAACGGCCTTTCTAGCAAACTTAAACATCATAATTTTCACCCTAAAAATACTTACACTAACATATTGTAAAACATACAGTACGCCCCTATCTCGGCAAGATAAGGACATTTTTCAAGAGTGACTATGCACATAAAATTGAAGACTGTCAGAATGCTGCAATTTGGAAAGGGGGTGAGAACGTGTCCGTCTTTTAGCAAGCTGCGTTTGGTTGATAATGTACCAGAAGTGTGTGTTTGTGTCAATACTTTAAGTCTATGGTTTCTAGCTTAGATTTAAAGTGTGATTTCCTGAGCGCCTCTGCAGGATAACTCTAAGGTACCCTCTAGTGGATGAGAAGAAGAACACTCGGTGCCCGAGGAACCATCTGTCATCTGTCATCGGTTCCTGTGCCCACATGGCTGAAAGCTATCACAGCTCATGTCTTTATGCTTGTGTCCACGAGGGCTACAGGAATGTTAACCAGCCTAAAGAAACTAAACTCCCCTTTATCACTCTTTTTTAAGACATAAGTACAAAATGAGTAGGAAGACTTTAATCACTTAAGCAAGCCATAAGACATCTTCTCAAAGGCTCCTAAGAAGTGTCGACCTTGCTTTTATCATTCCTATGCTTAGATGCCCGACAAGAACAACGTAAAGAAGGGTTTTCTTAGGCTCCAGTTTGAGGGTGAAACCCACCATCGAGGGGAAGGTGTGAGGAGCTGGTCATATTTCATCTGCCTAGAGAGATGAATGCTCGTGTGGTGCTAACTTTCTTCCTTAAACATATTTAATTATAATTGTTTGGATATTTTGCTTGCGTGTGTGTTTGTGTTGCTTTCCTGCCTGGTACCTCGGGAGGCAAGAAGAAGACAGTTGTGAGCGGCCACGTGGGTGCTAGGAATTGAACCCAGGGCCTCTGGAAAAGCAGCCCGTGCTTTTAACCACTGAGCCATCTCTCCAGCCATAGCTTTCTCCTTTGAATGAAGTCGGAGACTCCTGCCCCTGGAGTGGTGCCATCCACATACAGGATAAGTTAACCTTAGTTAGCCTAAGTTCCATAGCCTCTTGGAGACATGCCCAGAGGCTTGTGTCTTTGGTGGTTTTAGAGCCTGTCAGTCTAGAGCTAATCAACATTAGCCATCACAAGTCTAGTCCTTGTCAACAGGACATGTAAGCATACCAGTATTAAGCCGTAACCTTCTTTGTCCAAAGGTGTATCAACGCAAAATGCATACCATTTGACTTCAAAAGTCTTCAAGGTCTTTAATAGTTTCAACACCAAAGTCCAAATGTTTTTCTGATACTCAAGGAAGTCTCCTAACTGTGAGGCCTGAAACATCCAAGGATGAGTTGGGCTAGCAGGATGGCTCCTTGGGCACGCGTGCCTACTGCCAAGCCTGACCACTTGAGTTTGATCCCTGGTGGTGAAAGGCGAGAACCAACTCCCACTCGTGGTCCTCTGACCTCCACATGTGTGCTGTGGCACACAACTCACACCAGCCCCCACATATATGAAAAATGAAAAACGTGTTTATCACATTGTTCTGATGTACAGTGGCACAGAGTAAGTATTCCCATTCCAAAGGGGAGGAACAAGGAAACACAGAACCAAAGCAACAACAAAACTCAGCAGGGTAAACGCAACTCCTACAACTCCATGTATGGTGTCCAGGCCTTCAGATGGAATTGCCTGAGCTCCAGAGGACTTGGCTAGCCCTGTATTTCTGTTCCACTGCTGGAAGCACACTTATCCCCTTTAAGGGCTGGCTCCACTCTGTATGCAACTTTCCTCAGTAGATGCCTCAAGGACCTGGCATCTCTGACAGCCTGACGTCTCCATTACAACCTGGAATTTTTCTCCCATGGCTTCCTTCAGTAGCCTCTCGGGATCCCTGGCAGGAACTTTGACTCTGCCACATGTTGCCTAGCCTCAGTGATTCTCTGGTGCCATGCATGATTCAAGACTCTATGGTCCCCTTAACCTTGCACTGTTGTGGAAAATCTCAACCTGGGGCTTCTTCCCCCACCCCACCTTTGATCATTCAGTCCCTGGATAAAAGCCACCCGACTTTATCATTTACAATGAACCTTAGTCAGCACTGGAGCTGGGTAGATAGCCCCTCTATGCTATTAGAATTGACTTTCCTATGGGTAACCTCGAGTTATTACTAGCTTCACCCAGGCTACTCTTAGCCCCAGTTGGTCAGCCCTCAGGGCCATGCTTTCTTGACTCCTAACCCATGGTTAGGAGACTTTCTTCTTTCTCCACTCTCTTCTCTCTCACCTTGTGGGCTCCTCCGACCCCAAGGCCAGGAACACCAAGCCCCGCCTATCTCAATTCTGCCCAGCTATAGGCATCTTTATTCACCAATCAGAAATAACTTGGGGCAAGGTCACATAGGTCATTTGGAACACTTCCAGACTCTCTTATCTCTGGGGCAATCAGGTCTTGAGGGCCCCCACTTAGCATTACAATACACAGCAATAGGGCAAACCAGGACATTCATCCTTCATGACTGTAAAACAGAGACTCCCTTTGGGAACAGTTTCATCAGCTCCTGTGCACTGACCTGGAGAAACTTCCCTAGACCATCACTGAAAACAGGCATTCCAGTTGAGCTCTCTCTTTTTTAATCAATTTGCATTTCAAGAGTTTCAAGAGTTAGAGCTGCAGCGGTAAGGTCTTACCCTCAGGATATTCACTCCGTTGTCCCAATCAAATAAGAATTTCTATAACGCTGCTAACCTCTTTAATAATTACTGTTGCTTTTTTAAAAGATTTATTTATTTATTTTATGTATATGAGTACACTGTAGCTGTACTGATGGTTGTGAGCTATCATGTGGTTGCTGGGATTTGAACTCAGAACCTTCAGAAGAGCAGTCAGTGCTCTTAACCGCTGAGGCATCTCTCCAGCCCTACCACTGTTTTTTTTGTTTTGTTTTGTTTTTTGTTTTTGGTTTTTGGTTTTTTGAGACAGGGTTTCTCTGTGTAGCTTTGGCTGTCCCAAGTGCTGGGATTAAAGGTGTGCGCCACCATGCCAGGCTAAAAAAGATTTTATTCATTGTGAATTTCACATCATGCACTCCAATCCCACTCATCTCCCCATCCCTTCGCATCCACCCTTTGCCCTTGCAACCTCTCCAGCAAAATAAAATAAGATAGAATAAAAACAAACAGGAAAAGCATCTTGTTGCAAAAGCTGTAGTGTGTCACACTTTTGTCCACATATCTTTACTTATAAAAGTTCATTGCAGTGAGCCATTGGTCTGTTTCGAGGCCTCTGGCTTCTACACTATCAATACTGTATCCTCACAGGATATCCTGCAGCCTTGGATCAACAGGACTGGCTCTTTCATGAGATGGGATAGATGGGGGTTGGGAGATGGACTCAAAGCCCTGGATCTGGGCCTGAGAAGTAGCTGAGTTGGTCAGTCTGCCAGCTCTCCTGTGCCTGCACTGCCAGGGTGAGCGTTCCAGCACTGTCCTGGCTAGCTCACCCAGTGCCACCGTCAGCAAGGGGCAGAGGCAGCTCTCCCAGTCTCATGTCCTCTGGGCCAGCTCTGCTGTGTCTCCAGAGCTCTGCAGCCGGGCAGGGCCAGCAGTACTGCTCCCATGACCTTGGCCCAGCTCACCCACCTGCCACAGGCTACCATTGCTTTTGAATCTGCCTTGCCTGTAACTTTAGTCTGTAACTTTAAACTTGCTTACACTTTTTCTTGCCAAACTGCACATTTTATGTATCTTTTTCTTCCACTCTGTCCTTTCTCACAGTAGACCTGTATGAAAGCAGTAACTAATAGCCACGAAACAGTCTACTTTCTATCTTATATGCAATTTCCTTCACCAAACAAGCTAGTCTATTTCTAATTTACCCTCAATCAAGTTTTCAGAACAGACAGAGTACAGCCACTCTCTTCTCCAGACTATCACATAAATGGCCTCTAGTCTAGTTGCTGATAGAGTCCATGTTTGCCTGTGAACCTCATAAGCCCGGCTTTGATTATCTGCATTTCTCTTGGAATTCTGCTCTTCCAACTCCCACCAGAATGGTTCATTCAGCTCTGCTTATGAAAAAATTCCAAACTTCCACAGACCAGTCTCAATGGGTTATAAGTCACGTGGCCAGGTTTATCACAGCGATGCCCAGAGCTCAGTACCAGCTTTCTATTCTAGTTACTTCTCCTCACAGATTTAACAGTGAGAAGGAGAGGTTAATTTTGATTCATAGTGGAACCATCTTTCCTGTCCCCAAAGCTTATATAAGCACAGAGGGATCTGGGAATAGGGGTTGGAGGAGGGGGGTTGCAGAGGGAGCTCAGCAGTCTTCCAGGAAGGAGAAAGATTGATCCTTTCCCGGGCTTCCAAACTTCCTGGCTGAGACTACAGCTAGACACGAATACCAGGGTGAACACAAGCAACCCAGAAATTCTCTTGAAGGACAAGCAAAAAGCAATAGATCCAAGAACGTAAAGGAGACAGGTCACAATGGCTAGCCTTGACAGTTACTCAAAAAGGACAAATGCTTCATGGAGAATCTGGGTCATTCAAATACTGGGTGCTGGAACTGGCTGGGGCCTGTTTCTGAAGGTCACTGTGGAATTGGCTCCGGCCTATCTCTGAGGTCACTGTGGAATTGGCTCCGGCCTATCTCTGAGGTCACTGTGTTGACTAGTTTGTTTGTTTTTTTCTTTTTTTGTCGACAAAGGATAAAGTCATCTGAAAAGATGGATCTGCAAATGAGAAAACGTCTCCATAAGACTGGACAGTAGGCAAGCCTGTGGAGGAGCATTTTCTTAGTTGGTGATTGGGAAGAACCGAGCCCACTGTGGGTGGGGCCGTCCCTGGGCTCATGGTCCTGGGTTCTATAAGAAAGCAGGCTGAGCAAGCCACGTGGAGCAAGCCAGGAAGCAGCACCCCTCCATGTCATTTGAATCAGCTCTTGCCTCCAGATTCCTGCCTGGTTTGAGTTTTTCCCTTGGGGTCCCTCAATGAACTGTGACTCAGAATGTGTTAGCCAAATAAACCCTTTCCTGCCCAGGTGGCTTTTGGTCATGGTGTTTCATCTCAGCCATAGTGACCCTAAATAAGGCAGCCAGTGCATTTAATAAATAAGACGATGGTTACAAAAAGCAATAACCCCAGGGCCCCAGCTCCTTGACAGGAACAAAAGACTCTCAACAGAACACATTTGAAGCAACAACTTCTCTTGAAGAACTCCTAGTGATGAGCTGGGACCTGCCTCTCCTGCCAGCCACACCCTGGGCTGCGTATAAGTAACTGATGCTGCCATTTGGTGCAGTTGGGACGAGAAATGGGGACCGAATCCCCATCCTGGAGCAGCCTGGCTTCCTGAGGCCATGACTCCATGAAGGAATAAAATGTGAATCACAACTGTGGGTCCACTCGATGGGTGTGGCTTGAGGGAGGCGGGGACCACCCTCGGAGTCTCCCACCCACATCTGCAGCAGATTCGGCTACCAACTATGGCTACTGGATGAGCTGTGAACAGGAGCCTGGGGCCTGAATGTGGCTACTGTCTGGCATGACCAGCTTCCTCCACACTCCATGCCCTTCACTGCTGTCCACCCAGCGAAACAGAACCAAACCAGCCTGAGCTTGACTACCTTAGAGCACCTATTCCTGCCTTTGGGTTCTAGGGTACCTAAATGATAGATGGATGCAGTCCTATGGACAGAGAAACGGACCTCTGAATTTCCAATTACAACCAGCAGGGGGAGCCTTGAACGGAGAGAAGTCCGTGGGAACGGAGAGAAGTCCAGCAAGAAGGAACCCCTGCACACAATACTACTGACACAATGCAACTACCTCTGATGCATAGTAATTACTACGGTAAATGGTAACTACTCACATCATAATATCCTCTTATGAAATGTGAACAGTTTCTCCCTGCTAGTGGAAGACACTAGTGAAAACTAGAACTTCCCCTCCAGGAGTTGTGTAGACAGAGACTACAAAACTCCCTGCACTTCCTCACCTCCCTTGCCCTCCCACTCTTTGAGTTTGAGTTGCCTACTCTAGCTGTAACCATAGCAACCCGGCTGGTGGGCGATTATGGAAACTCCTACACATTCTTTTAGATTCAGGTAAGTCTTCACCTCACTCATGAGGCCTCCTCTAACACCCTCTTCAACCGTCTGAGAAGGTTGTCTTACTGTAACTACACTGGTACCACAGGCACATCTAAGCTAGACCCCTGCCTCATCTCTCAAATCTCTCTTGATGAGACCAGCAAGAAGGCTCAGAAAGTAAAGGCACCACCAGCCATCAAGCATGATGGCCCAAGTTTGATTCCTGGGACCCACACACAAGAAGTTGTCCTCTGGCCATCACTAGTGTGTTGTAGCATGTGAATGCATGCACACATATACACATACAATCAATAAATAAGATTTAATAAACTTTTAAAAAAAGAATTCTAGGGTGCCGGGCATGGTGGCGCACGCCTTTAATCCCAGCACTCGGGAGGCAGAGGCAGGCGGATTTCTGAGTTCGAGGCCAGCCTGGTCTACAGAGTGAGTTCCAGGACAGCCAGGGCTACACAGAGAAACCCTGTCTCGAAAAAAAAAAAAAAAAAAAAAAAAAAAAAAAAAAAGAATTCTAGGGCTGGAGAGATGGCTCAGCGGTTAAGAGCACCGACTGCTCTTCCAAAGGTCATGAGTTCAAATCCCAGCAACCACATGATGGCTCACAACCAATGAGATCTGATACCCTCTTCTGGTGTGTCTGAGGACAGCTACAGTATACTTACATATAATAAATAAGTCTTTTTTTAAAAAAAAATTCTATTTCCTTGGCTTACATTTTCAACCCCGGTGTATATGCATGACTGGTGTGGGGTCACATAGACACTGGTCACATGTGTCAGACACTTAAGGCGACTGTACTGCATTGGAGTGGATGAGCCTGAGGCAGACTGTCCAGGGCACGAAGTTGCAGCAGAGAGGCCTAAGATACCCTGGCAACACAGAGAAGTGGGATTTATGTCCTCAGGCAGAGAGCTGTGCCTCGCATGCCCGCTGTCCAGGAAAGCCAAGGGAGGCAAGAAACTGGAGAAAAACAAGGAAGACGGGAGATGGAGTGAAACAGTTAAATAACTTTTATTCTCCTATTGGTCATTGTCTCAGAGGCTCACTGCCTCCATCTGCTAACCTGGTCCTAGTTCTGGAAGCTTCTAGACTCTGTACAGTATCATCTAAGCCTAGAATGTTTTCAGCCTCTGAGACTGCTGCTAAATATGTTCACCCTTTCTAGTTCTTTTTGAACTCTGGCTGGCTGGTACAACTCAAACTCCTTTCCAAGTTGACTGATTCAATCTGGCTTCTCTTAGTTTCTGGCTGAATTGCTCTGCTTGGCCTCATACTAACTTTGTCAATGTGTTCAAATCTTCTGGCTCCTTCTCCTTCTCTGGTTTGTTCTGTCTTCACCTGTGTCTAGCTTGTTCTCTCTTCAACCTGTTGCTGTAAAACTCTCCTGGTAAGACTGCCTTCTCCCTCTCTGCACCACCCCTCACGTATCTTCCCTTTCCACTCTCTTGTGAGAGTTGGGCGTATCCTATTCTGTCAAATCTTTCTCTGATTTGTCACTTTGTCTGTCACTCAATTAGACATCACTGGATGCTTCCTTCTACAAACTAACTTTATCTTCATTATTTGTCATTAAAGGTGTTTACTAAGGGTATGTGTGTATTCTAGCTGGGGGGAATTAAAGGTGTGTGCTAAGGGATGAGCCTTGCCACAACTAGAAACAGGTTTTTTTTTCCAGTAAATAACAACAACCTCTGGGTTCACAGTGTGATCAAATATCATGCAACAGTTTATAATCCTTGAAAGTGGTTACCACAAAATATTCCAGACAGACTTGTGAGAGAGCACAGGCATCCTATTTTAAAAACAGTATCAACTGTGTTTCTTGCAGAACTCCATAACAAATTTAAGGAGTGAAATTTGTCCTTTTCGTTGGTTCAAAGGGGCAGGGTAGAGGAGGATGAACCTGGTACAGATAGCTTGCAATCACACTTTTAGCCTTTGAACCACTTGATTACAAATTTCAACCCACTTCAAATCAATGCAGAGTGATACCATAGCCAACCTGGCCTCAGATCCACTTACAATGTTGTGAGGTTTATTTGTTTGTATCCTTGGCTGGCCTGGAACTTGCTATGTCAACCAGGCTACCTTTAAGCTCAGAGAGATCCACTTGCCTCTGCCTCCTACATTCTGGGATTAAAGGTCAGCAGATCTTTATTGGCTGCATCCAATAAAGAATCTCTGTATACCCTGGCTGTCCTGGAACTCACTGCCTCAAACTCAGAGACCTGCCTGCCTCTGCCTCCTGAGTGCTGGGATTAAAGGTGTGCACCACCAGGTTTTTAAAGTGAGGGGGGGAAGAGAAGTTGACGGTTACTGTGTTCCATTTACTGCAGAGTTGCTTTTCAGCATCAGCAGAAGGTCACATGGTTTCCCCAAAGCTTTTGAAGTACGTATTTCTCTTTCTCATCTCTTACCTGCTTGATGTAGTCTGTGCTATTTTCCCTATTGGTCCTCCCTTTGAATGAGGAGGCAATGGCCGCTGGTGCAGGGGTGTTTGTTTAGCCGAGCTACCCCACCATCATTCCATCCTTTCAGGATCAGAGATGGCACTTTGATACTCTTCGCCTCCAGTGGGCCTTGTTAGTTTCCTTGGGATACCAATAGGTGGTGGAAGCTATCCACAAACTACTTCCCTTGGGAGCTCAGCCTTGTTAGTAGGAGACATGATTGGAAGGCTGGAGCAGCAGGCTAGAAATCTATATGCTATCAGTCCCAACCTTAGCCATAAAACCAACCCAAATCAAAGACCACACAGGCAGGCAGACATGTGGGCTGAAATTTCAAATATGAAACCTCAAGGATGACATCATCCATTTACTACAACTTACTCAAATGCTCCTTGAAAGGGGAATGTAATAAACAAGTGAGAGTCCTATGAGAAACACATCCAAGGCTATACAGAGCTCTCTATCTCCATGTAGACCGGGACTCTCCCCCAGGCTTAGCAGCCACCCTTATCAAATGCCCCTTCCCCAGACGCAGCACTGCACAGACCAAAGGACAGCAGGAGCTGCAGCAATTCTGCAGGAAATGTACCTGCATATTGCATCTTCAGGAGCCTGCATAGCAATATAACTAGGAGCAGGACCCTGCCCTGTGGGGCAAGAACCCACCCCCACCCCACAGGGCACTGGCCGCCATTGGCACTCCCAACCTTGTCAGTCAAGAGCTAACCGTATCAACAAAAGACTATCAGCCTTCGGGAAGTGTGCAAGCACGCTGACTAACAAAGTACACAAAGAGTTAATGTTCAAGACACAACAGATGTAAGAGCAGAACCAGCTGACTATTGAGGGAGGCTTTGAGGATAGGCCACTCTTTGTGGCTCAAAGTTGTATATAAATTAGAAATAATAGTGTCAGGAAGAGCCTGAACATGGTGGCCCACATCCTTGATCCCACCACTAGGATCTTTGAGTTTGAGGCCAGCCAGGTCTCCAGAGTGAGTTCCAAGACAACCAGGGTTACACAGAGAAATCCTGTCTCAAAAACAAACAAAACCACCACTGCCACAAAGTGATAATACTAAGCAACAAGTACTTGGGAAAAGGTGATGGCCATTGAAGAGTGTTAAGGTCTTGATTATGTTTTTAGGAAGATAATGCTGTTTGCTAACATTAAGTTTGGTTAAGAAACTTACACCTTTATGAAGTAGCCAATATAAGAGTGAAGGTAGAATATATTCTAGATATAGTGATCTATGTTTATAATCCCAAATCCCAGCACTCAGGGGCCTGGGTCCAAAGGATCTTGGTATGAAGTCATCTTAAGTAAGCTTGGGAAAGATTCATGCGCCACCATGCCCGGCTCAAGGTAACTCCTTCTTAATTCAAGATAATCTTCCATCCTTAAGATGCCTTTGTTGGATACTGTGTCACAGCATCCAGAAAAGTTAGCTAAGGCAGGAAAGTAGTGAGGCATGGAGCCACTGCCTTGAGAAACCTGGCCAGCTGGGTGTGGTGGTACACGCCATTACAGCTGGTTGAGAGGAATGGGAAAGAGTTTGAAACCTTGGGCTAGAAGCCCTAGAATGGCCGGGCGTGGTAGCGCATGCCTTTAATCCCAGCACTTGGGAGGCAGAGGCAGGCAGATTTCTGAGTCTTGGTCTACAGAGTGAGTTCCAGGACAGCCAGGGCTACACAGAGAAACTCTGTCTTGAAAAACTAAGAAGAAGAAGAAGAAGAAGAAGAAGAAGAAGAAGAAGAAGAAGAAGAAGAAGAAGAAGAAGAAGAAGAAGAAGAAGAAGAAGAAGAAGCCCTAGAATGCCATAGTCAGTCAGAGTTTAGTGAGCCATTACGGTGGGAGCTGGAAAGCCAGAGTGACAAGAGAAATGCTGGGCTGCACAGGCCAACAAGGGCTCAATCAGGAACTGGGTTATAAGCCATTTGTGTGCTATTTCAGGCAAAGAATCGACTTCATTCTGTCTATGCCCTGAGAACCTGGTAGAGGCTACATTGGAAAGTAAGTGGACCCCTTTGTTTGAAGGAAAATTTCAATAGCATTGGCCTGGCTACTGCTCATGGCTGCTTTTCTCTTCACAGTGACAGAAAGCCCAAAGACAGCCTTCAAAAGGAGAGAGGCCAATCAACCGGGGCGTTCGACCCAGCAACTGAAAACAGCCAGCATGGCAGGTGTTTTCCATGAGTTTTGTCTTTTACAAGATGGACCTTCTAGAGATGTGGCCTTCCCCTGGGGCGAGTCTCCTAATCCCTTGACAATTTCAGCTGTTGGATCCTGTCTTCACCTAAAGCAGTGGTTCTCAACCTTCCTAATGCTGCAACCCTTTAGTACAGTTCCTCATGCCATGGTGGTCCCCCAACCGTAACATGATGTTGTTGCTACTTCATAGCTGTAATTTTGCTTCTGTGATAAATTGTAATGTGAGTATCTGATATGCAGGATATCTGATATGAGACCCCCCCCAAAGGGGTCGAGACCCATAGGTTGAAAACCACTGACCTAACTAGACCTGGCCTTTCTTCTCCATTTGCCCCACCCCCACCCCCCAGCATTGTAGACCTGGATAAAAGCAATCAGCAGTAGTTGTGATACAACCTGAATGTTATCCTGTCTTGAAGTCTCCGTCATTGGTCCTTAACTCATAAATCCAGTCTCAAGTTCTCAGGATGCAGACAGGTTCTTTAAGGGACACAACACAAATGGCCCTTGACCCCAGTTTCCAGCAGAGTCCTTGTTCTTCTCTAAAACCACAGGAGTCAGGCCTTTTCTGTCTAATTTTGTCTTAGCATTTTGGACTTACTACAGACTTATACCAGAATGGTCCATTAAGCCTTGCTTACAGCGGTTTGTTCTAGTTAGCTCTCTGTTGCTGTGATAAATCAGAACCCTGAAAAAAAAGCAACTGTTAATCCCACTAGACAAGAAAAAGAACACTACCAAAATTTGAAGCAAACTTGATTTTTACCGGGGTGCACCTGAGAGCTGGCCAGTGACTGGCTCCTAAGTCCGGCTAATGAGAACAGCCGAGAGTTCATTTCTTAGGAGTAAAATCATGAGTATGTGCGAAGCAGAGTTACAGAAGAGAGACAATGGAGCAGTAGAGAGGTACAGGAAGATCCCCAAACAACAGTCATCACCTTGTGGGAGTTAGCGGGTATTCTCAAAAGCAAGACAAGGTCATGGGTTAGGGCAGGGCAGGTTCCAGGAAACAGCCAGAAACTCAGCTCTTACAGTAAATGGAAACTTATTTTTAAGGGTACAGCATAATGAATCCTGCCTTCGAATCTGTGTGGAGTCACACAGATTCCTCACAACTTGGAAAAGAAAGGGCTTATTTGGTTTATACTTCCAGGTAACGACCCTTTCACTGAGGAAGTCAGGGCAGGAACCACAGAGCTCACCGTTTCCGGGCTAGCTCCCAGGCTCGTGTTTAGCTTCCTTTCTTACACACTCCAGGCCTACCTGCCTAGGAATGGGGCCACCCACATCAATCAGCAATTAAGGAAAAGCTTCACAAACATGGCCACAGGTCAGTCTGATCAAGGTAATTCCTCAGTTGAAGTTCCTTCTTCAGAATCTAGCTTTGGGTCGCCCTGACAGCTGACAATTAACTATGACAGTGTTACAAGGCGTCTCCAGCCTAGATCTCCAGACTCTTTCACAGACCTCATACAAGCCAGATCAAAAAGCCTACAAACCAAGTGGTCACGTTTGTCGCAGCAGTAGCCTCCTGTTAATCCCATAAGTGGAATAAGACTACTACCAAAAGAGCACTGACTGCTCTTCCAAAGGTCCTGAGTTCAAATCCCAGCAACCACATGATGGCTCACAACCATCCGTAATGAGATCTGGTGTCCTCTTCTGGTCAGACTGAAGTCAGCTACAGTGTACTTGTGTATAATAATAAATCTTAAAAAAAAAAAAAAAAATGGGGCCGGGCATGGTGGCACACGCCTTTAATCCCAGCACTCAGGAGGCAGAGGCAGGTGGATTTCTGAGTTTGAGGTCAGCCTGGTCTGCAGAGTGAGTTCCAGGACAGCCAAGGCTACACAGAGAAACCCTGTCTCGAAAAACCTAAAAAACTAAACTATAACTTTGGCTCTCACTCTCACACCCTGGTAACGTGCTTCTGTATTACTCACTTTTCTTATTATAGCCAAAATACCTGACTTCCTGTAGGTATTTTTTTTTTTTGTCATTTTTTAAAAATGTTTTTTTTTTAAATGTTTCTTTTGTCACTTTTTTTTTTTTTAAACACTTATTTATTTTATGTGAGTACACTGTTGCTCTCTTCAGAGACACCAGAAGAGGGCGTCAAAACCTGTTACAGATGATTGTGAGTCAATATGTGGTTGCTGGGAATTGAACTCATGACCTCTGGAAGAGCAGTCAGTGCTCTTACCCGCTGAGCCATCTCTCCAGCCCTTGTCTCACTTTTAAGAAGGGACGCAGTCCCAGATGGTGGGAAGGACATAGCAACAGGAGTATGAAATAGTGTCCACAATCAAGAAGCAGAAAGATATTTTTACTAAGAAAATAGTATGCTGTCTTCTCTAGATGTCAAAGGATGTTTCTCCAAGGTTCTGTAAGTTCTGGTAGCTAATATCCAAAGGCAGAAGTGGAAAGACAAGCCGAAGCTCTCTTTGCTTGTGGTTTCTACAAGGTCAGTGTAAGGTAGAGAGATTGCCAGCTGTGGCAGCGGACACAGAAGGTCAAGAAAGGGCGTTGGGGTGGAGAGATGGTTCAGTGGTTAAGAACATATATTGTTCTCACAGAGGACCAGATTCCCAGCTGCCTGAAACTCCAGAGAACTGACACTTCTCTCACACCTCACAGATACACGGATAGTCACATAAATAGATAATAATTTAAAAAGAGAAAGGGGGAGCCAGGAAAAGAGAAAGTACACTAGGAAAATGAAAAAGCAGCAAAGAAGAAGTGGTGTGAACAAACTCTGGGCATGAAGAGGGAGAGCCACGTTGATAGTGACTGGGCTGGGAGGTCAGTGCCATGTAAAGGTGGCAGAGCAGAAATGGTTCAGATGTAAGGGCTTCTGTGATAGGTGGGCTTTGTAGCATTTGGCTCACTTGTTTGGGGGAATTTAATAAATGGTCCTTTTTTGTTTTTTAAGATTTATTTTACGCCGGGTGTGGTGGTGCATGCCTTTAATCCCAGCACTCAGGAAGCAGAGGCAGGCGATTTCTGAGTACGAGGCCAGCCTGGTCTACAAAGTGAGTTCTAGGACAGCCAGAGCTATACAGAGAAACCCTGTTTTGAAAAATAAAAAAAAAAAAAAAAGATTTATTTTATTTTTTAATGAAGTGTATTTGGGGGTGCGCATGTGGGTACAGGTGCCTGCAGAGGCCAGAGGTTTCAGATGCCCTGGAACTGGAGATCTAAGTGGTTGAGAGTTGTCCAAAGCGAGTTCTGGGACCTGAACTTGGGTCCTCTGGAAGAGCAGCCAGGTCCTCTAACCACTGAGCCATTTCCCCAGCCCTTCTCTGATGACTCTTGCTCTTCAGTCTCAGATAGCATGGCTCCCACAGATCTGGCTTTGCACTATGGTGCAAACATGGTGGTATGTGGTGTCACCCACTCTCCCTCAGAGCCTGCACTGTAGGCTCAAACACTGCTGAGATAGGATCCAGGCTCTATAATAACAGTTGTGTGCTCTTGGACAAGTTAACTTCTCTGAGCCTTTATTCTCTTATCCATACAATGGGGGTACAATGGAGCAGCCTCCTCCACAAGAACATTAAGGAACCAAGTAGCAGCATAGTGATTAGTAAGTGTTGACTTGTTTTATGTGTGAAAAAATAATCATGATTTACAAAGAGAAGATATTCACTAAAGGTAGCATATTTTTCTTGTTCCTGAGAAGTGTCAAGGGACGATAATTCTAGTTATTCAATTAACTAGAAGCAATTGGTCCTCTCAGGGCTGGTCCCTTTTGCAAAGAAGTGCTACAGCATGGGCTCTGAAGACAGCAGGCCTCCAGCTGGCTGGAGTTAGCCAGGACAGGTTCCTCGTATGACCCTGTCTAACCAGTCTGGTTAGGACACATGGTTCCAAGAATCTTTTCTAAGTCAGCAGTCTATACACTGAGATGTTGGTTCTAACACTTACAAAGAAACAAATTAAGAGAAACTTCCAGTGCTTGCAGGGACCACCCTGCCACCTATCCTGAGGAAGACCCAGAGCCGCTATTAGCCACAGAGGTCCTGGAAGTCCGGGCAATGCTGGAGGACTCAGTCACCATTTTGACTCAGCTTTGACAAATACCCTCCGGGTGACTTTGGGAAAGTTGATCTGAGGTATTCTCACTTAAAGAGCTGCTTCTGCTCAGCTGTCAACCTGGGTACAGTGTGGACACTGGTCAGTGAACAAATGCTGCCAAAAGCAAGACTGGAGCCGCCCCAATCACTGATGTGGTGCAGTGAGCAGCTTCCAAGTTCTGGGGAAAGGAAGGCTCTCTAAGCAGCCTGCCATCCTGAAGGTCAAAGCCTTCAGCAGAAGGGCCGAGAAGATGAATGGCTTTGAGGGTGCCTGTTTCCTGGTGGCTTGAAAGGCACTGGAGTGTGTGTGTGTGTGTGTGTGTGTTGTTACATGTTAACATTTTTTTAAATGATGAGGATGATGATGATGATAGATGACGGTGATTGATGATGATGAACATATTCTGAAACCAGGTAACAGTGATGATTGCTCAACGTGCAATTGTGGAGTTGATGTCAGTGATGGAAACTATATGGTATGTATGAGAGAGAGAGGAGGCAGAGGTTGGGGGGGGGGGCAGAGAGAAAAATGCCGATCTCTGCCACCAATGAACCTCAGACACCAAATCAAGCTGCAGTCCCATTGAGTAATATCAGAAAGGAATTAATAAGTGTACAACACACACACACATGTATGCATAAAAGACAAAATATTCCATGTCACACACATAGGATGAAATGAAGTGACCATTTAGTTCACCTATGTGGTGACATCAGAGAAGCTGTCATGTGCAGTTTGATGAAAAGGAAAGCGATGGGTCCAGCGGTGCCCTTCTGCTGACAGGGGTACAGAAGATGGACTCCTCAGCCTAGTATCTGACTTACTACCTAAGAACAAGAAACTTAACTGTCTTTTTTTTTTTTTTTCTTTCCTGGAACTAAAGTTATTTTTGTAACAGATTACTTTTGATCTCCTCCATTTCCCACGGAAATCAAAACATGTTAATTAGAAGACTTCTAATGTGTGAGATCTATTGATCAGTACGTTGAGGAGTTTCCAAAGCAGCCCCACAATGATTGGAGCCTCACATCTGTCCGACCTTTAAGGCCTCGCACAGAAAGGAGAATTTCTGTAGGGCAAAGGTCATATGCCTATGTCAGTCCAGTCACATGTTGCCTAATAAGGTAGCCAGAGTTTGAGAAAGACATTGTTAGGTAATTTCATTGTTGTACAAATACGGTGGAACATTCTTAAAGGACTCGGATGGCTATGACATCACTAGACAATATAGCCCTATGGGACCACCACTGCACATACATCTAATGGTTGACTAAGAAGTCTCTATATGGTGTATATAAATGCAATAGTTATTGCTGACGCATTATTACCACTCCCAGCACTTTGGCAAACTCATAAATGTTCTCACATTTGGCCCTCACAGCAATAGTATGAAGGCAGCTACTATTACTATCCAGATTTTATAGATCTGAGATTTTATATGAGGTGCGGAGCTACCAAGGTTATTGCCCAGAGTCATGTGGCTAAAAGCAGCAGAGCCTAGATGAGATCTCGGAGGCGTGGCTCCAAGCCTGTGCTCACTGGACAGCCTTCCTGTTCCCCTCCAGCGGAAAGCTCTTCCTCTGCCTTTCAGACCTGCTTGACTGTGGGCGTGTCTTAGTTTTAAGCTGACTCATCCCACGTGGCAGCCATGGATGGCTCACTAGCTCTGGGTTTATAAGAGCCTTAGCATCTGTGACTCCTACAGGAGGAGCAGATACAAATGTTCTGCGTGCAGTTGTTCCCTAGAAAATGACTGCCAATCATTCCTGCCTTTGGTGTGGGGGCAGGCCACGCCTCTCATCAACAAGGAGTGTTTATACCGCTCCTCTTGAATCTGAGATGTTTCTTTTTCTCCTTTCTTCACCCCCCACCCCTTGTCTCCTGAGACTCATTCCAGGATTTCTGAACACGGGTCTGTCAGATACTAGCAGCCTGTTTTGATGTCTTTGAACATAGCTTTCGCACTGTAAAGATATCCAGGGTATCCACATGCCACATGGAAAGAGGAGCCTCATCTAGTGGTCATCATCAAAGCCCCTGACCTTCCAGCTGCAGGCAGATACCAGCCTCAATTTTTCTCACAAAATTCTTTTATGGTGATAAAGACTTACTTCCCAAACATTCACTGGGCTTTATCCGTAGACATGACAACCATTCATTAAGTCGCAATCTCTTGGAGGACAGAAGCATCTCTTTTTCTAAATGATCAAAGTGTCTTTTAAATGGATGAACTGTGACAGAGTCCAGCAATGCCAGGATAACAGCAGAATTGATGTCTGAAAAGACCAAAGTTAATGGTAAGAATGTATAGAAACTACCAACTATTATCAAAATTTTGCTGTTATTACTTTATGTTGTTTTTATTTTTGTCTTTAAAGACAGGGTCTCACAGGTAACACAGGCTGACCTGGAACCAGGTGTGTAGCCCAGACTGACTCTGAACTCACAATCATCCTGTCTCAGCCTTCCAAGGGTATTTAACCCCTTAAACACAGTGATTTCCAGCTGGTGTGATGGTACACTCTCGTCCTCCCAGCACATAGGACACTGAGGCAGTAAGACTTGCACCACAAGTTCAAGGTCAATCTGTGCAATTTAGCCAGACCCTGTCTGAAATGAAGTAATAAATAAAACCAGTTTGTTAATTTATTCCTTGATTTATTAACTCTATCACCCCATTCCCAAGCAAATTTACAGACACTTTAATTTTTTTTTTTTTTTTTTTAAATAGGGACTGGAGAGATGGCTCAGTGCTTAAGAGTCCTTGCTGTTCTTTCAGAGGACACAGTTTCAATTCCCAGCCCCCACATGGCAGCTCACAAGCATCTATGACTGCAGTTCTAAAATATCCTATGGCCATAGGGGTGCTGGTATTCATGTGGGTAAAATGTCCATACACATAAAATTTTAAGACAAATTAAATGTAAAGGATAAAATACAGATAAGAAATTAGGGCAAAGGTAAGCAAGTATTGAACAATGATGTACCAATCTGTTCCTTGATTGCAACATACTTTGGCTTTTCGATTTAATTTTGCAAAGCCAAGGTCTAGAGCATTGTTCTTATTGCAACAGTGACTGCCTCTAAGCAGTATTGGTTTTTACCATGAATAGTTCACCGCTAGTGCCAAGAAGCAATGAAATGTGTTTAACGGGACAACTGTAGTTTTGTCGTGAATAGAAGTGCCCAGATTTCACTATACATTCAATTAATTTCACTTGGTAGCAAGCGCTCTGGGCAGAGGGTGAGGAACAAAGGAACAAATCCCCATTTAGGCTGGGCCTCTCTGCTCACTGTGTATATGGTGATGAAGTGGGAAGCTGGTAGGTAGAGACCAGGAAGCATTCAGAGGCTACAAAGCCAACTTCAGAGCTCTGGCCCTGTCACTTACTAGATAAATGACCCTGAGAATGTCACCTCTCTCAGACTGGTTTTCATCATCAGTAAAAATGGGTAAAATCATGGTGCCCACAGCACAGGAATGGAATAAGACAGGCTGCGCTGCACAAGGCATGTCTTCCTAAATGAGACCTACGACCATCACTGCAGTGGAGAGGGATCTTAGGCAGCTGCCATTTTATTATAAGTTGGAATGAGGGACTATTAATTAAGGATGCTTTGGTAGCAAGTGGGATAAAGGTGATGCTCGTAGTTTGAAAATTATTAATGTGCTTGAATTTTTAGCCTGCCAGGGTATATGGTTTTCACCCTAGTCTTCCTGAGACATCCTTCTGTCTCGAGAGATTGAAAGTATAACAGAGGAAAGCAAAGGGGAAATCCAGCTTCTGGTGCTCAAAAACAGGGCTCTCCTGCACCTCTCAAGTCCTGCAAGCCAGTCAGCAAGAGGCTTATGGATCCTATGTAGCTGTATGGCTAGTTGTTAAAGTCCAGGCTAGTCCCCTGAACACTGCCATTCAAAAAGAGGAGGGAAAGGCTGTCCTGGGCTCCAGCGAGGGTATGGGAGGAAAGATAAAGAAAAGGAGGCAAGCCAGCACTAAGTGTAGATCCAGCTTTCTGTGTAGTGTCATGCCCTGCAGCCTTTCTGTCTCCGGGGAAGGGACATGGAGGTCTGTAAACAACCAGCAGAGCAGTCCCGTTCATTCCGTTGGCTAGCTGAGGTCAGGCGGGGGCAGGCAGGAAGTTTAAACATATGAGATGCTGCTCTAGGGTATCGAAAAGGCTGCAACAAACTCGATGTGGCCAGAAGAGGTCATCACTCTTCTAGAGTGTGCAAACCTGTGCAAGCTGGTAGGACAGGGGTCAGGGTGGACATGGCTCAGAGCCAGATAGAAGCTGACAGGATAGAGGCTCAGAGGTTTGCAGCCCAGGGGAGGCCTAAGCAGCAAAGGGAACAACTCACCCCATCCTCAGCAGATGGTTGAAAACAACCCGGTCCATGTGACCACAGACCCTGCAGTCTTCCTAGGCTTCCATTTCCACATCCATAAAATTAAGATGAAGAGAGGAAATTTTCAAATGCTCCCCCCACCCCGGTGCCGCCCGTGAAAGTAGATGATGAGTCCACAGCTAAAGTCCAGTTGACACCTCTTCTCACCTGAGAGGAACACAGCCTAATTGAGATTTAAGTCACAGATAAATCAATCTAGGATCCCAGGCCGAGCAGTGGTGCGCACTTTTGCGCTTTTATCCCAGCATTTGAAGGTAGCAGCAGGCAAATCTCTGAGTTTAAGGCCAGCCTGGTCTACAGAGTGAGTCCAAAACTACCAGGACTCCGCAGAGAATCCCTGTCTCAAAAAAAACAAAAAAACAAAAAACAAAAACAAAAACGAAAACTGTGGAAAGCCTTCTGGGGTACCACTTGGCAGGAGTCTGACATTGGCCAAGGACAAGGAAATGGGCTTCAGGCAGGAATCTGACATTAGGACATAATAAGGAAGTAAAGATTCCTTATAAAGTTAGATTCGGCAAGAGTCTAACTTTAGGCTGTAACAGGGAAGCAGGGTAAGGCAGGAATCTTAGTCTCAGGGTGGGACAGAAGAACTAGGCTTCAGGCAAGATTTTGGGCTTGGACGAGGAAATGGGCTCCAGCATTTTGGCCATTATGACAAGCCCTTTTAAACAACTGTCATGGGAGTAATCACGGGACTTCGCTGGCTGCTTTGTTAGTTCCTTATTGTACTGCTCTCCCAAAATACTTGCATGTAATTAAAATGATATGAAAAAGTGGATTGGAAAATTAAATTTGCCTTCAGTCTCAGAATTGACTGGGGTCATGCTACAGTGTTGTCTAACTGTCTTTTTTCTTTTTAATCCTCATTCCGGCGCTGGAGAACCTGTTGACTGACTGAGCGGGCTTGGTCAAAAACAAAACAAAACAAAACAAAACAACAAACAAACAAGTCTAATATCCCAAGAATTGCATTATATGACCTCACAGCTAATGAATTTCAGATATACTACCTGACCATAAACGCTGTTATTATACTTAAGTAAAAGCAGGATTAACATACTCCTGTTTTGTGAATTTCAATATACTCTATTAAAATCATATCTCGTATTACTCAGCAATGAAAACGATAAAGTATTATTACCTGTGACATCACGGATGAACTTCAATCGCCCTAAGTGAAAGAAGCCGGAACACAAAGTTAACACAATCCTCCCGCCGCCTTCCCAGGCACCACCTCTCTCCTCCGACCACACACATCCTACATCAGCGGAATGCTTTTGGAGACTCTTTTACGTTTTAATTTTAAATGGATTTTAGGGACTCAATACAGAAGCATAGTATGATTCTCTTGATGCAAATTTCTCATTGTTCTTTTAGTCATCTTCTCTGGAAAGGGAAACTCGGAGGAGAGAAGGCACGGGAAATGTGTCAGAGCAACCCAAACAAAGCTCTCTTAGTCTAGAAACATCCATATATTTGAAAGCATTAGCAGAAGACTGCCTCCGTTTATGTAATAGCACGAAAACACTCAGTAAAAAAAAAAGTCAAAATATTTTCATTTTTCAGAAAACCAAGCTGATGTACAACAAGATGAAGGCCGTATGTCACTGGGATTTTCCTGTCAAGAATCTAAAATTGGGCTGGAGAGATCACTCAGCAGTTAAGGGAGCATGCTGCTCTTGCAGAGGACCAGAGTTCAATCCCCAGTAACCATGTGGGTGATTCAAACACCTGGAGCTCTAGTTCTGGGGGATCTGACACACTCACACTCATGTGAGCACACACAAACACACACTGTATTATTTAAAGTGCAGTGAAAAAAACACTCTTATAAAAGAAAGCATTTAATTAGGGCCAGTTTACAGCTTCAAAGGTTTAGTACATTATCATCATGACAGGGAGCATGGTGACACACAGGCAGACATGGTACTGGAGAAGGAGCTGAGAGTTCTACATCTGGACTGACAGGCAGAGCCAGCCACTGGGCCTCGCTTGGCCTTTTGAAACCTCAAAGCCCACCTAAAGTGAGATACCTCCTCCAACAAGGCTACATGTACTCCCGTAAGGCCACACCTCCTGATCCTGCCAAGTAGTATCATCCCCTAATGAACAGGTATTCATATGGATGAGTCTATGGGGAGGCTCTTATTCAAACCACCATACACATACACATAACTATAAATCATTCTTTAAAGTTATTTTTACATTCTAAAGTTGACTTTTCTTCTTCTTCTTTTTTTTCTTTTTTTTTTTTTTGGAGACAGGGTTTCTCTGTGTAGCCCTGGCTGTCCTGGAATTCATTCTGTAGACCAGGCTGGCCTCAAACTCAGAGATCTGCCTGCCTCTGCCTCCCAAGTGCTGGGATTAAAGGCGTGCGCCACCACGCCCGGCTCTTCTTTTCTAAGGAGTGAAATTTTCACAGCTGAGTTTCAGGGCACATGGTGATTTTGTTTGTTTTTTATCTTTATTTATTTATTTATTTATTTATTTATTTATTTTTGCACATGGTGAGTTAACTTTTGTAGGTATGGATCAGCAATTCTAGATGAATCTCAGAATCACTGAAGGATATCCCTTCATTTTGGAGTAGTTGAGAACTTAAACCTTAAGATTAGTGATTGTCCATGTCTCATCTTCCTGTCATTGCATGAGCAGCAATGGAAAATGAGGCCAGCATACCTGCTGTAATATAGATGGTGAGGAGAAAATATATGAAACAGATGTATTTTGGTTGGTGGGTAAGAACTCTTGGTGGAAGCAGGTGGTTTTTGCATGCACATGAGTATTTTGCTAGCATCTCTGCACCACATGTAGATTGGTGCCCATGGAGGTCAGCAGAGGGCTGGATGTCCCAGAACTGGATTTGGTTTAATTGCTTGCATTATGTTATTTGGGAATTGCACAAGAATTCCTCATGTGAGATGCTGAGGGCCCCTGCCCCCCAGTTGGTTCTGGTTGGGAAATAAAGTTGCCCACTGCCAATGGCTGAGCGGGGAGACAGAGACAGGACTTTAGGATCTGAAGGCAAGGGGACAAGGAAGAAGGAATCGTCATTGCTGGGAGAGGAAGACGATCCAAGCTTGAGAGCTACAGAAGGGAAAGCATACAACCATGTCAGAGCCGGGGAACACCCCCACCCCACCCCCAATGAGTCTAGGGCAGTAGTGATGGAATAGAGATTTTAGTAAGTAATAATCCAGGAGTATCAGAGTGTTAGGAATGAGGAAGTTTGGGAGTGGCCCAGCCATTGATCTGATTAAGGCATATTAAATATAAGACTGTATGCATCTTTAATTTGAGAATCCGGAGCATTGGGGCGGGTAGCAAGGAACACACACCACCGCCGCTTGGGAGATTAAAGCGGATTAATGTACTACTGCAACAGTTATGGACCTTGTAAGCCATCATGTGGGTGCTGGCCATTGAACACAGGTCCTCTGCAAGAACAAATACTCTTAACTGCTTAGCCCATGCAGTGGCCACTACTTTACCAGTAGATGCAAGTTTTGTCTTGGGGGAAGCACCTCTCTCTCAGTTTAGCCTTTTGACTTGGGTAGGGTGGGCCCCACTGTAATTCTAGAATAGTCCACTCCACTTGAACCATGGTCTTTTCAAAATGGGCCTGCAGTCCAATCTAAAATATCTAGGTGCGAAGAGATTTGGAGTTGTCTGGGCAGAGGAAGTTTCCTTTCCACCAGTAGGAATATCGTAAAACATTCTCTTCCGTTGAACAGTGGTCATAAAGATAAGAGGTCTGCTTTGGAAAGTAGCCCCATTTATTTACAGGGTGTGTCATCTGGAGCTGCCAGGAACACGCTCAGTAAGCAATAAAACCAGCACAAAAGGCTTCAGATGGAGAGAGCTTACTAGCATGCTTAGCACCCTTATGCCTCTAACAGGCATAAGATTTGCCCTCTAACACCAGAGACAAATTAACAATAAAATAAAGCCAGAGTAGCTGAGGAAAAAGAAAAAAATATGAAGAGAAACAGGTTCTTCTCTGAAATCATTTAAGCCATTGGACTGAAGCACACATCAAGCAAGATTTCACTTACTCGTGGGTAAGTAAGCCAGTAACATCCTTCAGTGTTTAAACGGGTCTTTAAAATCACATACATTTATTTATTTATTTATTTATTTATTTATTTATTTATTTATTTATTCAGTTTGCTTGGGATGGGGGCATGCAAGCTATATTGCCCGTGTGTAGGTAAGAGGACAACTTTCAGAAGTCAGGTCTTGGGCTGGAGAGATGGCTCAACATTTAAGAGCACTGACTGCTCTTCCAGAGGTCCTGAGTTCAATTCCCAGCAACCACATGGTGGCTCACAACCATCTGTAATAGGATCTGATGCCCTTTTCTGGTGTATCTGAAGACATGACAGTGTACCCATATACTTAAATAAAAATATTTTTTAAAAAAAGACATATAATATCAAAATATAACGAATTCTAACTAATCAGAGGTCAGTTTTGTAGGGGTTACAGACAGCCTTAAAGATAATCCAAGAGGGGCTCGAGTTAAGAGCAGTTGTCATCAGTTAAGGGCACTTTCTCTCTTACAGAGGTCCTGGCTTGAGTTCCCAGCATCCACATCAGATAGGTCACAGTTACCTATAATTCCAGCTCGAGAAACCCAGTCCCCAATCTGGCCTCTGTGAGCTCCCATATGTATGTGGCAATGACATATACAGAGACACATAAATTAAAAATAAATCTTAAAGAAAAAAAAGACTATACAAGATAAAAATGATTAAAATAATAAATTTTGTTATGCAAATTGTATGACAACCTTAAAAATAAGAACTAAGATCTGAGAGGAGAAAAAAAATGTTCAACTTAATATGTGTGGAGCTTCTGAGTGTCTGATGCAGGCCTGGGAAAGGTCAAAGGCGTTCGAGACCTGACTTTGCCCCCTGAAGACTTCTCCAGCTTTGTACAGGCATCCCACCTGCTCCCACACTGGCCCAGTGGCTTTCATTCTCAGGTTCTTGAGAGAGGGGAGGGGGGAATAAAGGGGAGGGGAGAGGGACTGAGAGAATGGGAGGGAGGGAGAGGGAGAGAAGAAGAGAGAAAGAAGGATAGAGCGAGGGAGGGAGAGAAGAAAGGCATAGAGAGAAATTCCTTCTTAATGCAGTACTTATTCTGTACAAGATCCTGTGCTCAGTAAGTTCTATGTATCATCTGATTTTCATTTATTAGCTATTTCATCCTTATTTTATGGGTGAACATGCTGAGGATTAGGAGAGTAAAAACAAAACAAAACAAACAAACAAACAAACAAAACTTGTGTTCATACAGCTTGTGTAGTGCCAGGGAAATGCTATGTTAGTGATCCTCCCAAAAACAGACAGGAGCCAGTCTCATTCACCTCACAGCAGGGTCTTTACTCTATTTGAGCTAGCTCCTCGGACTCCGAGGATGAAAGAGCACCACCATCACGTAGGATGTCTATCAGTGCAAGGCTTTATAGTAAGCAGCAAGCAGAGAGGACATGTGCAAGCATCTAATTGGAAAGCTGCTGTGGCCTTTAACATAATTGGCTGGTGTTGGGAATCATGTCATAAACTTTATTTCTGCTTTCCTCTGCATTGGTGGTCGTTAGGCAGGGGGTGGGCTTGTAACCTGGGCTTGCAGGTTTATTGGAGGAATGACCTGGAGACGCTGGTCTTGATGAGGGTGTAACCTGGAGATGCTGGTCTTGTTGAGAATTAGCCTAGAGACTGGAGTTAGACTCAGGTTTTGTTGGGGGACAACTTGGAAACTAATGTTAGGTACCAGCCTGTTAGTTTACCTGAGTTCAAACTTAGGTCAGGTTCTCTAAAATGGAATCTGAACTTAAAAGATTTGGCCTCACACTGGCAGGTGTGGGCTAGGCCTTGAACTCTTTAGAGGCCACATTCAGGATTAAAGTTTCCCCTATCAACATTAGTTATCAGTGGAGGAAGCCAAAGAGAGATCCAAAGTCTGTAAAACATAAGTAAGTTCTCACCAACAGTTCCTCTTCTCTAAGCAACAGAACCAGAAAAAACAAACAGTGATTAGCAATACATTTGCTTTATATCAATTATATATAAGACCCCAGCACCATTTCTTTCTGATTAGAAATTCCCTAACAACGGGCTAGGGAGATGGCTCAAGAGTTTTGTTTTGTTTTTTTAAAGACTTATTATTATTATATCTAAGTACACAATATAGCTGACTTCAGACACACCAGAAGAGGGTGTCAGATCTTATTATGGGTGGTTGTGAGCCACCATGTGGTTGCTGGGATTTGAACTCAGGACATTCGGAAGAGCAGTCGGTGCTCTTAAACGCTGAGCCATCTCTCCAGCTCAAGAGTTAAAAAGCACTTGTTGCTCTTGCAGAGGGAACTCCGTTCCGTTCCCAGCATCTATACGGTGGCTCACAACTGTAGCTCCAGTTCAGGGCATCTGACACTCCCTTCTGACCTCCTTGAGCACCAGGGTATGCATGTGATATGCCTACATACAAACAAGTAAAGATGTTCATACACATAAAACAAAATCAATTAACTAATTAATTAATACATAAATAAAAATTTCTCGGGGCTGGTGAGATGGCTCAGTGGGTAAGAGCACCTGACTGCTCTTCCGAAGGTCCAGAGTTCAAATCCCAGCAACCACATGGTGGCTCATAACCATCCGTAATGAGATCTGACTCCTTCTTCTGGAGTGTCTGAAGACAGATACAGTGTACTTACATATAATAAATAAATAAATCTTAAAAAAAAAAATTTCTCAACAAGCTCTGCTCTAAGGAAGAAAAAGTGAACCAGTCTTACACAGATGTTGTGTTAAACTGTCACAGTACATACTAGATTGTGGTCAGCAGTAGGCAAAGAAAATGAGATAGAAATGGGGACTAAAGGGGACTTGAAGGCTCAGAATGATCTAAGAAAGATAGTGACTTAGACAAGGTAGGAATAAAGGTAGGTTTGAGATACTGTGTGACATGGACTAGGTATACCTTGCTGCAGGATATTTGACCACACTGTGAACCCTGAGATTGTGTTATTTATTGGGAAAAAAAGTGTTTTTAGTTGTGATGTGGCTCGGGTATACCACACACTTTAATCCAAGAACTTTCTACTTGAATATAGTAAATAGGATTAAATAAAGTCAACCATAGGTCGAGGCAGAGCAAATTAGTTGACAGGAAGTGAACATAGGATTATTAAGAAAAATCCATAGGGCTGGGTGTGGTGGCACACGCCTTTAATCCCAGCACTCGGGAGGCAGAGACAGGCAGATTTCTGAGTTCGAGGCCGGCCTGGTCTACAAAGTAAGTTCCAGGACAGCCAGGGCTACACGGAGAAACCCTGTCTCAGTAAACCAAAAAAAAAAAAAAAAAGAAAGAAAGAAAGAAAGAAAGAAAGAAAAAAGAAAAATCCATAGGGAGTTAAGAGGAAGTCAGGAGGATGGATAGACAGATGCACAGGAAGTAGATGGGGGTATTCAATTTGAAAGAGTTTTGTTTGTTTGTTTGTTTGTTTGTTTTGAGAATCGTGAGGGGGCGATCCTTCTGGGACATCAGTTGAGGATAATGGTCAGCTGGGTGCTTCTCTGCCTCTCTGAGCAAGCAGGCTTTCATCCCAGCATCTGGCTCCTGAGTCTTCATTGGTAAGATCAATCAATTAAGTTTGTTAAAAAACAAACAAACAAAAAAAACAATGCCCCAAATCCTAAAATGGAGTAGTTACATAAAGATATAATGTAAATATACAATTTATGGAGACTGAAGTGCAGATCTCCAAGTCTACCAGGAACACAATACCAAAAAGACCAGACTGGCACTCATCACACTGTGTTCATCACAAAGAATGAAGAGAAGCTAAATGTGGCTAAATATAAGCATAACGCAACACCATCCACACCTAACGCCCAAGTGTTCCCTTGGCACCAGGCACCCAGCAAGTTTCCTCTGTATCATCTCATTTAACCATCTTCTGTGAGGTAAGCATTACAGCAGAAGTGAGCCTCCAAAAGGAAGTCAATGCACCCGGACCCTCCTTGTCTAACCACGGGTAACTGATTCCTGATAAAGTCTCCCCAGAGAAATAACCCAGGTGAGTCCTTAAGACTAGAATAGAATTTTGGCTTGTTGGGGCAGAAATAGAAACCTTAGACTGTATTCTGATTTTAATCTGTCAGAGTAAGGTGTAAGGTCCTGTTATTGCAAGCACTGAATTAATTCCCTGAGAATATAACTTCCACCATTTGGATGGAAAGGAATTGCTGAGCCATGCACTAACTGCTTGTCATAAACAACAGCCTTGAAGCATTCTCTAGCTCTTGCGTCATCTACAAACAAATGGACTCAATAAACAGATGTTCCAGATGTTCACTGATAGCATCACACTCTGTATAAAGGTAAATGGGACTCTGGCCTTCGAAGAACTTCTTGTTGGAGAAAACAAAATGGCGCGTGAATAACTCTGCCTAAAGAGCGTCACAAAAAATAAAGCTGGAGGTGATCTGTAATGGGTAAGAAGAAACTCTTCAAGACATTTTAGGAAGGAAAGAATCTAGGCAGAGGAATGAGCATTGCATAGTTGTAAAAATAATGAAGTCTGGCTGGGTGGTGGCGGTGCATGCCTTTAATTCCAGCACTTGGGAGGCAGAGGCAGGCAGATCTCTGAGTTTCAGGCTAGCCTGGTCTCTGGTTCCAGGACAGCCAGGACTGCCTAGAGAAAAATGTAAACAGGAATTAAAACTCTAGGTTTATTTAGACATCAAAAGGGCATTAAAACACAACATGGAACTTGGAGCATGGCTCAGTTGGCCTTATATGCATAACACTGTGGGCTCAGTTCCCAGCACCCATATCAGGAAGCTCACCACTGCTATAACTCCAGGTGTGAGGGATCGGATGTTCTCTCAGGTATCCTTGACACCAGATACACATATGGTTCACATACATACATGTAGGCATCTGTGTAAAATATATATATAAAACAAAGTTATATATTATATACAACATGTATGTGTATATGTAAAATATATGTATGTATGTAAGATACATATATGTAAACTATTTACATATTATTACAAATTATAAATATTACATATATGTGTGCTTTCATATATGTTTTTCTCATATACGTAAAACAAAACTGATAAAATGCATTTTTCAAGGAAAGCCTTGGAGTGGACAAACCTGAGATCAATTTGAGTACAATCACTTGCTGTGTGATTTCAGGAAAGTGACTTGACTAACTACACCCTTAATTTCCTCTTATGTGAAACAGGCTTCATGGAATTGGATGACAATTCATTGAGATAATAATATATTTAAATTTCGTATCCCATGTGCATGAATATTGCCTACCTGCTAATAACAGAAGCTGCAAGAATGATAGCTACTGCATTAGTAACACGGAGCCAGGGAGAAGGCTGTTCAGAGCACCTGTTCTTGCAGAAGATCCAGATTTGGGTCCCAGGACACATCATGGTGGTCCACAACTATCTATAGCTCCAGTTTTCAGGGCATCAGACTCTCCTTTCTGACCTCCAGAGGCAGCAGGCCTGCACACATTTATGATGCCCATACACACAGGTAGGCTAAGCACTCATATACCTAAGATAAAATCAATATTTTAAAATGTTATCCTAGGACAGCAATGGTCTCAATATATCATTCACCTGATATCATATATCAGTTTTATTGTCTCGGAATTTGGAAAAGAGACTAGTGAAAACTGTTACAGAGCTCTGCCACTGTGAGATATTGGAATTTATTGCTCCTTTCTCTGTACTTTAAACATGTTTTAATTGCATATAACATGTATGCATTTCATGTATGTGCATGAATGTATGCATGAGTATGTGTATGTTCTTGCATGTGCATGCAAGCCAGCATATGCATTAGGTACATAGGTCATAGCACATGCTTGGATGTCAGGCTTGGCTGCAAGCTCCTCCTTCACACCGAGCCATTTCATTGGCCCCTCTCTGCTCCTGCAGAGATGCTCTTCTGTGTTCCTATCTCAACACCTCGGTCGCTCTCTCCTGTGGTTCTGCAGAGGATGATCCTCACTGCACTGAGTTCTTTTTTTAAAAAAAAAAATATTTATTTATTTATTATATGTAAGTACACTGTAGCTGTCTTCAGACACTCCAGAAGAAGGTGTCAGATCTTGTTACAGATGGTTGTGAGCCACCATGTGGTTACTGTGATTTGAACTCAGGACCTTTGGAAGAGCAATCAGTGCTCTTAACCACTAAGCCATCTCTCCAGCCCCCTGCACTGAGTTCTTTAGGAGCAAGATTAGCGTCATTTTCTTTCAATGGACTTTTTAAACAGTCTCCTAAATTTTGCAGTTAATAGTCGCTCACATATTTGCCAATTTTTGAATATTGGATTTCCTTACTAGTGCATATCTTGAAAAATTTTCAAACTTTTTAGAAAGCCTTAGAGCTAGAAGGAACCAGAAGAACATAATAATCTTTTTTGTTTGTTTGTTTTTGTTTTTGTTTTTTTTACAGAAGAGGATTATGAGTTAGGAGTGGTTGCCTGCTAGAATTGGCGCTGCTACCTCAAGGATAGAAATTAATTTCTTAATTTTCTTTTCTTTTCTTTTCCTTTCTTTCTTTTTTTTTCTTTTCTTTTAATATTTTATTTATTTACATTTCAAATGTTTTCCCCTTTCCGGGTCTCCCCTTCGGAAACCCCTATCCCCNCCCCCCTCCCCCTGCCTCTATGAGGGTGCTCCCCCACCCACTCAGTCCCATCCTCCCACCCTGGCATTCCCCTACACTGGGGCATTGAACACCCTCAGGCTTGAGGGTCTCTCCTCCCACTGATGTCCAACAAGGCCATCCTCTGCCACATATGTGGTCAGAGTCATGGGTCTCTCCATGTGCATTCTTTGGTGGGTGGTTCAGTACCTAGGAGCTGGGGGGGGTGCAGGGAGGGGTCTGGCTTGTTGACACTGTTGTTCCCTTCATGGTGCTGCAAATCCTATCAGCTACTTCAGTCCCTTCTCCAATTCCTCCATCGGGGACCCCCAAGCTCAGTTCATTGGTTGGCTGCAAGCTTCCACCTTTGTATGTCAAGCTCTGGAAGAGCCTCTCAGGATGGACAGCCAGAGCCTCTCAGGAGACAGCTATATCAGGCTTCTATCAGCAAGCACTTCCCAGCATTAGCAATAGCGTCCGGGTTTGGTGACTGTATATGGCATGGATCCCCAGGCTGGGCAGTCTCTGGATGGCCATTCTTTCAGTCTCTGCTCCACACTTTGCCTCCATATTTCCTCCTGTATTTTGTTCTCCCTTCTAAGAAGCACTGAAGCATCCACATCTTGGTCTTCTTTCTTCTAAGGCTTCATATGGTCTGTGAGTTGAATCTTGGGTATTCCGAACTTTGGGGCTAATATCCACTTATCAGTGAGTACATACCATGTTTGTTCCTTTGTGACTGAGTCACCTTAATCAGGATATTCTCAAGTTTCATCCATTTGCCTGAGAATTTCATGAAGTCATTGTTTTAATGGCTGAATAGTACTCCATTGTGTAACTGTACCACATTTTCTGTATCCATCCTCTGTTGAGGGACATCTGGGTTGTTTCCAGCTTCTAGCTATTGTAAATATGGCTGCTATGAACATAGTGGAGCATGTATCCTTGTTATATTTTGGAGAATCTTCTGGGTGTATGCCCAGGAGTGGTATAGCTGGGTCCTCGGGTAGTACTATGTCCAATTTTCTGAGGAACTGCCAGACTGATTTCCAGAGTGGTTGTACCAGCTTGCAACCCCACCAGCAATGGAGGAGTGAAGAACTTAATTTTCATTCCTGTGCTAACCACACGTGACTTATTTTTGTAAGCAGGATCTCTTTGTGTAACCTGGGTTAGCCTCAAACTCATGATCTTCTGGTGTCAACCTTCCAAATGCTAGGACTACAGGCCTGGGTCACCTTTCGTGGACTATTTACCATCCCTTGAGTCAGACAATAGTAGGCACTGCAATTCTCTGAGTTAAACGTGCACCTTAGCTTTTCAAGACCCAATACAATAGTCAAAGCAAGTAAGTTTCCAAGGACTGCAAAGCGACCAACCTGGGGAATCCAGGGCATGTGACAGGCCATGTGGGCGGTTATTAATGTACTGCTCTTACCCAGCCGCATGGTGGCCCAAATGGTAAATGACTTCTGCCATTGGCCAGCAGCCATTTCGCTCTCTTCCTTTCCCCAGACATCGCTAAGTTCAGAAGTTAGTTAGAAATGAGACTGGGGTCTTAAGAAAATGACTACGCAGTCCAAACTGTTTCAGCAAGGCAAAAAATTTAACTTCTGTAGAAGGTCTTGTCAGATTTAGCAAGCAAGTAAGCCCAGCACAGGTCCCACAAGGCTTAACTCCTAATGTAGGAGGGGCTATGCCTCCCATTCTCAAGGGATTGGCCACTTTAAAGCAGCCCCGTTGGTGAGAAGAATGTAACTTTATGCAGAATACCAACAAGCATGTATTTTGATGTCAAGAAGAGTTAATCCAGCCGGGCATAGTGGCGCACGCCTTTAATCCTAGCACTTGGGAGGCAGAGGCAGGCAGATTTCTGGGTTCGAGGCCAGCCTGGTCTACAGAATGAGTTCCAGGACAGCCAAGGCTACACAGAGAAACCCTGTCTCGAAAAACC